>NW_025726159.1:2633333-2962500 GCF_021461395.2 Schistocerca americana | reverse complement strand
CTCCGTGAACGTTCAGTGTTTACGCCAGTGTTTTCGTGTTTTGTGCTCGTTTATTGACGTTTTGCACGTGAATTAAGCGTTATCAATTGAGCATTTGGTCTTCTTTCGTGTCATCTTTCTACGAAGTGCCGTTGGGATTTCGGCGTTGTCCGAGATTTCTTCGCTGCAGAACACCATGGCAAACTCCGTGAGAAAAAACACCGTGATTTTCACCTTCGACAAGTACACCCGTCGAGTACAGCCCTCTGCACTTGAAATACACGACTGGATTACCGAGGTAATTGGCCTTCATTCTGAATCTGTTCATACCATGCAGCTGGACTATAATGAATACTGCATTTTTGTAAAGTTTAACGATTCCGCGAGTGTAGACCGCTTTCTGGCAAAATTTGGTTATGAAACGGAATTTATACACCGTGATGGTACTAAAAGTACTGTCAAACTCCGGAATTCCGAGTCTGTAATTAGGAATGTTAGGGTTTTGAATATTCCCATAGAAGTAGACAATTCGAAAATTAAAGATGTCCTTTCAAAGTATGGGGTTGTCAGGCAAATAGTCAACGAAAGGTGGGCTTCGCATTTCAAGCTGCAGTGCTTTAACGGCATTCGCTCCGTGGAGATGGAAGTGAAAGCAAACATTCCCTCCCACATCTTTGTTGACGGGCACAAGGCGCATGTTATGTACTCAGGACAAACCCCTACATGTCATGTATGTAACGAGTCTGGTCACCTCCGTCAGGACTGCCCTCGCCGTGTATTTGTGCTAACAAATAACCTTACGCAACGCCGAAAATTGACACTCAACGATTTGTTGCCAGCCAGTAATACAACAGAGCCAGCGGCGGTCGTGGATCCTGTTACTACCTCTGAAAATGTTGCACTTAATGTTAATGACTTTCCGTCTTTAAAACCTGCATTAACTGCTGAAATTCCGTCCCGTGACAGCGAGATTCCCACAAAAAAGCGTCCTCTAGAGGACACTGAAAGAAATGTTGATGAGGACTCTTCCTGTGAAACACCCGTTGCCAGGAGGCCGAAGCCCAGTCCTGAAGATCTGTTGGAAGTGGAAAAAGGAGATGGAATGAAGGTCGATGTGGCTCCCACTTCCGCACAAGGACTTACACCGCCACGAACAGATAGTGACGCAGCGGGTAGTGATTTTTCACGGAAATGTGACCCTGAGTCTGAGGTCACGGCTGAAATAACCGCATCAAGTGCACAACCCATACAGTGCGAACCGTACGAGGAAGTACCAGGTAAAGAACCTGCTGACTCCGAAGCGCAACGCCGCGCCGAAGGAGGATATAAACAAGCATCACCGCCTCGCCAGCAAAACAACACAACAGACACCACGCCGGAACCAAACATTGACGACTCGCAAGCCACGGCCGTTGCCCCATTTAGCCACCGCCGGCTGCTGCGACAGACACCGGGCCTTGCTGTCACGCGTCATCAAGCGGAAGTCACACCAGAAAAGAAAGACATCAAGAAAAAGAATATCAAATATGAAGTCATCAGGTCCAACACTGACGAGGAGAAAGAGAATGGCCACAGTGACTTATAGCAATGCATTGTCAGGATTTCAGGATACTTTTCTTCTCAAGCTATTTGTTTAAAAGCAGTGCAAATTTTCTAGGCAGTTAGTACATGTAATGGGCACACAGCTTGTAAGGATCGTGCCTTGTAGGGAAGCACGTTTGCTGCTATAATCATACCGAACCTCATCCCAAATAGCTTCTTCCGGTATGTCTGTGCTGCAAGCTTATAGCATTACTATTATTAACATTAATAAAATACAGTCACCCTTGAAATTGGCAGCACTAAAGGAATTCTTGTACCAGTCCGGAACAGATATCGCGTTGCTACAAGAAGTTGCGATAACGGAATTTCGGATCCCAGGCTTTTTTGAAATTGTTAATGTTTCTACGGAAGCCAATATCGGTACAGCCATTCTTATAAGGGAAGGCATTCCGGTGACTGAAATCGAACGACTAGAATCAGGAAGAGCCATAGGCATAAAACTTTTCGATGTGACAGTGATTAACCTTTACGCCCCATCAGGAACTTCCCACAAATTGGATCGTGCGAAGTTTTTTCAAGATGAACTGATTTATTTATTGAGGAAAAATCCGTGTTCTCTTATACTAGGTGGAGATTTTAACTGTGTTTTAAACCAGAAAGATCAACAACCCAACTTCAACTACTCGCCACAGTTAAAAAAATTAGTAAGTGATCTACACCTTAAGGATGTGTGGGAACTTCAGCACCCGACGTCAGTCGGGTTCACGTATATAACCAGCCACTCCCGCAGCAGACTAGATAGAATTTACGTGTCACCAAATTTGCAAAATTATTTATTAAACGTTGAGACTATTCCAGTGTATTTTAGCGATCACAGTACACTTTTAACTTGCTTTAATCTAAGTGTACAACCAACCCGTCGATTCAGAGGCCAATGGAACTTAAATATCTCTGTTTTAACTGACGAAGAACTGGAACAGGAAATAAGGTTTGCGTGGACTATGTGCCTCCGCACAGTAGACAAGCACCCAACAGTCATAGACTGGTGGACAAGGAGGGCTAAACCAAGGCTGCGGAAAGTTGTCATGCAGTATAGTGCAGCCAGGCACAGGGAGTTGAGGAATACAATGGAGTTTTATTATAAAGTTTTAAGAGACTTATATCAACAGGCCCATGATGACGTAATTCGTCTAAATGATATCAAAAAAATAAAAGCCAAGTTATTAAGCATTAAACGGCAACAGATGGAGGGACTCAAAATTAAATCGAAAGCCACATCAGTCGTAGCAGATGAAACAGCTTCTCTGTATCACTTGGTGCGGCATGCTAAAAACAGACGTCAAACTTTAATTGATGAAGTCCAGACGCATACTGGTACGAGGCTCACATGCCAGAAACAAATACTGGACGAAGTCCACAGGTACTATGAAACCTTATATGTCTCTACCACAGTGGAAGATGCAGCTCTCGAGGACTTTCTCACTATTTTAGGTCCACAATTGTCGGGAACAGACAACGCTGACATCCTGTTACCTATTACTAAAGATGAAGCGCATGAGGCAGTGCGTAACTCACCTCTCAACAAATCTCCGGGACTTGATGGCCTCCCTGTGGAGTTTTATGCCCGCTACTGGTCTATAATTGGGGACAAGATCACTTCCATGGCAAATGAGGTCCTGAACGCAAAACCGGTCCCTGCAGAGTTTAAGGAAAGTAAAATAGTACTGATTCCTAAGAGTAAAGGCAAAACCAACTTAAACAATTTTCGGCCTCTTTCGCTACTAAATTCTGATTACAAAATAATTTCGCGTATTATCAACAAAAGACTCTCTGCCTTTTCCAACAAAATATTGAGTCATCACCAATCTTGCTCTCCGACCAGAACCATATTCGAAAGTCTATCTGCATACAGAGACGTCATTGCAATTACCTCAGTGACAAGTATAAAATGTGCTTTAATCTTTATAGATTTCAACAAAGCTTTTGACCGCGTTAGTCATAGATACCTCTTTGCGACGCTGTCAAAAATGGCTTTCCACCCCCAGATTGTGAACATGCTAAGGAATATTGCAACAGGTGTAAATGCGAAAATAGCAATCAATGGCCAAACATCTAAACCCATACAGATAAGGCGAGGGGTTCCACAGGGCAGTCCCTTATCAATGTTTTTATTTTCAGTATCTTTAGAGCCCTTCCTCCGCACTGTCCACGAAAGATTAACAGGCATAACATTGAGTGGTGAGAAAACTGTCATACGAGCTTATGCTGATGACGTGGCCGTTGTAATAAGGAATAAGGAGGAGACAGTTACACTGGAAAGAGAAATCCAAAGATATTGTCTAGCGTCGGGAGCGACAGTAAATGAAAACAAAAGTCAAATATTGAATCTACGGGGCCTAGATCACCTTCGACTGGCATGGGCAAAACAATACAACAAACATAAAACTTTGGGAATCACCTTAATGGCATGTCCGATGCGGATGGCTGCTTTTAACTGGACGGAAACTAGGAGGAAAGTTCATGGTGCTGTAATGGAGAACATCCATCGAACTATGGACCTGGTGCAAAAAGTCAGATTCATCAACTCCTGCGTTTTGTCTAAAGCGTATTTCACTGCGCAGGTATTTCCAATCCCTAAACTAGTAGCGAAAGGGATCATGTCCACTGTTACCAATTATTTATGGAGAGGAGACATATTCAGGGTTGGTGCGACTACGGTTATACTGGATGTCAGAAACGGGGGCCTCGGTTTGGTGCATATTGGCAATAAAGCGTCTGCTCTGTTCCTCAAACGGACTTTCCATATACTCAGAGAACTTCCACAATGTATAACCGCAAAGCTCTTTGAGGCTGTGACACCCCATAGCCTGCAAGCACCGATTGATGTGCGAAGGATTAATGCCCGTCTGCAGTATGTGAGGAACTTTTTCCTCGAAGCAAGTTATCTTAGTGACGAAATCAGAAGCAACACACGTATCACAGCGCGCGACATCATACTTGAAAGGAAGTTAAATGAGGGTAGAAACAAAATTGAAACGAAATTCCCAAATTGTGACTGGAAAGCTGTATGGCGGAACATCAACTATGCCGGGCTATCTACAGACGCTATTTTCGCATGGTACAAAACAGTTAACAATGTCATCAGCACCAACGAGAGACTATATGGGATCGGTTTAAACCAGACACACCTTTGTGGAAAATGCAATCTGGTGGATACACTCAGCCACAGATTCACCTGTGGTGGCAATGTGCATAACTGGAATTGGATCAGGCAACAAATCGCCTTTCTCACCAGATCCTCTACGCAATATATAACGCCGTCGCTCCTCCTGAGACCCGACATGACATACTTTCCGAAATTAAAAACCAACGCCATTAGCTGGTTACTGGGAAAATATGTTAGTTATGTCATCCACACACTTGGGTCGGACAACGAGATAGAATTCCGCGTTTACATGAAGTGTGAATATGCAAAAATCAGCACGTATCGCAACCACAACAAGCACTATGGCAACATGCTGAAGATCATTTTTGAAAGAATGGGTGTTGGTTAAATATGTGAAACCACTACAACACCTGGTACGAGAACGAACAGAAGAAAAATAAAAGTCACTTGGTTCCTTATTATTATTTCCTTTAACCTTGCTTCCGGAACTTTTTTTTTATGTGTTTAATTGGATTGTATTTAAACTGGTTCATAGTCAAGAAAACTGGTATTAAATATGCTATATTTTTTATTGAATGGACAGTTTACAAATTAAACAGTGAATTCAACTTAGTAGACAAACCCACTGATTGGGTGACAATAATTTGCACCTAGAATAATCTCAGTTATCTTAAGCAAAGTTTATACTGTAACCACTTTTAAAGTTTGTTTTACCATTATTACTGTATTAGACATATTTAGCATATAAATAGTTTAAAACTGGTTCTTTTTTTTAATGTTGCAAATGGTTTAATCATTAATTGTACTGTTGAATACTTGAAATGTATGTTTTAGTAAAATACAATAAAAAAAAAAAAAGTGGTAGCGTGAGCAGCTGCGGAACGAGAGGTGCTTGGTTCAAGTCTTCCCTCGAGTGAAAATTTTACTTTCTTTATTTTTGCATAGTTATTATCTGTCCGTTCGTTCACTGACGTCTCTGTTCACTGTAATAAGTTTAGTGTCTTTGTTTTGCGACCGCATCGCAAAACCGTGCGATTAGTAGACGAAAGGACGTGCCTCTCCAATGGGAACCGAAAACATTCCTCCACAGGAAAACATGTCTGATATATTCTATACGACACTGGTGACGGCATGTGCGTCACATGACAGGAATATGTTGTCGACCCACCTAACTTGTACACTTGGCGAATGGGTAAAAGGATCCTTCTACCTTGCCCGATTTAGGTTTTCTTGTGGATGTGATAATCACTCCCAAAAAAGTGATGAAAACATAAGAGTTTGTCACATAAACTGAAAATAAAAAATTAAAATTTTCACTCGATGGAAGATTTGAACCAAGGACCTTTCGTTCCGCAGCTGCTCACGTTACCACGACACCATAGCGCTCCTGCGTTCCTAATGCATATCTTCCCATGAACTAATCAGTTTGTATATTTTGCTTATTTTTTCACAGTTCCACAAAACTTCTTCCTGTTTTCTCAATTGATCTGTGTTCAGTTTTTCGAGGCCTATCCACTGTGTCAACTTATAACTAAATCTGAGGGGGGTGCGATGCGGAGGTTCCCTTGTCAGAGAGGGGCAGCCTCGTGATGTCATCACGCCCCTCCACTCTCGTAAGCCACGCCGCCTCAAAAGTCGTGCCTCTCTCCCTCCTCCAGCACCAATCCCTGTCCATTTCCCTTCCCTGACCCTTTCTATATCACACACTTTCGCTTCCGCTTAGCAATTTTCTATTTAATTTCATGGAAATAGGAGTAGGTTGGAAAAAAGAAGAGACATATTTTGCTCTTCTAATGACCAGTATGTACTGCCATGAAAATGAAACAACCAGAGAGACATCTTCCTACACGAAGGATGCTTGGGGCATTACATCATTTCATCCAGTGACGAAAGCTCCTGCTAGACAACTCCGTAATGTCTGCATTTGACCAAACACTTTTCCAGGAATTGCGCAACATGCAAGTTGGAACAGTCTGCTACTTTTCTTGTCTGGACATAGCCAAGATCTTCTACAGTGAGAAATGGACTCAAGGAGCCCATGAACTGCTTCTTCGATTGAAAACAGTCGTTTCGCCAAAGATTTGCTTCTTGTTTTAGCATAATATTTTCAGTTATATATGTAGATCGATATGTAATTTTCTTTAGTTCTGTGCTGTAGAAACCTCGTGCTACAGGTAGTGCAGCAGATACGTTCTTGGTGAGGAGGTTCTTCCCAGCATCGGTGAGGAATGCAATCTGTGTGTAACAGTGATTAGAAGAAGAACAGCCCCAATTTGAAATGTCTCGACATATTTCGAAAATTGTATTATGTTTACTAATACGAATATCTTCAACTTTCAGTCTAGCTGTTCGTGGATCTGTCATTTCGATCTTTGTATACACTGTAGAGAAATGGCTGTTGTCTTGATAGTAATGGACCTCGTATCAATTGTTCTACGTTTTGTTTGGTTATACTTACTTAGGGGATCATTTCAAAAAACCTTGTTCTGTGAAGAGCCTAAAAATCAAGCAGTCATAAGAATTTGAATGGAACGCTCTACAAGTGAAGTTTTCGAAATACAAAAGATGCGTAGAGACTATTTTACGTTTCTGCGGTAACTTCCAAAATTTGTGATGTAAAACTTCTTTGCTGACTCGGTTTGTTAATGGTTAAACATCCGATTACTTATTCAATAGAATGGAAAAGGAAATTGAGAATGCGCTAGGTGACGATCAGTTTGGCTTTAGGAAAAGTAAAGGGACGAGAGAGGCAATTCTGACGTTACGGCTAATAATGGAAGCAAGGCTAAAGAAAAATCAAGACACTTTCATAAGATTTGTCGACCTGGAAAAAGCGTTCGACAATGTAAAATGGTGCAAGCTGTTCGAGATTCTGAAAAAAGTGGGGGTAAGCTATAGGGAGAGACGGGTCATATACAATATGTACAACAACCAAGAGGGAATAATAAGAGTGGACGATCAAGAACGAAGTGCTCGTATTAAGAAGGGTGTAAGACAAGGCTGTAGCCTTTCGCCCCTACTCTTCAATCTGTACATCGAGGAAGCAATGATGTAAATAAAAGAAAGGTTCAGGAGTGGAATTAAAACACAAGGTGAAAGGATATCAATTATACGATTCGCTGATGACATTGCTATCCTGAGTGAAAGTGAAGAAGAATTAAATGATCTGCTGAATGGAATGAACAGTCTAATGAGTGCACAGTATGGTTTGAGAGTAAATCGGAGAAAGACTAAGGTAATGAGAAGTAGTAGAAATTAGAACAGCGAGAAACTTAACATTAGGATTGATGGTCACGAAGTCAATGAAGTTAAGGAATTCTGCTACCTAGGCAGTAAAATAACCAATGACGGACGGAGCAAGGAGGACATCAAAAGCAGACTGGCTATGGCAGAAAAGGCATTTCTGCCCAAGAGAAGTCTACTAATATCAAATACCGGCCTTAATTCGAGGAAGAAATTTCTGAGGATGTACGTCTGGAGTACAGCATTGTATGGTAGTGAAACATGGACTGTGGGAAAACCGGAACAGAAGAGAATCGAAGCATTTGAGATGTGGTGCTATAGACGAATGTTGAAAATTAGGTGGACTGATAAGGTAAGGAATGAGGAGGTTCTATGCAGAATCGGAGAGGAAAGGAATATGTGGAAAACACTGATAAGGAGAAGGGACAGGATGATCGGACATCTGCTAAGACATGAGGGAATGACTTCCATGGTACTAGAGGGAGCTGTAGGGGGCAAAAACTGTAGAGGAAGACAGAGATTGGAATACGTCAAGCAAATAATTGAGGATGTAGGTTGCAAGTGCTACTCTGAGATGAAGAGGTTAGCACAGGAAAGGAATTAGTGGCGGGCCGCATCAAACCAGTCAGTAGACTGATGACAAAAAATTTACTAAGTGCACCTGAAATCTGAGTTTCAGATTTAACCTTCAGTGGTGAACTATGTGTGTTTGAAGTGTGCATCAATTTGTGTACGTAAATATACACAGACATAAAAGACTCGTAGCACCCAAACATAATAAATCGGTTATACATTTATCTCGGTACTATAGCTAAGTGATTAACGTTGCAACATTACAAGTTAATGCAAGCGGGAGATAAGCCTTTGCAAACGTGAATTCCTGATAGATTAATAACCATTGTTTCCACCAGAATGTGGTATGCAAGCTGGCAAACCTGCATACATTGTGTTGTACAGGTTCCTGATGTCAGTTTGTGGGATGATGATCATTGCCTGTTGCAGTTGGTCGCTCAATACAGAGACCGATGATGTCCTGTATGTGCTCTATTGAAGACAGACCTGGTGATCCAGCAGGCAAAGATAACATGTCGACACTCTTTAGAGCATGACAGTTTGGTTGCAGGCCCTCAAATGGCCTCTTTCCAACCAACACTCTGCCATCACTGGAGATCGAGGCAGAATCAGCTTTCATCAGAAAACACAACACGCATCAACCGAACCCTCCAGTGTGCTTTCCCTTGACACCAATGAAGTAGCAAATGGTGGTAGTTTGCGGTCAATGGAATGCACGGTACAGGGCGCCTAGCTCGGAGCTGTGCTTGAAGTAACCGACTTGTACACTGATGATCCAGAACACGTCTGCAACCAGTGTACGATACTATTTGAGGGTCACGGTGCCCTGGAAGAACTCCTCTGGACACATTGATGCCCACGCGAGTGTTCCCCAGAGCATAATGAAACTGGTTCAAAATGGTTCAAATGGCTCTGAGCACTATGGGACTCAACATCTTAGGTCATCAGTCCCCTAGAACTTAGAGCTACTTAAACCTAACTAACCTAAGGACATGACACACATCCATGACCGAGGCAGGATTCGAACCTGCCACCGTAGCGGCCGCGCTGTTCCAGACTGTAGCGCCTAGAACCGCATCGCCGCATAATGGAGCTGCAGCCAGCTTGTCTCCGTCCCGCAGTAGAGGTGTCATGGGGTTGTTCTTCTGGAAGACGACGGATTCGCTCCATCTCATCGGCATGATGAAGAAGGTTTCGAAATTCATTAGACCATACCACGCTCAGCCACTACGGCAAAGTCCAGTATCGATCGTCTCGAGCCCAGTTCAGTCGTTGTTGCCGATGTTGTAGTGTTAACATTGGCACATGCATGGGTCGTGGGCTGCAGACGGCCATCGTTAGTAGCGTTCGGTGCACTGTGTGTTCGGGCACACTTGTACTCTGCCCAGAAGTAAAGTCCGATGCTAGCTCCGGCACAGTTTGCCGCCTGTCCTGTTCTAACAGTCTGCTCAGCCCATGACGTCCGATACCTGTAATGAGGGATGGCCGCTCGACCTCACGACGTCTGGAGACTGTTTCACTTTGTTTTCGCCACGTGCACTCTTCGAACACCTACTAGTCATGCAGTTTCCGAAATTCTCGTGCCGAGCCTACAGGCCATCGCAGTCCGCCCTCGGTCACTCAGGTAGATGGCGCGCCTTCCCCACTCTATACATGGACTGCACGTTCACTGGTACTACGTGCACCGTACGTGTGTCTGACCAGCAGTCATTGCTCGCCACGTGACACTGACATCTCCTGGACGTGTTCATGTCGATAGTAGGTCGGTGGTCATGATATTATGGCTGGTTAGTGTAACAGTTCGTTATGTCACTGCGGTGCCAACTTCTGCTCAAATTGCTGCTGCAAATGAAGTACGACGCACCAGAACCATACGCCGTACACGATTTTCTTCCCTGTCGGTAGTGCCACGTGGCCGTCCGCAGTCCGGTGTTCTTGAGACTGTAGATTCTCGTGACCACCGCTGCCAGAAATCAAATACAGTGGCTACATATCTTCCGGTTATTTTCTGCAATATCGCAGAAGTAAATTCCAGCTTTTCGTAGGCCTATTACACGACTTCGTTCAAACTCAGTAAGATGTTGACAATGGTGTCTTTATCGTCTTAAAGGAAGTCTTGATTAACATCAACCTACCAGGTCTAGCATCGTAGGAAACTAACGCTCATAACCGTTAGAGTATTTAAAGCAAACCTGATTAATATTCTCATAGTGGCGCTACGAGCGCCTACTACGCGACTGGCGCGGAATTTGAATAGACGTAATCTCTCACATCTAGAGACGGGTCTACCAACTTTCTCTTACCCCACACAAGTCCTTCTTGGTGTTGTTATTTTTTTCTCGTAGGTGTACACACCCTGAATTAGATTTTGGATACGCAATTACTTCATCGAAATCAGCGTGATCAGGGACGCCAATTCATTTCGTGGCAACTCCTTCCCTCAAAAAAATTTACTATCCGATGCAGTTCTTCAACTATTTCAGCTTGTAAGCTAATTTAGTGAGGACAATGGTTAGTGAATTCATCAGCAAGAGCAACATTTCGTATGATTGCGGCATCATCTATAAAATGTTTATGATAGTATATTTATAGTGGACCTGGCCCATTTTGCTCTCAACTGACCTTGAGAAGTGCAAGTTGGTTAGAGACTCAGTAGGTACACTACCGATGACGTCACAAATCCAAGGAGTCTGATAGTGGGAAATCCAAAATTGCAGGATGGCGCTGTCTTGAAATTGAAAATGAAAGATACCATGAAATTAAGAAAGACAGAAAAATTAAAAAGTATAAAATAGCAAATGTGGCGGAAATAACCGACCTGTGCTCTGTACCCCGTCTCCTGTCCACTCTCCTCCTCCTCCCCCCCCCCCCCCCAAATCACTCCTCTCCAGTCAGTCTCCGTGTTGTACTAAAATGAAGCAGCCGATCACAGGGTAGTATTTCAGTGAAATTACGGAAGCTTCATTTGAATTGCGCAAAAGAGACTCCAAGATGAAAACAGGCAGTGTTTCCAAAAAACTGAGTAATCTTCATCTGCAATGGCTCCATGTTCAAAGAGGCCAGTGCAAGAGAAAGATGTATCTGCTCATATTTCAGCAGCAAATGTGTCTAATAACACTCCCAGACAGCCAGAAAGAGACGACGCACATAAACTCTGCTAATGTTATGTGGTATTCCATCTCTCTGTGTAATGCTTACTTGCATGAAGCACAATTAATGCAATATATTACAGGGGAAATTGTAAGGGAAGAAGTCAAAGAAAAGTATGATAGATACAAAATTTAGTATAAATTTCTGTTACGTTTTCACCAATATTTTACATTTGAAATTCTTTATATTTTCGTTAAAAAGTCAAACGAGTTTACATTGTACAATGTTTTTATGTTCAGTAACTATATTTATCGCATTTAATATTTAGTACTTTTCAAGATTGCTTACTAGATACATCGTGGGTACGACAAGGTTTATTCAGAATTCAAATTTTACGATGTATTTGCGTTTTCACTATCCGAGCAAATGCGACGAGCATTTCTTGATCGCAAACATTTGTTGAAAAACTACATGATTTAAATTTCCATCGAAAAGTAGCATTATCTATGAATCAGATGAGATCAAAATAATGAGAACATATTTTTCTGGAGTTTAATCTAGTCAGTCAGAATGGAGTATGAGTATGTGCATTCACATAATTGACAAAGGTGATGGTGATCACAAGTTACAATTAACATTTGCACCACCCACACACACACACACACACACACACACACACACACACGGTCATCATATTCATCATCATCGTTCTCATCATCGTCATAATTTGTCATGCGTTACTGACCGCAACATAAGTTATTCACCTTATTCAGACGTATAAAACCTTCATCTCCCTGTGCAGACAAACCTAGTTTGTGTTGTTCAGTTGTAGAAACAACATGGTGTTTGGGCTGAAATACATGTAATATGGCTGTCACGTATCGCTTTGCGATTTTGTTTCAGCTCTGTTAGCTTACGTGGTAATTAATTTTGTGGCCTTGATATCTTTTGCTGGGAGTCAAAGTTATTTGACTTCTTGCCAGAAGTTCCATAGGTATAGCAGAAGCCATTTCACTGTATCTCGAAAGCAGGTAACTAGCGCCTACTGGTTGGTAGCCAGTTTTCGTGGAAACAGCCCTGTCTTCCGAAATGCTTTTTATAGACACTTCCTGTCGCTAATCAGCATTCCAGAGAAGGGTGCGCCGGTCGCTTTCTCCTGAGGGTACCTGGGAGCAAAACTTAACATTCTGTCGGCACATCAAAGAGGATGCCCCTCCTCAGATTGTCCTGGCGTGTGTAAGTTTGGTGCTTCCCTGTGCAATTTCGGACTGTCCAATCCAAAATAACACCCAAGACACAGATGCAGAACTAAAGATGCTGACAAAAGGAGAGAGATTGTTCAGAGCAGTTATATACTCATGAATTATAATGATATGTTTTGAAAAGTCTGCGTAGGAAATTTCTTCTACTTTCCCTTGCTTTTTACCTAGGAAACGGAACATAATAGTTCTGCAGATTGGCAGCAGCATTAAGTTTCCCCACAAAGGGGAGCTTGGGAATAGTGGGAGTTCAAGAGGGAACTTGGACTGGAGAAGATTCGTTTCCCAGCTCTCGTCTAGTGCTGACACGTCCTCTCACTCTACTTAAAGAATGTCAGTTTTCTCAAGCAGCAGCGAAATCCACCTTCTGGGCAGCTCACCTTTACCTTATTTGGTTACGCATCTGGAATACTCAGTTATCTATATTAAATATTTCTCTCAGTTATCTTACTTTTGAGAGCAGCCCATATGTGGAAGTGTTACTCATTCTGGTTTCCTGCATTCTACCAATCAAATGCAAGTTCTTCGGAGGTTGATGACATTTTGTTTTAGTTTGTTACAACTGCCAGGACATTGGTCTGTTATTTATTGTGAACTAGTCAATACGGGTTAAATAAAAGTTTTGTTTTCTGAATTACATTCTGAGATCCCTAATGTCCTACCACTTCTCTATGGTTAGGCGATCCTTAAGCAGTAAATATACCAATATCCAGCTGCATTTATAGGATGTTAGCAAGACTGTGACGAGTTTCTATTGTGTGCAGGGGAAAAACACCATTTTTAAAGAAATAAGGGATGTAATAGATGTTAACGAGTGTCAAACCCTCATGTTTTTATAACAAGAGTAGTTTGTGAACAGGCTGTTGAGCCTTATGTCGACCTCTTACAGGTTTCTTAATTGTGACACTATTCGTGATAGTTAAGTCATCCGTGCCGTGTAGGAAGATTCTGCATAATTCCCATTTAATTTCCGTAGGCACTAAATAAGCTAACTGCGAGGGTTGGAACTTAAATAGTGGCAACGACGAATACATGCGGTATTCATCGTCTTAACAACACAAGGCATGTACTTTTCATACATACTGCACAGTTGTTTTAACTTCAGAACCCAACACACATTGCTGTAATCATCCGTGGCTTACCTTTTAACAGAAGACTGTTTGATAGCCTTTGTTCCACGCATTATGTATCCAGACTCATTCTAGAGTGTATACATTCTTACTCGTAGGCTGGGAAATTCGGCAGTATGTTCCCCATTCCAT
Organism: Schistocerca americana; assembly: GCF_021461395.2. NCBI lineage: Eukaryota > Metazoa > Arthropoda > Insecta > Orthoptera > Acrididae > Schistocerca > Schistocerca americana. The sequence goes on along the minus strand of NW_025726159.1, from coordinate 2,948,386 downwards.
TCGCATCTTAAGCCTGGAATCTTATTGAGTGGAGTAGAATTGTATTTAGTGATGAGTCCCACCTCGAGCTGAACCCAGATGACCAGTGAAGACGCGTCTGGAGACGCCCCAGAGAGCGGTGGAATGCTAACGTGACTGTCGCCCGCCATACGGGCCGACAAACAGGTGTGATGGTGTCGGGTGCCATTTTTTGTCGTAGCAGGAACCCTTGGTTAACACCATCGTCACCCTTACGGCACGGTGTCACGCCGACGATATTCTACGCCCCCTTTTGTTACCCTTCACTGCAAACCATTGTGGGGTTACACTTCAACATGATAAAGCTCGCCATCACACAGCCAGAGGTTCTTCTCCCTGTCTTCGTGCCCGCCAAACGTTACCTTGGCCAGCAACTTCACCCTATCTACCCCCAACTGATAAAGTAATGGGCATAGGCTCACCAACTGGACAGAATTTGGCACAATACTCTTCAGGAGAACTTCGAACAACTCTATCAGTCAATGCCAAGACGAGTAACTTCTTCTATAAGGGCCAGTGGTGTACCAACGCCTTATTCACTTGCTCAGTTTGTGAATCTCCTTCTCTTGAATAAATCATCCATTTTTTCTGAAAGTTTGATCACTTGTTTTTAAGTGCATGTACATCACATCTAACGATTTCCGTCGCATTGGTATAATTCCTAACTGGTGCGTCTTTTTTTTTCTTCTTTGTCTTAGGTTTAATAAACTTACGCTTATTTTTTGAACCACTGATTGCTTCCATTCCATACTGTCTGCGAAATATTTCTGTATGGCCTTTGAATACTAATAACGATGTACATTGCTTGTAGTTGTCTCACTGCGAGTCTTCTGAGATCTGGGGCACAACTCAGTGTGCACACCTTAAGAAGATACACGTGGCAGGATTGAGTAGAAGCAAAGAGGACATACTCTAAAGGCTTCCGTACAGCCATCCGTAGGAATACGGCGAGAACTGTAGATCGCAGTGCTCGAGATGGTGCCTCCTGTTAGCATTTTTAAATGCATCTTCTGTGTGGTTGTGGGTGGTGCGCGTCACACCGTTTTCAGTCGAAATGGACTTCGTATGTACCACATCATTTACAGGAAAATGTGAAGTAACAAACACCGTACGAACATTATTTCTCATATCTTCATAAATTTTTGGAGCTGTAATAAAATAGTTTAAGCTATTGATGTCTGTGTAGCGCATTTTTACACTACTGGCAGGAAATTTGTTATGTATCCATAACGAAATTGAATAAGAAGGCTTTTCAAAGTATCCAAATGGTCATTCCTAATGCAATTGGTTTATCAAGGCTACACTAAGCATGTTCAGTTCAATGTTATTTAAATTTTTTCAGTAACATTCTTTCGAGGATTTGGTTTGACAATTAATGCAGCTGCTCCTTATTTGTCTTCCCAGATTATATCGCTAGTCTGAGGTACTGCATCTTTCGCACATTTTGGGAGGATTTTCCAAAAACACCGTTATTCATCCGAAAAGTATATCGAAATCATTGCTTGCACTTATGCATTTTTGTGACTTAATTCAGTGTATGGCTTTATCTACGGTACTTTTTAAAACCAGTCTATTTTGACAAAATTTTCTCAGATTTCTGTTTTGAATAACACAGTTTTTCTTACTATATGATGTCGAAAATACTTGTTATGTTTCTTCTTATCAGACTGTGAAGGCATTTTTATGGGAATAATGTTATATCTGAATGAAAACTGTCAATATTCTCATGGTATTCGAGAGCCTCTTTCAGTATGTACCCTATGCTGAAATCATCTGGCATATTTTCCGGTTTGGACACCCTCTAGAGAAAGAATACACGGTCTGACAGCAGAAGATACTGGAACGTCACCCACCTCTGAAGGCTGTTCACAGCACGATATATGACGTAAGAATAGTCAGTTATGTATCGTAACTGGGCGCGAATCTTTTGCTGGTAGCAACCTGATTATGTTCTGGACATTGAAAGCTGTTTCGTACTCTCATTTTGTTATCATTTCATCCGTTACTAAACTTACTAACTTTTCAGTTGATGGCACGCGATCTTCCAGCAAAAATGATTCGTTGCTCACGTACACATAAGGAAAAGTTTCCTTCTGATTAACTGAATTAAATTCCCGATCATCAGGAAAATGTGTGCTCATTGTCCTGAGTTTATCTGATTTCAGGAATGATGTACGCTTTTCAGGTGAGCACTTCAAGAAATTTAGCAAAGCGATAAATTAGAAATTTATTTTGTGGCTTTGCTATTGGTGCAGTACTGCAATTTTTATGGTAAATTACTTATATAGTTCCATATATGAAAGCAGAAAAGAAAACCGACCTGACTTTTATTTCTCGTACTTGCCATCATCTGTCGTCTTTCGTTTACATATCTTCATCCTCAAAAAACACCCATCGCAATTGCTCAGATTGTGAAATACAGTGGGAATTGCAGAATGAGACCTGTACTTCACATAGCAGCTGGCATGTGCAGAGCTTTTATATGCAAATAAAAATGGTTACGGTCTGTGTGTTTAAAATTGCCTCATTCAAATGGTCCCTGACAAATAGGGCAGAGATCTACCCTGTGAAACACTAATTCTTCTTCAGAATATATTTACATTTTTTATTACATTACATTACATTTTTTATTTACATTCAAATGGTCCCTGACAAATAGGGCAGAGATCTACCCTGTGAAACACTAATTCTTCTTCAGAATATATTTACATTTTTTATTTTGCAATAAAAAGTCATTGACACTTTCAGCGACTGCTCATTGCTGTTCAGTGTACCTTTTCATGTAGTCGCTGCCTCTGTACAATTTAAACTTGCAATATACCTTATTATAGACCCAATGTAAGTAATTGGCTATGCTGAATGGTGTATGCGAATTTACCTGATCGAAATATGAACTATAGACAGTGCTACGACTGCAAGTAGCAACTGTTTCTGACACACATTGTGTGGGATCATAAATTAAATGACTGGTTTAATCTACTCGCAATCAGCTAAAAATGCATCTAATATTTCTTTGGAATTAAAATAACAGAAACAGCGCTCACATACAGTAATTTAATGTTGACATGTTTCTCACGACGGGGCTTTGTGATGTGTAGCAGTACAACACCAAATTCATTCTCATCGCTCTTGTCCCCACAATCACCCATTCATAATCTGAAATTTGAAGGATATGTTTAGAAAGTCGTCTTCGTTTGTTTTTAAAAAAACGTGAACTTTCTTCAGCTCTGCAGAGAATGGTTTGTTGTCAAACTTTAATTTTTTTGTATACAGACTATATTTAGACACATCGCCTATACACTTATTCCCACGATTCAGTATAAAGCCATCAGAATTGTCCACTTAAAACATTCGTTGTCTTTTAATTGGACGTTTATTACTATATGTTTATTTGCTACCACTCTAAGCCGTTTTGCATACAAGTAATGGAGTCACAAACGAGAATTATTTCCTTCAGATTCCGTATGTTGCTCGTCTTCATCTTCACTCATCAAAATTCCGAGTTAGATCTCACACAGAATGATATTCTTTTTACCACTACGAATCCTAGTGACGATAGTATTTGCCGTCTGTGAGGATTTTCTCATATTCTTCTTATTCATACTGTAGAAACAGCATTTTAGAATAAACTTCAATAAATGTCACAGTCAACAGGATATTTACTGAATGTTCTGCTGTTTTTGAGGTTCCTTTTCCTATAACATTTCTCTCAAGACCAAAAATTGACCCTATACTATTATCCAGCTTAATATCGACGTATATATTAATCAACATGTCGTATCGTTTGAGAGCCTTATTTCAATTGATGTTCACTTTTACGTTAATCTTTTTTCATTTTCTTTGCAACATATTCGTTGGCACTCTTGGCATTTTATGAGTTTATGTCACTGAACTAGCCGGAAAATTGGCTATATGCTTTATAAGTCCCTAAGTTAAAATAAATTGGTCCATAGTTTCCTTATTGTTTGTCTCTTGCTGATTTTCAACTTAATTACAGATAAGTAGGTTGAATAAGCTAATTTTGTATCCGAGATGCCAAATGTAGCACGGCATTAAATGCAGAAACTAATCATTTTCTACCCGACAGGCTTAATCTCTACTCCAAGAATATCTCTATGCTCCAAGAATATCAGGTATTCCTAATTTCTTAGCGTAGCAAATTAAACCAGTCTTGGTACGCATTTGTGAACGAAGATCCCTCAAGCAGAAATTTTATTGCTGTTAATCCCGTTAGACAAAAACCGTATTTTGTCTGTATGCTCCTACACACAAACTTTTTCCATTACCAATAGCTGTTAATTCAGTCTCTTCCTTGTGATGTTACATTTTAGCTAATTGCTTGCAATCCAGTCTGTCATCGTTAACAGGTTTTGTGATCCTAGCAGTAACTCCAACGAAGCCTCTAAGTGTAGATTACGCAGGAAATACAGGAAAGAAAGAAAGTATCCAGATAGTGAGGATGACTATAATATACCGGCTGGTGAACAGTTTGTGTTCACCTACTGCGCTCTTAAAAGCGCAAAATTCAAATGTTTTCTACGTAAATGTACATTGTAATACGAGACGACACCACTCTTTGTGTGTCACAGATTGTTTTACTTTATATTATGACACATAATGTAATATACTTTTAAGAATTTTACAAGTTGACTATGGAACATTTGTTATTATTTTATAATTAACACTATAATTGTAACTATTTTTAAATGGAATGGTTCCGTTTTCTGTTATTTACTGTCACTTAAATTTATGTTAAACCAAGGTGAGTAATAATTACATATAATAAACTGTATTAAATGCCGTTGATCGCCGCTGGGGGTGTTGCCGTCTATTCACGTGATCTCAGTACGCTATTTAAACCCATAAGAAGGGTTAGTCTCGCATAGTTTCCTGCCGTTATGTAGACAGAAGTAACACCACCAGCAGTCGACCAATGGGTAACGTATTTTAAATTTACTTAATTTTAGCTGTTGTATAATGAAGCCTTTCTGACGGATATCTATAATTTCACAGTGTAAACGCCCTGAAGATGACCCCTACGTCATGTTGAAACCGGTTGGCGGTATTATAACAGTAATAAATGCGATTAAGACTGTTCTTCAATTATTGGTAGCAGTGATGTCAAGAGTATGGGGTGCTTGATTTCCATGCGTCACAGGACTACCGTCCAGGTGCCGTGATCAGTCATCGTGATTCATAGTCTCACACAACTGTCCAGTCGCAGTGCACTAGTTGACGTGTCAACGTGAGCTTGGACGTAAGGAGCAGGGCATTACTGATGAAGCTGTATTATCAAAGCCGGCCGCTGGTGACCGAGCGGTTCTGGCGCTACAGTCTGGAACCGCGCGACCGCTACGGTCGCAGGTTTGAATCCTGCCTCGGGCATGGATGTGTGTGCTGTCCTTAGGTTAGTTAGGTTTAAGTAGTTCTAAGCTCTAGGGGACTTATGACCTCAGCAGTTGAGTCCCATAGTGCTCAGAGCCATTTTTTTGTATTATCAAAACAACAGTAATGCTGCAACTGCACTTCGAGAATATCGGCAGCTGAAAGTTTCCTCTATCTTAATCTGCTGTACGGAGCATAATGAAGAAGTTCCAATCAACTGGAGAACTCGTCGTCGCTCTGGGAAGAGACCGAAGACCTGTTGCACCACATGTTGTTGATGAAATCGCTGTTGTTATGACAGACAACGCTGCTCGTAATTCCCGATCGTCAGGCAGCGCAGACTGTGTCACGACAGTTGATCATCCCGTGGTCCACTGTACAGAAGGTGCTTCGAACCATTCTCAAATGGCATCCGTACAAGATCCATATCGTACAGCAGCTTGCACCACAGGGCGCCCAACGACTTGTTGAGTTCGCTCTCCACTTACTCGCAAGGACTGAACTTGACAAGGGCTGGCCCTGGGCCATCCTATGGACAGACGAGGCTCATTTTGCTCTGATGGGTGAGGTGAACACACAGAATTGCCGAGTGTGGGGAACTTCACTTCCAGTCACTGTGCGGGAAGTTCCTCTGTATGATGAACGTGTCACCGTATGGTGTAGCTGCACGGCTACGTTCATCATTGGCCTATTCTTTATGGATAGGTTGGCCCTCAATGACCAAAGAAGTGCAGTGTGAGTGGCCAGAGTTACTGCGATATGATTTGCTAACATGTCGTACCCGCCCTCGTGGAGAGACACGCACTGAACTCAACAGTTTTCATGCAAGAAGGGGCCCCACCGCACATCACTCGTGAAGTTCACCTGCTTCTCCGAAACACATTTGGAAACAATCGAATTATCAGCCGATGGTTTCCAAATGCTTGGCCGGCGCGATCACTTGATCTCACTCCCTGTGATTTCTAGTTGTGGGGCTATCTGAAGGGCAGGGTTTACATTCACAGATGTGCTCATATGAAGCGCACAGCATACCTCCTGACATACTGCGTTCTACTGTGCAGAATGCAATCCTGCGCTTTCAGACTCTTCTGGACAATGATGGGCGCCGTATTGAGCCCCTTCTGTAGCAATAATGGTATCAGTAGGTAATGGTATGATGGACCGTAGCACCACATCAGAAGTGTTTCCGTTAAACCGATTCTGCATTATTTTGTCTTTCCCATCTATTTGACATTAATGCTACCAAGTTAGGTCCTCGTACGGTAATTAGTTTCCGATTTATAACGTGTTACATAGGGAAAGTTTAATTATAACTACCCGGTATTTAAAGGTTAACGCCTCGTCAGTGCCACTATTGTTTTCAGTCATTTCTATTACTTTCATTTCCATGTAACTGTGAAATGCTATCCTGTTACTGATGTTTTCTGAACATTTCCTCATAGGGCGACATTTTAATGTCTTTTCCAGCACTTTCCCTTCAGGAATGATGGAAGTGAAGAGTCTGATGAGGGTCCAATAAATTTTATTTTATCTTTCTCTTATCAGTTTCTTTAAAGAAGCTCTCAGTTCGTTGATTTCCTTTAAGATTTTCAGATTGCTTTCTTTTATCAGTACAACTCGTTCCTCATTCATGTTAACTACCTTACTGTGGTTGAATTCTACATGGAATATCTATAATATTTTCAATGTACTGATTCCTCGTTGCCTTGTCCATTCTGTGCCGTTGACCACGCTGCATTACTTCATCCGCCTTTCCGTGTGATAGCTCATGCCAAGGTCAAAAGGGTGATTAGGCCTCAGTTCACTCACTCACTCTGTTGGCTATATACACTGATGAGCAAAATATTATGACAACCTGTTTAATAACTTGTTTGTCTTTGGAACGAAATACATCACTGATTCTGCGCATCAGGGATCGACAGGTTGTTGTTAGGTTTGTAGACGTATGTGGCATTCGATACAGGTCATGTAATTCATGTAAATAAGTGGCCGGTGATTTGCGTACGCGATGATGGCGCCCAATTGGGATCCAGATGAGTCCCATAGGCCAATTTGATCGCCGAACCATCACCCCTATGGCTTCTGTACCACGGGTCTGGCTCCGAGACACGAACAATTATACTGTTGAAAGATGGCATCGTCGTCGTAGAATACATAAAGTACGAAGGGATGCAGGTGGTTTGCAGCTGTCCCATTCAAGGGCAGCAGCGTGTCTCCCGTGGCATAATACTACTCCCACTAGCTTGCGTCGTTTGCGCGCTGCACGTTTCGAGTCGCCGTTCACGTCGATGTAAATCGCCCTCATCTTTTTACACATCTCAGCCCGCTCTCTCCACAGACATGCTCATCTGCAGATATAGTTTCTGTGATACACGCTAATACCAGCTGCTCAACAAACCAACTGTGCTGGTCAGCTTAGGTATTAGGGTCTGAAAAACCTTTCCATGTATTTCTTTGGTCCTATGGGAGCAAGAAGGTACAAACCCCACAGTGCTCATTCCCAGGTAGCTTATGTATACCAAATTTAGATGAAACCAATTTCGTGGTTGAGAAGATGATGGTACATATCTCTTCGTCCCTATTCTCTGTCTCCACCTTTCGCTCTCCCAGTCCCTCTCTCCACCTCATTATCCCATCCTTATCCGTATCTGACCAACGGGGAAAAAATTTCGCAGTACCACTCTCAACTAGTCGCAGACGCGCTCAAACTCTACCCTACACCTAAAAGCTGGTGGGAAAAGGCTGGGGTGTAAGGTAGTATATTTCTTTTTGGTGGGAAATATATTCAACTGACTGGATCCTGGTGTTAGACAGAGAGAAGTTTAATAGATGTGTTAGCTGTAAGCATACAGCTGAGGACTGTGTCGCCGTTTGACATCAGTGTTTGCTACGGACGACCGCTTGACAATCAACCAGCAGACCAGGTAAATGAAGCCAATATATGCTACTGAAACTTACGGAAAATGTATCACTGTTCTAATTACAATCGAAAGTGTCGTCGAAAAAATAAACTTCACTCATAATGAACGGGTACTAACGCAACGCAAACACTGGGGAAAAACGTCATCCCACAAGATTGCAGAGGGGATGGTTGCGGTAGTTGTATGTCTACTGTTGGACAAATGTATCTTGCATTAGAGTATTAAGTACGTTGCAGTCTGCATGGCAAATGCTTTGGAAACCATATGGCATTAACAATATAGTATTTCTATGATCAGAACCGTGTAACCCTCAGAGTGTGTGTTTTTGTTCTATGATACTTTCCCTCATGTCGGAACATTGCTGGTGCTGACTCCAGGCAATGGAATAATGCTTCAGAATTGATAGCAAGTTTGATTTACGTGAAATGTTTCAAATTCCATCTATCTGGAGCTCCATCACGTATAAACCACATGTTCCTTCTTACCCATCTGATATGTCACCGCAACACTCTCATGTCTACTATATACCGATAAGAGGTGCTACCCTCTTCGACATGCTGACATCTGGAGAGATCTTGTGAATTTCAATTGTGTCTTGGGTAAGATTGTTGTTGCAGGAAGGATTGGTCAAGGTCAATGTGGGATTGATCTGTCAATCTCTGACTTCATCCTACGAATGCGGGAATACTTTTTCACGCCCATCCACACTTGGAAAGATGGCCAGTCGTAATTGTAAATTCTGCACTATGATCGATTTGCTGGATATATGTAGATAATCTAATTGTATCCGTATAGGACGCTTTCTGGTATACTTTGGTGTATATGGCCAAATCGACATACTTCATAGACAGCTATCTGCATTCGCAATCTAGTATATGGTGCCTGGAAAGTAGTGGAGGGGACTTTTACAATGTTACAGAAACTGGAAAGCATTCAGCTGTGTCATGGCTGGCGTTGAAATTAAGGAAGAACTGGTATACTTCGATGTATATGGCCGAATGGATTTACCCCAAGTCATCTATTTCCATTTGCAATCTAGTATATTGTACGTGCAAAGTATTACAGAGGTGATTCACCAATGATGCAGAAACTGGGAAGCATTCTGCTGTGTTTTTGGTTGGTGTTGAAATTAAGAAACGACTCATGTACTTTGATGTATATGGCCGAATAGACAGACTGCACAGTCAAGTATCTGCATTTCAATCTAGTATGTGGTACTTGCAAAGTAGTGGAGTGGTAATTTAGCGATGATACAGAAATTGGGAAGCAAACTGCTGTCAGTGGCTGGTGTTATGGACCACCTGGTTAAGCTGCTAAACTTAATCACGCTCTCAACTGCAGTGTCTATTACATTACATTGTCTCATATCAATGGTGTCTTTACCATCCAGTCCGTCCACTGGTACACTGTTGATTACCACATAATGATTAACACCACCTGGTTGAGATGGCGAGTGCCTTGGGGAAACACTGGATATCTGCTACTTGTCGATGTGGAGCAACGGATTAAATGTAGAGGTCATCACCTTCAATCAGTTGGTTGGAAGCTTTCCTCATTGCTACAGACTCGTCCTATTCCATGTGCTGCGATGCCCTCAACAAGCTTTATTTTTCTTTATTTCTACAATCTCACACGTATTGTGAACAGCAACTTCCGGCGATGGTCAATACCAGAGCAGTAATCATGTGCATGACTCCAAGATGAGGAAGCAATGCTCTTCGAAATGGAACACCGGAAGATCCCTTCAGCCCGTTGCTGTGGAAGATGAGATTAACTGTATACATCATCACCTTCGGATAGCTGTTGGGAGCGCTGTACAATGCCACAAACTCTTCCATATGGTGTGATAACTTCCACGGTTTTGTCAGTGAGAAACATTGCCTCTGTGTCATATTTCTACCAATTTGTGTGTTGTGAGACCTGGATAGTTTACACCAGTGCCTCCCAAACTGTGGATCGCGACTAACTAGTGGGTCGCGATACCTATTCAGGTGGGTCGCCAGACAATTTTTAATGTAACTAAGTAAAATGTCTTACCGACTGAAAATATGATATCTTACTTCGAAATTGAAGTCTTATAATCAGAACACTTATATACAAAATCATTCTACGCAAGAAACTATTGTGGCTTAATAATGCGCTCTGACCGAAATGAGAACGTCGCAGGTGCAGAACTCATTGGTAATTGCGATAAGAAAATACCGATTTCCCTTCACTTGCGACGATGTGACTCATGACTGGGAGAGCCTGCTTTGTTTATTTGTTGGTATAGTGTGTGCATGAGTATTTATTGTGGCGGCTTGTTTCATTTTCTTTCACTATGGACGTGTGGATTAAAGCAGGATCATGCCATAAAAGACAGACTTCATGTAATTACGACGAGCCTTCCACATCCGCTACGAGTGCATCATGTAATACACCTAAAGGTGACTGTGTTAGTGAAGTTAGTGAACTGAACGCCTTCCAGAAAAAGGCAAAATTTGTCTTTCTTAAATACGATGACGATTATTTGAAATATGGGTTTGTATTTTCTGGAACAGATCAAGAGCCGCTTCTCAGTATGTTGTGTGCTTTGAATTACTTGCTAACGAGACTATGAAACCCTCAAAACTGAAAAGACATTTATCAAAGAAACGTCCAGAAAGTAAGTCAATCGATTTTTTCGGAAACAAAAAATGCGAATTTTTAAAGTCAATATCAGTGATGACGAAATAGACTTCTGGGAAACAAAATAAGCTAGCTACAATTACTTCATATAGATTGTCATTATTGATAGTCAAAAAGGCTCACACCGTAGGAGAGGATGTTTTTTTACCAGCGGCCAAAATAGTATCAGATGCTTTATTTAGCGAAAAGCCCATAAGACTAATTGAAGAAATATCCCTATCAAACACAGTGGTAAAGAGAAGGATCGATGAAATGTCAGACTTCGTGAAACAGTCCATGATCACAGTTTTCAAGCCAAGTGACTACTTCTCAGTTCAGCTTGATGCAAGTACAGATATAGCCAGCGAGGCTATTCTTTTAGCTTTTGTTAGGTTTGAATTTGATGGGAGTATAGAAGAAGAAATGCTGTTTTGAAAATATTTGCCAATGACAACAACAGAGGAAGAAATTATAAAATGTCTTGATGGCTTTATGGTAGAAAATGAAGTAGAGTTGACAAAATGTGTTGCACTGACGACTGAGGCATCCCGTGCTGTGTCTGGTGTTTACTCATGTTTTACTGCCAAAGTTAGGGCAGTTGCCCCTTCTGTTCAGTAGACTCACTGTAGCCTGCACTGGGAGGTCCTTGTATATAAAGATCTGTCTGAAAGCCTAAAGAAACTCATTAATGACACAGTGAAAATTGTGAATTTCAAAAAATCTAACCTAAAGTTCAGTATTGTTTGCTATTCTGTGGGATGAGATGGGCAGTGAGCACAAAATAATTCTCCTGCACTGTGACGGACGCTGGTTGTCAAAAGGGAAAGTGATATCAAGATTATCAGAGCTTTGAGATGAGCTGAGAAACTTCCTGTTGCAGCACAAAAGTGATGTGATATCTGTGAGCAGTTTCTTGGACATGTTAAATGACGATAACTGGCTAATATGTCTCTCATACTTGGGTGACATATTCAGTGCCCTTAATAGCCTCAATTTATCACTGCAAGGGAAGGATGTCCACGAGTTCTACGTTCAAGATAAATAGAAGCAACTATTAAAAAACTTGAAAGATGGTCCAGTAACGCGAATGAGAGCTCTTCTGATGCATTCTCACTCCTCAATGATTTCTTAGAAACATATGGAATCAAAGTTAACAAGGAAGCAGCAGCTGCCATGAAGGAAAATCTTGAAGCACTGGCCTCTAGTCAGGTACTTATTCTGAAATAATTTTACTAGTAATCACTTAGATTTGAGTTAGTCCTTATTAAACAAGTTTATAATTTTCATGTTATTGTATTTCACCCAATAATTAAGTTCAACCACACCCATTTTCAAAATGATAGTTAGGCAATCCCCACATAGCAAACTCAAGAAATCTGATAGTTCCACATTAATCCTACTGATAGTTGTTTGCTTATTCAAGAGTATAACTTAATGTTGATTTCTGATTGTAGGTATTACTTTCCAAGAGTTCCTGATGACTTGCTCTGGATAAGAAATCCGTTTGAAGAGGACAACCTTAAGAAGTTAAAACTGTTGGCATCTGTAGAAGACTCCGTAATACAGCTATTAGGTCATTCGTCTTTCAAGACTTTTTTTCAAGAATTAAGCCTAATCCCATTTTGGATCAAATTAAAGGGAGAGTATCGAGTGCTAGCGACATAGCTTTGAGGGAACTAGTGAGGTTCGCAACTACTTACTTCTGTTAACATGATTTTTCTAGCTTGGTTTTTTTAAAAAACAAATATAGAAACAAAATATGCATGGAAAACGATTTATGACTATAACTAACAAGCTTCAGTCCAGGCACAGAAAGAATCATTACGGGCCAAAATATTGTTTCTTTCCTTTAATTACGTTTCCTTCACTATTTTAAAATTATTACTCAGCAAAGCATTTTTATACAATAATTAGCTCAGTTTCATATTATATATCATTTTTAATTACAGTCACTATACAGATGTATAGTGGTAGAGTATATGTATGTATATACTAGGTTGCGAAAATGTTTCCAGAAAAATAGTGGGTCATGTTACAAAAAGGTTTAGGAACAACTGTTTTACACCATGCAATGTTCAGCTTTCTCTGAGAGCCAAAGGATCGAAACATGTTACTGTCGGTTTACCACCCGACACTGACCCGAATTCGTGGTAGAAAATCAAAGTGTATGGCGGTGTACAAAGCTGTAGCCATAAAAGGCTTGGATGTGTTGCAGCCAAAAAAAATGTGTTTAAGTACTTACGAAAGAACAATAGAGGAACCCTCTCTTGTGATTGATAGTCTGCTGGATATGGTCTGCCTCCAGCACATTCGACAAAACTTGGCGTAGATCTGTGCAAGCGACTTCAAGCACTGGCTACCAGCTCTGAACGAGTGATATGTGCATACGTAATATGTTCGGTGTCAACACAGAGACAGTATTTGTTTTTCGATGTATCAGAAGAGAGACACATGTTAAAATCTTACAGCAATTTCTATTACAGCGGTGAGTATATCTGGTTGAAGTTTCGATGTAGATACACTACTGGTCATTAAAACTGCTACACCAAGAAGAAAAGCAAATTACAAACGGGTATTCATTGGACAAATATACACTCCTGGAAATTGAAATAAGAACACCGTGAATTCATTGTCCCAGGAAGGGGAAACTTTATTGACACATTCCTGGGGTCAGATACATCACATGATCACACTGACAGACCCACAGGCACATAGACACAGGCAACAGAGCATGCACAATGTCGGCACTAGTACAGTGTATATCCACCTTTCGCAGCAATGCAGGCTGCTATTCTCCCATGGAGACGATCTTAGAGATGCTGGATGTAGTCCTGTGGAACGGCTTGCCATGCCATTTCCACCTGGCGCCTCAGTTGGACCAGCGTTCGTGCTGGACGTGCAGACCGCGTGAGACGACGCTTCATCCAGTCCCAAACATGCTCAATGGGGGACAGATCCGGAGATCTTGCTGGCCAGGGTAGTTGACTTACACCTTCTAGAGCACGTTGGGTGGAACGGGATACATGCGGACGTGCATTGTCCTGTTGGAACAGCAAGTTCCCTTGCCGGTCTAGGAATGGTAGAACGATGGGTTCGATGACGGTTTGGATGTACCGTGCACTATTCAGTGTCCCCTCGACGATCACCAGTGGTGTACGGCCAGTGTAGGAGATCGCTCCCCACACCATGATGCCGGGTGTTGGCCCTGTGTGCCTCGGTCGTATGCAGTCCTGATTGTGGCGCTCACCTGCACGGCGCCAAACACGCATACGACCATCATTGGCACCAAGGCAGAAGCGACTCTCATCGCTGAAGACGACACGTCTCCATTCGTCCCTCCATTCACGCCTGTCGCGACACCACTGGAGGCGGGCTGCACGATGTTGGGGCGTGAGCGGAAGATGGCCTAACGGTGTGCGGGACCGTAGCCCAGCTTCATGGAGACGGTTGCGAATGGTCCTCGCCGATACCCCAGGAGCAACAGTGTCCCTAATTTGCTGGGAAGTGGCGGTGCGGTCCCCTACGTCACTGCGTAGGATCCTACGGTGTTGGCGTGCATCCGTGCGTCGCTGCGGTCCGGTCCCAGGTCGACGGGCACGTGCACCTTCCGCCGACCACTGGCGACAACATCGATGTACTGTGGAGACCTCACGCCCCACGTGTTGAGCAATTCGGCGGTACGTCCACCCGGCCTCCCGCATGCCCACTATACGCCCTCGCTCAAAGTCCGTCAACTGCACATACGGTTCACGTCCACGCTGTCGCGGCATGCTACCAGTGTTAAAGACTGCGATGGAGCTCCGTATGCCACGGCAAACTGGCTGACACTGACGGCGGCGGTGCACAAATGCTGCGCAGCTAGCGCCATTCGACGGCCAACACCGCGGTTCCTGGTGTGTCCGCTGTGCCGTGCGTGTGATCATTGCTTGTACAGCCCTCTCGCAGTGTCCGGAGCAAGTATGGTGGGTCTGACACACCGGTGTCAATGTGTTCTTTTTTCCATTTCCAGGAGTGTATTATACTAGAACTAACATATGATTACATTTTCACGCAAATTGGGTGCATAGTTCCTGAGAAATCAGTACCTAGAACACCCACCTCTGGCCGTAATAACGGCCTTGATACGCCTGGGCATTGAGTGAAACAGAGCGTGGATGGCGTGTGCAGGTACAGCTGCCCATGCAGCTTCAACACGATACCACAGCTCATCAAGAAGAGTGACTGGCGTATTGTGACGAGCCAGTTGCTCAGGCATCATTGACGAGACGTTTTCAATTGATGAGAGATCTGGAGAATGTGCTGGCTAGGGCAGCAGTCGAACATTTTCTGTATCCAGAAAGGCCCGTACAGGACCTGCAACATGCGGTCGTGCATTATCTTGCTGAAATGTAGGGTTTCGCTGGGATCGAATGAAGGGTAGAGCCACGGGTCGTAACACATCTGAAATGTAACGTCCACTGTTCAAAAAGCCGTCAGTGCAAAGAAGAGGTGCCCCAGACGTGTAACCAATGGCACACCAAACCATCACGCCAGGTGATACGCCAGTATGGAGATGACGAATACACGCTTCCAATGAGCGTTCACCGCGATGTCGCCAAACACGGATGCGACCATCATGATGCCGTAAATCGAACCTGGATTCATCCGACAAAATGACGTTTTGCCATTCGTGTACCCAGGTTCGTCGTTGAGTACACCATCGCAGGCGCTCCTGTCTGTGATGCAGCGTCAAGGGTAACCGCAGCCATGGTCTCCGAGCTGAGAGTCCATGCTGCTGCAAACGTCGTCGAACTGTTCGTGCAGATGGTTGTTGTATTGCAAACGTCCCCATCTGTTGACGCAGGGATCGAGACGTGGCTGCACGATCCGTTGCAGCCATGCGGATAAGATGCCTGTCATGTCGACTGCTAGTGATACGAGGCCGTTGGGATCCAGCACGGCGATCCCTATTACCCTCCTGAACCCACCGATTCCATATTCTGCTAACAGTCATTGGATCTCGACCAACGCGAGCAGCAATGTCGCGATACGAGAAACCGCAATCGCGATAGGCTACAATCCGACCTTTATCAAAATCGCAAAGGTGATGGTATGCATTTCTGCTCCTCACACAAGGCATCACAACAACGTTTCAGCAGGCAACGCCGGTCAACTGCTGTTTGAGTACGAGAAATCGGTTGGAAACTTTCCTCATGTCAGCACGTTGTAGGTGTCGCCACCGGTGTCAACCTTGTGTGAATGCTCTCAAAAGCTAATCATTTGCATATCACAGCATGTTCGTCCTGTCAGTTAAATTTCGCGTCTGTAGCACGTCATCTTCGTGGTGTACCAATTTTAATGGCCAGTAGTGTAGTTCTCACAAAACTACACAGATTTTGCTTATAAAGCTAACAAAAATGGGCTGTATCTGTTCTTGTGGGATCATGACTGTTTTTACTATTATCGTCATGATTGCGTGTTCAAAAAATAGATGTTACCGCAAGTTCTATGTTATTTCATACTCCACAGCCTCTAATTATAGACACTACTTGAATTGTGGCTCGTTGTGGAACTTACAGAAGATATTGTTTTCGAAGATGTGAGTAGACTGCATGAAACATGCTGTGACTATGAAACTGCTTAAAAAACTAGTACACAAGAATCTGCTGTATGATGTAAACTCTACAGACATATTGGTAGAGAGGAGTTATGGAGCAAAAATATTAAGCACACAGACAATATATGATTTCAATGTAACAGAAGAGAGAGGGAAACAGTAAAGTCACATATAGGTTTCTGTTCCCAGACGGGATCTCCCGATTTGTTTCATGAACGAAAGTGTGATATAGCTTTGCACTGGGAAAATGGGAATTGCCATAATGTACAAAACAGCAACATCGTCTTTAATGATAGGTTGTTTTTGTCAAACGTAAAAGGATTGTCTTTTCTCTGGTATGCGGGCTAATGTCATGAATGAGTGTATTCTCTAATGTTATTTCATGTGTCTAAAATGTTTTTAATACATATGTGCATTACAGTTTATTTAGAGACACTGATTTTCTTGCAAGAAACACTTTGAAGTGATGTAATTAGTCTGTTAAGCAGAAAGAAATTGCTTAATATAGATTTTTTTTGGAGATGAAATTTTTGCTTTTTCCTTACTCCAATGGTGGATTCGAATTAATGAGAACATTCTGCGGTGATCAGTAGTTACCACAGCAAAATAATGAAAGTTTTTTCACAGTTTCACACATGGTGGATATGTATAGGCCTCTGCAGTCTCATCATTTGTAATTGGCAGCAGTCCACTTCATGGACGTCACAAAATAATGAGCTGAAAATTGTATCCTGCAGGCGAAAGTGAAAACTTTACCTATTTTATTCATAAAACTAAAAACGGACGAACTAAGACTATTTTCATGGAAGGGGTAAATTTATTATCATCGTGATTGTGTTCTCCTTTTAAATGTGGGCTCGATTTTAAGAGATCCATTGACGTTAAATACATTTATTAAAGTGCCGCGTTTTCCTCCCAGAATGGCAGTGAGTTGCGTGGGGCTGTGTGGGAGACTGTCCAGCATGGGTGTGTGGGTGGTCGCACTAGGCAGCTGAGTCCCAACGAGGGCCCAGCGTGTGGTGTGGGGCGCTGCCGCTAAGTGTCACTTTTGTGTTGGCAAAGGACCGTCGCATCAAGGCGGGCCATAAGGGACTGTGGGGGGATGGCGGAAGGGTTGCAAAGCAGGGTGCAGCATATAGTGGTAGCAGATGACCATTGTGGGTGGGGACTGAGGGAGGGGGAGGGACCATACGTCAAGGAGAACATATTTTCAACTACTGCAACCTCTTCAATCTTTTGGGGTGACGATTTTCCTCACGACATGTGTTGCATTATGACCCATTCAATATGAGTGCTTGTTTTTTCTCTTCACGACAATTTGGATGTGTAATTAGAACATTGATACATTCTTCAGCAGTTGTCGTAGCTTGTATTGGCTACAACTACCTGGGCTGCTGGGTGATTGTCGAGCAGGTATCTGTAGCGAACACTAATGTCAAACATCGACAGATACAGTCCTCAGCCGTATGCTTACAGGTGATACGGTATTAAACTACCCCTGTCCAACACCAGCATCTTGTCACTTGAATATATTTCCGACAAAAAAAATAGAGTATCTTACACCTCTGCCTTTTTCCCGCCAGCTTGCTGGCCAAGTGTGGAGTCTGAGTGCATCTGCCACTAGTTGCGAGTGGTATTGTGAAATTTTTTCCCAACAGGATATCACCAGTTTTATGGCATCGTCAATTTTTGAGCTGTATTGCAATTTTAGGCAGTCCCTGCGTAGCGCTATGCACATAATTGTGTAATTAGGGTCGATCTCCATGATTAATTATGTGCTCAGGACCGATCTTTACTTCAGTGTTCCAATGAAAATAAATATTGTACTCTAACCTAACCTTGCCCTCCTTTATCTGGACAGTTTCTGAGTGTTGGGGAGAGGAAGTGGATGCACTTGGGCTTTCCATCCAGAAGGACAAGGGTTTGTCCCAGCAAGGGCACCGCCATTTTTGATTTCCCACCAATTCCCGGAGTGTGTGTGGGAGGGGAGTCAGTACAGCCCTAGAACAAAAAAACTGGCGGCAAAATTCGAGATTCCCTCCCAAAGTGTAGGTGGTGGAGGGGTGGGGGTGCGGGAGGAAGTGGGAGGTTGCAAGGAACCACATACCGGCTGAGAAAAACACATGACATCTGGGATTGGGGGTGGGCGTTGTATGACAGGGGGGGGGGGGTTAATTAGGAGAGACCGGGGCTGTAAGTCCTGATTTTTAGTTAACCTCAAAATTCATTAAGAATACATGATTTTAGTATTCATCCAGTGCAATCAAAATTACCTTATACATGCAACTTTGATATTAAGGCAGTACTTTGGGTCATTTGTTGTAAGATTTTCTTTAGTAATAACGTTTTAATGTCTAAAGTCGTAAAATAACAACTTACGCCGTTTAGGGCAAATTGTTAACAAGCTGGGGTAAGTTGTTATCATATTTGTTGAAGCAATTATTTGTGAAATAAAAAACAATAAATGATTAAACCATATCTGTTGAATTAAGGAATTATCAACAATGTCCTACAAATCATCAGGTAAACATTTGTATGTTATATAACAAGTAACTATGATTTGTACTTAAACAATTATTAACCCTTTAGTAATTAACAACTTATCAAATAACTTGTAACTACTCACCTTTGATAATTGAGTCTTCAGTCATATTGGTCTTTTCTTAAGCCGAAAATATCTGTCTAATTCCCATCATAGGCAGAAAATGTATATACTTACAATTAATCAGTCATCAGGAGATATATCACAATCACAGTTCGGGCATAGGAAGGTTAATAAGGCTTGATTCTGCCTACATTCTTGACACTGAACCCATTCTTAGCCAGAACGTGAATAAGAGTAACTGTCACAGCACACTTGTCAATAATACTCTAAACTGTCCTCTTCCCTCTAAGACCTTACGCTAGTCGTTTGTAAAATCTGTCACTTAACAGACTTATCCTCCCCTTTGCAATTTCCAATTGCCTGTGTTGTTTTGCCATTATCTTTCCTTTATTTTTTCTTACATTTTCATTCAAATGGCTCTGAGCACGATGGGACTTAACATCTGTGGTCATCAGTCCCCTAGAACTTAGAACTAGTTAAACCTAACTAACCTAAGGACATCACACACATCCATGCCCGAGGCAGGATTCGAACCTGCGACCGTAGCAGTCGCGCAGTTCCGGACTGAGCGCCTAGAACCGTTACATTTTCATTGTTGATGTTCATTTTCCTTTTTTTGATTTGCTCTTCTGTTAAGCTTTGTTTTACTGGAGTATCGGTTAAAACAGCAGATTTTTTAAGACGTTTCTTGTTTGTTCCTACCCTTGTCGGTGCCTTCGGAAAAGTACGTATTGCTTCTGGAGAGAAAGGGACTTGATATCCGAGTTGTTCTTCTATGACACCAGAAGATGGAGGCAGATCAACAACTCGTGATGGGCCTGGCGCATCAACAATTTCTCTTGTATCGGTACTAATGTTTACAATTTCAGATGCATTAGCGTCTATGCTAGTAACATTCTCTGATATTGCTTCCGACTTGGTGATGATGTCATGTGAAATGCCTAAATACATATCTGATGCGTTTACTAAAGCTAAAGGGCGATCTGTAACATACGATGGTGCATAGTCGTTTTCTGTAAAATCGTTGTGGTCATAAGGCCTAATGCCAGCTTTTCTGGAAGTGCTCATTACGTATATGGGAGTCACTGCACGAGGTAGCGCGTATGTAACCATTTATGAGATCTCATATATCGACATTGTCCTGCCAGGATTACTGCGTAGCCAATTGTCCTGATCCTTTGAATAACAGCTTTTGAAAGGTGTATTTACTCCAACATTGAATGGCTGTATGCGGTGTGTACAATGAGGCGGGAATGACAGCATTATAATGGAGTTAGATTTCAATTTTTCCGCCACACTGATATCAGTATGACACTCGTGATTATCGAGCAACAACAAAATGGGATCTGTAGGTGATGGTTTAGTATGTTTGATAAAATGAGCCATATATTTCACGAACTCCGTAGCTGTTATCCATTCTGAACTGTTTCCTGCGCTGACAGATGCCGGTGGTTCGCCTTTCCTAGACAGATCCTTGTATTTAAGCCTTGGGAAAACAAGCATGGGAGGAACTGCATGACCTACTGCATTTACTGCCAGTTCCACTGTAACCACTGTCCCTCGTTCAGCAGATACTATGGCACCAACGTGCTTCATTCCCTTGTTGGCAATAGTGTAAGTAGGCTGTTTAGGTTTTTTTATTGGGAACGCCACCTCTGTATGAAAATCACTGGCTGTGCTGTGTGCAGTCTGTGGCTGCTTTGCATTGTTGTAATACTCGCCATTGTAGTGTTAGGCTGCTGGCTATCTCTACAAGGACTACAGTGGGTCTACATCTTTGATGATCCATCAATACCATTACTTCTACAAGGACTGCAGTGGGTCTGCACCTCTGGTGGCCCACCAATCCCATACTATCTACCAGGACTACAGTGGGTCTGCTCTGTGATGACCTACCTACCAATATTCTTCAAAACTTCGACTGACTCCACTGTGGGTTTGCTCTGTTGTGGCCCATTACCCGTCTGCATGTCGAGAGTCAGCACTGTCTTTCCTTTGGAAGGACAACACTACTTCTTCAAGACTGCATGGAAATCCACTACTTCCGTGTGCATTTTCTTCTACTGCTCAGACTTTGAGAAAAACACTACTATTTTACCGTAATGAACGATCAGGACTGTCTTTATGGACTGTGAGAAAATTTGAGCTTTTGACCAACATTGTATCAATAAGTGTGTGCATTTGATTTCTTTGTTATTGTAATTATGAAAAATTTTTTCAAATCTGTATTGGACACTGCCCAAACCAATTTGTAAAATTTTTTGTGGGGAGCATGGGGGCTATGTAAGTAGGCTGTTTAGGTTTCTTTATTGGTAACGCCACCTCTGTATGAAAATCACTGGCTGTGCTGTGTGCAGTCTGTGGCTGCTTTGCATTGTTGTAATACTCGCCATTGTAGTGTTAGGCAGCTGGCTGTGAACAGCGCGTAGCGTTGCGCAGTTGGAGGTGAGCCGCCAGCAGTGGTGGATGTGAGGAGAGAGATGGCGGAGTTTTGAAATTTGTCATGAACTGCTATATTTATATATGATGATATCAAGGTAAATACATTGTTTGTTCTCTATTAATATCTTTCATTTGCTAACTATCCCTATCAGTAGTTAGTGCCTTCCATAGTTTGAATCTTTTATTCAGCTGGCAGTAGTGGCGCTCGCTGTATTGCAGTAGCTTGAGCAGCGAAGATTTTTGTGAGGTAAGTGATTTGTGAAAGGTATAGTTTAATGTTAGTCAGTGCCATTCATTTGTAGGGAATTTTGAAAGTCAGATTGCGTTGCGCTAACAAAATATTGTGTGTCAGTTTAAGCACAGTCATGTATAATTGTTCAAAGGGGACGTTTCAATAGTTTTCCTCGGCTTTAGCACTGTGGTACCTCCTGTTTCATCTAAATTGTATGTTCTTGAAGGTGGTAACATTGTGTTTGTTAAGTGTTGTCACCCTGCAGCCACTAGTTGACTTTGGTGTTCTTATTGACAGGTCTGGACCAGCTTTTTCATTTTCATGCCACGGTGGTGGGATATTTCGAGCATTGAATTTCAATGCACAGTATTACGCAAACTTTTTGACTTCTTCTGGCAGAAGACCAAAGAAAATTGAAGCACATTGCTATTCTGCTAACTTGTCTTCCTGTTCTTCAGTAAAGACCATTCTTATTTTTTTGTAACCAATGGCGATATTTCTTGCCACAGGACTTAGTTTTTTGACAAATATGTATAAAGTCATATGACAAATATCTATTTCTTTGGCAACAGTATTTATTTTCCTGCCATCGTTGAGAACTGCATCTGCTGTTTTTTGGGTCAACTGCTGTGACACAGAGCCTGGTGTTCTTTTGGGTATACGTCCTCAAACTACAAAAGAAAAAAATAACGATATTTATATTCCATTTGTGGTACGAATGAATTGGTGAATTGGAGCAAGTTGTTCTGAGGTCACAACCTGCCCCCGAAAAAGGGAACATCTAGCCCCTATCACATATGTTGAAATGAAGGTTAGATATTGGTTACGTTACGAAACGTAGGTAGTTTACACAGTGTGTACAAAAACAGTAGATAAATTCTTACAATAAAACACAGAAACACTAAAGGCTACTCGTTAAAATTTGCGGAATAGATCAAAAATATAAAATACGAAAATATTTACTTACGTGAACCAGCGACGCACGTGCTGTCGTTCCGATTTTCCGGGGACCACTAGCCTATTTAAAGCGGCTGCCGTCGTTGCGCTGTGGCGTTTCATTTCACGACGTGTTTACTTCATATTCGTATCTCTTTCCCTCACGGAACTATTGCAGTCGGAACAACTTACCCGGGTAACTTCTAGCACCGCTCTCCCCTAATTGACCATTTTTATCACTCGTAATTTGCACATCAACTTGATAAAAAAATTTGTGTCCTGCCACGATCTCCCTACTAGTAGCTACGCTGTCCCTTAAGTTGAGAGGCTACTTAATATTATGTTTGGAAATGAGCACAGACAGGAAAATAGTATGACACTGCCACAGATCAGGAACAACATTCAAAGGTGTTCAAAGCGCTGACTACCGTCAGTGACACACTGGTCTACTTAGACCGACGCAATATACAACGTACGTGAAACATCGCCAAAGAGAAATAAGGAAACAGAACGGGTAATCCACCGTTCCTCCAGGACCAATCAATCTGACTGGATACCTTCGGTTCAGACGGAAGATGGCATGCACTCAATGTACTTTGTACTGCATATTCATTGCCTTTTTACCAAATAAACATTCAGGTTATTAGAGGAAATCTACCCAAAAGATCAGGAAGAATTCATGTGAGAAAGTTGGAATATACTCTGTTGTTTTGATTATGATTGATGAAATAAAGGCCAATAATTGTGGTAGCAAACATCGCAAGCTGGACATTAACTCTCTCCTGACCTGCCGTTCCAGCTGTGTAAGTCATAGAAGAAACATTCATCAGTAAACAGATCATCGAAGGAAAAGTTCAGGTTGGTGAAGATTTCCTGCTGCGTCCACTGCCAGAACTGTACACTATTCAAGAAACCATTACTAAGCAAATCTTGCTGTAAGTGTTCGGGATAAGCATGGAACTTAGAATGCCACGTACACTTGTTTCACGATTGTCAGTATCCTGCGTAAGCTGTCGTGAGCTCACATTTGGATTCACTGCAACAGAAGTGATAACATATAAACATGATATTGAGAAAGGGGAAAGAAAGAGAAATAAAGTTGAAAGTTTCTGCCGGACCAGGACTTGAGGCCGGATTTACAGTTTCTCATGCGCGGTTGCCTTAACCGCTTCTTTTCAGTTTCTTACAGCTTTGTATTTTATTAGAAAAAATATTAAAAACTTCAAGTGAACTGAGGATATCTTTCCGATAGTATAACAGAGAAGCGACGACCATTCGAAAAACTAGAAAATGAACGTTGTCAGGTCCCAACTCTCCACAGGAGGCACATAAATACATATCCTCGGAGTACATTCTCTTCAATAACCAACTACTAGATACGAATCAGTGTCCACCAGAATCAACTTCTCTTACCTGGTACAGCTTTTCTGCTGCGGGGATCCTTGAATAAAGTGCTAAAATAATTACCAAAAATCTGACGATATGTAAAGGATGAGCCAGACTATAGGGGATTTTACTTTATTATATGAGGCTCCAACCGATAACTTCATTTTTCCATCGCGGCCAAGCCACGGCCGGCAGTGTTAGCTGCCTGTAAATTCTTTCGTCCCACGGTCTAGTAACAGGAAGTCAGCACCGAGGAAGGGCACCTTGATCACGCGCCTCTCTCATGTGCTTACGAGGTAACGCCGTCCCAGGCGTCGCTTAGCACGCAACGCTCTGGAAAGTTCCATGCCGCCCGCAAGGTTTTCTCGGTCCTGACCAATCAGGGCGGAGGAAGAGGCGTGGTGCGTCGAATATACGCGGCCGGCCGTCGCCGGGCTCGCTCTCTTGTATTCTTGCTCACCCGCGAGTGGGATGCGCGCCCTGTAGCATTGAACATCTCCCGCTTCTCCCGGTGCTGCGGCACTGTGGACTTAGTTTTGGCAGACAACAACTTTCGGTAGCTTCGCGAACAATGTTCGCTAAATTATAAGCTCTGGCTCACCCTCACCTCCCTAGGCCTATGTATCCCCTTTCGACATGTTTTAGCCAATAAATGGCCTTTCTCTAAAAATTAGCCTATTATTCCACAACGCCCACCGCCTGCCCATACCCGCCATCCTGTACAATTGGTGTCAGAAGTGGGATTGCGTTCCCGTAGTGACTTTGTCGCTACACTAAATTTTTCCCGGCAAGACGCCGTACACTTCGCGCATGGAATGCGCCAACCGGCCGCCACGTTTGCTCCACGTGGGCCGTGGCTGCTCCACTAAACACGCAAAGGGCGCGCGCTGCAGCGAGGCAGCCCAAGCTAGTCAGTCACGTGAGCCGGACGCCGCCGCGCTGCCCGCTGCCTGACAGAGTCCGAGGGGCCTGCGCTGCTCTGCGCGACCGGCCGGGCCGCCGTCAGCCGCCGCCGCCGCCGCGCCACCCACCGCCCCCCGCCGCTGTCGCCGACGCGCCAGTGACCTGCCGCCATCGCCGACCGGCCGAGCCAGCGCCGTCCGCCGCCAACACATCTGCCGCCGCCAGAGGGTCCGGACGCCGACGCCGCCGCAGCCACTGCACCACGCCGTCGCCGCCACCAATGCGTCGCACCGCCTCCATCGCCATGTAAGTCGCCGCGATGCTTACAACTATAGCTTCGACGATCTTCCGCCGCTGGATTGAGAATCTTTGTAGCCGTCCTTTTTTTGTAACGATCATTACTTTTTTCTGGTCACTAGCGTCCCATAAAATTGTAAACATGCCGATGGAAACACAAGCGACGGAACGGGATACCCCCGTAGAGGCACCCGCCTCGCAAGACCCGCTTGAGGCCATAAATGCGCAAATGCGCCAGTTATTCGCACAAAATCAGGAGCTACTTGAGCAAAACCGCGTCTTGAAACAGACGCTGGAAGCTAGTGCGCGAACTTCCATACCTGTGGCTAGCTCCACCCCTGTAACTAATGCTCAAACAGAGGCAACTAACACTAATTCTGTCTCTAATACAAACGCAACAATTTCTGCTAACATGGCGACTGTAAGCAATTTTCCTGCTGCTGATTTCATCCCCACGTTTTCTGGGAAGTCCCACGAAAATGTGGTTATGTTCTTAGAAAATATTCGTGATGTGGGTCGCACGTGTGCCTGGCCGGATGATCTACTGGTCAATGTAGCCAGACTGAAGTTGACAGGGGAAGCCCAAATGTTCATAGAAACGGTGGACGAATTGCGTGACAGCACGAATTTGAAGTATTGGCCCGCGGATTGACTACGCGTTATTCCGATACCAGAGGTACCGCATATTACAGAGATCAATTATCAACCCTTAGGCAGAAGCCTAATGAGGATTTAGATGCCTTTGCAGATCGCATACGAGCAGTGTCTTGTCGTACCTACAAGCTAGGTGAAAATGCCAGTGAAAACAGAATTTAGCGCTCAGAAGCCGAAGCGCGTGCAATTGATGCATTTGTTCGCGGTATTGACCCCCGCATCGGAGGAGAAGTCAAAGCAGCCTCCCCCACTTCTCTGTTTGAAGCTGTTCGTTTGGCAATGCTTCGCGAAGAGGTGTTGCGTTTTTGCGCTGCCGCCCCGCGCCCATCGGACCCAGTACCGGTCCCAGCAAAAGAAGTATTTTGTCAGCGTTGTGGGAAGCCCAACCATACGGCAATGCGCTGTCGCGCGCCGTATTGCACTATTTGCCAGACAGTAGGTCATGCTAATAATGTTTGCTCCACAAAGTCATCATTTTCAAATCAGATGCCCGGCCACCGCCGCAACGTGGGGTCGAATCAGGGAAACGCTTGGGGGGCAGGTTCCGCCACCCACCCGCGCCCCCGACAAAAATAATACACCCGGTTAGGACCGAAAAATGTAAAGAGGTGGAACACGTTAGTCTATTTGGCGTACTCGGGAACAAATCAGTTAGAATTTTAGTTGATACTGGTGCTCAAGTTAGTGTATTGTTTGTGGAGAAAAATGATCGAACGGTGTTACAGCCATCCCGGTACAATATCAGTGGCCTTGGAGAAGAAGTAATTGTCCCTGCAGCTTCGTGTGTAGTGAATCTGCAAATAGACGGTGGTAAATACAGTCAGAGGATGGAGGTAGTGAGGCTAAAGAAGGGTGAATTTGACATCATACTAGGGAATGACTTCCTGCACCGTTATCAGGGGATAGTGGATTATCGAACGCGAACTGTGCAGTTCGGCGAAGCAATTCACCGATTTGGCAGTGCGCACCCCCCGTCAGACGCGAGGGAGCTGTGAAAGGCGCCGTTCACAGTCTCCCATAAAACCGCAGATGTGGGCGATAAAAACCACTGACCCTGTGAGGATAAAAGGCGGAAGTGGAAAGATTCTCTGGATAGATGTCAAAAATCAAAAACAGCCTAAGACAGACATTCTGGTTGACCCGCTCACCCAGAATGATGTTTTAGATCGTCAGTCAGTACATGTAAAGAGAAGTATCTGCCGACCGGAGAGGAGACAGAAGGGTTTTGCGATACCAGTAAGTATAGATAATTTTGGTGTAGAAGATGTTGTGATACCGAAGGGTACTATTGTTGCCAGTGGTCAGGAAATTTTTGAGGAAATAAGAGGAGCTGAGAAGCAGCGAAATAAAGATAAGAAAGGAAGGAAAGGAAAGAAATGTTCAGTTAGAAAAGTGCGATATGTCGCGTCGACGTTAAGGAGTCAGTTAGCAGAGAAGTTAGGTCATTTAAACAGTGAGGAGAAAAGGATGTTGCAGCCGGTATTAGAGGAATTTTCGTGGTTGTTTGAAGAGAGGCAGTTTCTACCGGCTACGGATTTGGTTCAGCACGAAATTCCGACCGGAGAAGCTCGGCCAAATGCACAAAAACCTTACCGATTACCATATCATTTGCAGTCTGTAGTTGAAGATACGATTCAGCAGCAATTAGCTGCAGGAATCATACAACCCTCCTCGAGTGCGTGGGCGTCCCCCGTGGTCGTTGTGCCAAAGAAATCAGTAAATGGGGAGAAAGCCTATCGCCTATGTGTCGATATGCGGACAGTAAATCGGGTAACGACACCAGACACATATCCGTTACCGCGCATTGATGAAACATTGGACCGACTGGGCAACTGTAAGTATTTTACCACCCTTGATTTGCGTTCTGGGTACCATCAGATCCCTGTTGCACCCCAGGACCGCCATAAAACTGCTTTTGTTGTACCTACAGGATTGTATGAATTTGTAAGGATGCCATTTGGATTGAGAAACGCCCCTGCCACGTTTCAAAGATTTGCAGACTTGCTGCTGCGTGGGTTGAAACCTACAACCTGCTTGGTGTATTTAGATGACATTATTATTTTTTCTAAAACGATAAAAGAACATGCAGAAAGACTGAGGGATGTGTTGCAAAGGTTAAAAGGAGCTCATTTGAGTGTAAAATTAGAAAAGTGTGCTTTCGCTCAGTCACAAGTACAATATTTAGGTCATATTATAAGTGGAGAAGGTGTCAAACCGGACCCCCGTTTGACCACCGCAGTAAAGGAATTTCCAACACCGACAAATGTCAAAGAGCTACAGTCATTTTTAGGCCTTGCAAACTACTACAGAAGTTTTGTGAATAATTATGCCACCCTTGCTAAGTCCCTGACTAATTTATTGAAAAAAGGAGTTAGTTTTATTTGGACAAAAGAATGTGATAAAGCTATGCAACAAATTCAAATGTTTTAACTAGAGCCCCTGTACTAGCGTACCCGGATTTTGAAAAACCATTCATACTGTCAGTGGACGCCTCAGATTATGCTGTAGGAGCCATCCTGTCACAAGAAATAGATGGCGAAGAACGACCAATTGGTTATGCGTCTCGACAGCTTAATGAAGCAGAGTCAAATTACAGCACTACTGAGAAGGAGCTTCTAGCACTCATGTTTGGTGTAACTTATTTCCGATGTTATTTGTATGGGAGAAAATTCACTGTCATCACTGATCACGCCGCGTTACAGTGGATGTTGAGCTTAAAAGACCCTAGTAGTAGGCTAACTCGTTGGGCTTTGAAATTGAGCGAATTTGAGTATGAGGTGAAACACAAACCGGGCAAGTTACATCAGAACGCCGACGCATTAAGCCGAAAGGTCAGAGTGATCGTAGCTAATGACGTTTCTATTGAAGAATTAAGGGAGGCACAGCAAAGAGACGTCGAATGTCAGAAATATGTGGCTTTGCCTGAATTTTCCGTCGAAGATGGAATTTTATATCGAAAGACCCACTTGGGTAAACAGGCAGTAATCCCGAAAGAATTACGTTCCAAGATTATCGCATAGTGTCACGATAGCCTGCAGGCATGTCATAACGGCCTTCGCGCCACAAACTGCCGAATAGCCGCCCGTTATTTCTGGGCAGGAAGACGGAAAGACGTGCAAAAGTATATACAAAATTGTCTACCTTGTGTTAAGAGGTCATTACCACCTCGAACGAAAGTGCCTCTACAGCAGGTACCAGAAGCCACTTATCCCTGGGCAGTAGTAGCAGCAGATATTGTCGGTCCTTTCCCTGTGAGCCCCCAAAATAATCGGTATATTCTGTCCCTTATAGATCATTTCTCTAGGTTCTTGATTCTCATTCCTATACGAGATATGTCCGCTAAAACAGTAGCGCGTGCTTTTGTCACCCATTTGGTGTTACCATACGGAAGCCCTGAAGCTGTACTCACAGACCAGGGTACGAATTTCATGTCTGCGGTATTTACCGAAGTTTGTCGGTTATTGCGAATTAAAAAGTGGCGAACGACACCGTTCCACCCAAAAGCAAACGGTCGCCTGGAACGAGTCCACCGCACCGTTATGCGCATGCTGTCTTACTATGTTAATAAACATCACTCTGACTGGGATAAGTATGTTCAATACGTTACGTCAGCATATAACAGCCGTGTCCATGAAGCTACAGGGTACTCACCTTATGAAGCAGTATATGGCCGCCCTATGAATTCGCCTTTTGAAATTGACAAACTGCCCCCTGGAATTAAATCCAAAGATGTGAAAGGTCTAGCTCGACGTCTAAAATCCATTTGGAAAAAAGTAAGAGGGAACAATGCCCGAGCCACCGCCCAACAGTTAAAGAGAAGTAATCAAAAAGCAAAAATGCCTGAGTACAAAGTAGGAGACCTAGTTATGTTGAGCAATCCAGTAGTAAAAAAGGGAAGAACCAAAAGGTTTACACTTACTTATGAAGGACCGTACCGTATAATCCGGCTTACTTCACCAGTAAATGCGGAAATTCAGTTAGCGGAACGCACAGTGATCGTTCATTTTGACAGATTGAAACTGTATAAAGGACCCGAGCCACCCCCACCTAACAGTGAAACCGGGCCTATTACGCCTGTAGTTCCACCCAAAAAAGCAAGAAAGAAGGTAATACAACCGCCTAGACAGCAACGTAGATATGCTCTAAGGTCAAACCCCTATGATTTGCGTTCCTGAAAGTAGGTCTGGAATGGTATGTAAACAGTTGGAAAAGTCCTGCATGCAACAAGAGAATTAATTGACGGAAAACGCCGTAGTTACTATACATTTAATTAAATTGTGCATGTTAGTTATAAGTAGACATAAGAATTGGCAACTGTTGGTAACTGGTAATAGAATTTATGACGTCACATGTTAATGGAAGTGACTGAAGTTATGTAATCATTTTGTATTGTCATTTAACGTCTCCAGTAATGTTATCGTAGCAGTCGAGAATTAAAACCACAAACATTCTTTAATCATGGAATTAAGGGGAAAGTTGTCCTTTTCAACAGAACACTTAGAGAAAGAATCAGTTAATCTAGAATATATCAAAGGGATTCATATTTCACCTGTTAATTTAGTGAATAGTGCACGAACACAGGTATTAAAGCTTTACCATAAAAACTTGATAGTAACACGCCTTCGTAAATGCCAGTAGATCAATGACTACATGCTGCCGTCTACCTGTCCTTTGAAAGACGCCCTATTACATGTATGTTTTGCTAAATGATCACACAACGATAAAAACATGAATAAATACGTCCAAGTTAAACAACAAATAGGCTACTCTAAAGTAAAAGGAGTCTTCCTCAAGTACTGTTTTATTGTTTTCATGATGCGATGTTGAACAGACAACAAGGTAAGTTTTTTGGTACCACGTATTTCTGTTTATCAAATGCCACGGAAGGAGTCGCGTAAATACCGCCGCTGTTGTTTACAGCTGTTCACATGCGCCGAGCCCCGCCCCTCTCTGTCAGCTGGCGACGCGGCCCCCTTCCCTGCCCTTCCCTCTCACCAGCCGGCAGAGAGAGAGCGGCCATTGCAGTTCCCCCTTCCCCACCCGCTGCCTCTGTCTATGGTGCGTGCAGCATCTGCACTTCTCCCCTCGCCCCTCCTCACCACCCTACCATCGCCCTGCAGGCCACGTGCCTCAGCCACGCTACACATTCGTACATTCGTACGTTGCAGTTTAAACAGCAAACCTAAAGGGATAGTTATAGAAATAAAATCACCAGCTTAATATTGCCCTACAGATTTTATTAGTTTTATCTAAAGACGGGAATCTATTTGTGTTGTCTATCCGTGTTTTCAGTAAGGAACAAAATCGTGAGAGAGAACTTTTTCCTGGTACGCATTGTCTAAACCATCAGGATTAGTAAACGTTGGAATTTCAGATCGATCTCCGGCTATGTTGTATTACCACCACAGTTAATAAACGGATCTATATGGCGTCAAGGAAGCCGGCCCTTGTCGTAATATGTGTCCTGTAAACGACCGCTGTGTGGGAAACGCGTTAGCCAAGGTGATGGGTTTGGAATGCTATCGCAAAATACAGTTTATCTAGAAGCCTAACACCTGTCATTTACCTAAATTTTAGAAGAACAGAGTGTTTAAGTAAAATAATTGGAACCCGATAGTTTTGTGACCTCTAGCGATTTAAGTTATTAAAGTCCCTTAGAAAAGGACATCCTCCATGCATAACTGTCGTGAACAACATAACTCTGGAAGGAAATTTCGTGACTGTACCGAGAGGTTAACTCCACGCGTAGCAAGAGGACGGACCCAGCGTGAACGCCAGTTCTGCCGCCCAGCCAGTGAAACCGGAAGCAGCCGTACTGTCAGCTGTGCTGTCAGCAACTTTACAATCTCACGAGCGCGACGCGTGTCGCACCTTAGCACCTCAAGCTGCACTGAATCTCAACACAGATATTCTTAACCATTATATAACGAACCCTTTGAATAACTTTGCGCACATTTTCAATAGTAAGGAACATACTTTGCTCCCTACACACTCTTTATATGACAGATGAACTCTAATTTTATTAAAAACCAAAGCACCGACAGGTAAGTCATATCGACGTCTTCGAGATGCAACTAGCTTCGTCGAGCCGCCAATATTGATTATATGGAAGCAGGTAAGTGAGAGAATGAACAAAAGGAACAACCAATACACACCGGAACGATTGGTTGGGTGACTGATGATCGTCAATATTTGCAAATACAAATCAACACAGGAAACGGTTTATCACACGTTTAATAATTATTGGGCTGTTCATTGAAGGAGACATAAAATAATTTTTCATCAGAATCTTGTTACAGGAAGTATTAACGTGACATTACACTATTCCACAGCATTACACATAACATTGCCATGACTTAACGACAGTTTTCTTCTAGGTAAAAGTACCAAAGGCTATTAGTTGGTATGAAGACACAAACGAGAGCATAAAGGAATACCAAGGGATGCTTACATTCATTTTGCTACGAAATGTAACTGGAGAGTAAGGAAGTTTTGTTTGAAGGAAATAATATTTTAAACTTTTGCTTTTGTTGCGGTTTTGCCACCGCTTATATCACTGTGACGAGTTGCCAATTACTTATGTCCAATTGACTATGTCTAATTACTTATGTCGATGTATTATTTTTACTATTGTTCATTTTGTCCATGTCTCATTTATGCTATTATCAAATGTTTAGAGAGTTTTTGCTAAAATTTTGCCAGCACCAGTAACTTAATGTTTGTATCAACCTAGTGTTTCCATGTGTCACTGTGCTACTAGACTGACGAGGATAATCATTTTGTAGGATTTCAAGTATGCTAGAGTAAGTTCCCGAGTACTGCCAATTATTTGTTTAATAATAATGATGTCTTAGGTGATAAATTGTTTTGGAAGAGTAATTTAGGGTGTAACCATGCTTTATTTTGATTTGTATTTGAATGTTCATCTGGAGGGACATATCACATGCCTACCCCCGTGATAGATAACGTAAACAGAGTGAATCACACCTACAGAACGAGCAAGCTTTGGCCATATACCTAGTCTGTTGGATGAACAAGAGAACCACACCCGCAGGGGCACGTACCTGACGTGACGCGAATGGCGATCGCGCGGAACCCTAGCTGGCTATGCCGTTTCTTCACTTTTCATCTTCGCGGCATAGTCCATCCTAACCACTTTCTACTATCAACAGAACAACACATGAAGAGTCATGCACCACCCGCAAGGGCACGTACCTTACGTGACGCGGCTGGCACCCGCGCGGTCCCTTAGCTGTCTGTGTCGTTTCTTCACTTTTCCGTTCCGCGACATAGTCTGTTCTACCCACTTTCATCTTTCCACTATCAACAGAACAACCCTTGAAGAGTCATGCTCCACCAGCAAGGGCACGTACCTTACGTGACGCGGCTGGCACCCGCGCGGTCCCTTAGCTGTCTGTGTCGTTTCTTCACTTTTCCGTTCCGCGACATAGTCTGTTCTACCCACTTTCATCTTTCCACTATCAACAGAACAACCCTTGAAGAGTCATGCTCCACCCGCAGGGGCACGTACCTTACGTGACGCGGCTGGCACCCGCGCGGTCCCTTAGCTGTCTGTGTCGTTTCTTCACTTTTCAGTTTCGCGGCACAGTCCATCCTACCCACTTTGATCTGTCAACTTTCAACAGACACAAAACTATTCGGCCCAGACTTTGGTCTTCCATCTCGAAGAAGAGTTCACGAGAACAGTGTTCCGTGCTCTCTGACGACAAGCAACGTCAGACGTGAACCGCGTCTAGCCCGCAGCTAAACGCCAGTAAACGGAAATCTCTGTTCAAAACCTTGAGCCTTCTTTGTTTCCCCATTGTATTTTCCGAAGGAATACCGACTACTGAAGTAGTAGCATTTAACTGTATGACGTGTCCCAGGACACTGCGATACAACCAAGGATAGACGGAGTTTTAAGCAACTAGCTGGGCCCGAGGAGGTTACAGAGACGGCGAGTTTAGTCGCAAAATGTTGAGAGGATGAAGACGGCGAATTTGGTCGCAAAGTAAAGTTAGTCGCAACATGTTGAGAGGATAAAGACGGTGAATTTTGTCGCGCAGTAAAGTTTTGTTTTAGGTGAGAGAAGTCGAGTTTGAAGAAGAAGATGAAGTATGAAGTAGCTATCTTGGAGTCGCTGCATTGTCATGTACACAGTTAAGTAGGCGATAACGTCGTGTCAACGATGCGCCGTGCACTATACCTTCATAAAGGGAAAGTCCTTCAGAAATTACGCTCAACTTAGTCTTTTCTAATCCAATTCCTTATGCTTTCTGTTTGCACTACGAAAATCTCTAGCTTATCGTCGAGTTTTATTTCTCTCCTCTCGTTAGCTACAACGTTGACATCCTACGACACAATCTACGCCCCACCTGCACCAAACTGGTGTCACTTTTCTTTGTCAGTCTCACTTAATGGTGTTTAGCAAATATGAGTTACGAGAAAATTCTTCTCAAAATGTGAATGTTATTACACTTGGATGGTTAGCCCAAGGTGACAATTAACTTTTTTTTTTAGTTATTGATATGGTATTTGCAACAATTTGATATGATACTTGTGTGCTTCATTTCTATATTTATGTATGTTCATGTAATTTTAAACAGAACCCACTGTAACAGCTCATCTAGCTTTATGTCACGCGTAATCCCACTTCTATTTTGTTGCATTTGACAGTCGGCATTTGACCGTCATAGACCCCTCAGCTGCCGCGTGCAGCCCTGACGACGCGCTGGCTTTTGAAGTTATCTGCCGCGCGCCTTTCTGACGTAGCCTCCGCGCAGGTCTTTAGCAAACGGTTCCTGTTGGAACACCACTTATAACCTTTCATGCCACTACGGCTTACTCACCTAGTATTCGCGCCCCTTTAATTATGTTTTTTATACCTGAAAGCCCATTAATGATTACCTTGTCAGCTAACGTTCCAGTTTTATCTAATAAATCAAATAATCACCTCCCATCGTCAATTGATAACTTGCTAGATCATGAAAAAGGACAAATTTCTTACGTTCGCCTGTTAGCACACCTAAATGAATGGCAAACCGCCACTGAACGCCACACAACCATCATACCCAGTGCCAAGATAACTCCGGTCACTATTATTATTCTTATTGTTGTACTAATATGGACCTAAAAAAAAGAGAAAACAAAAACCTGTCAGGCATGTGCCCTCCCTTAGTTTCAAGAGTGCAATTCTCATATCAACTAATGTGGAAAAACTAGTGTAGTGTAGTGTAGTGAAGTGTTGCCTTAGTGATAACTCCCTTTCTAAATGTGTTTGGAACGTGTGGACCTCCCCTCATACCCTCCCTGCGCTGAGTTACAGTGCACGGACCTGGCCACGGCCACGGCCACGCCCCCTTCCCGCCGGCAGCCTGCGCGCTGCCCGCTGAGGGCAACACATCACGCCGCCTCGCGCCACCCGCCACGGCAGTGACTCACCAGTGGTGATATCTTTACATTTTCAAATTATTTTAACAAAAGCAAAAAAAAGGACATTTTTACTTCAACTTAGCAACAAGAACATTTGACATATTTATCTAATTCACAGTGCTATGTTTTGTTCTAATTTTGTTTTGATATTCTATGATATTTTATGATGTTCTGATGTTTTACAATGTTTTGATGTTTTATGATGATTCTTGTATACACACAATATTGTTGACATGTGTAAGTTCCTTTGCGACCCCTAGGAGGTCTTTAGAGTCTCTATACCCTCCCATAGATTAAGACCCCTGCCGTCTTCCGTGAGGGACATTCTTAATCAAGTGATTTTCACTTTCTTTTGCAAGATAAATTTGTTTACATTCAAATAATAATTACATTGAGCGAATTCACGTACGTTCTCCGCTCCCACGGAAGGGGGAGGAATGTAAAGGATGAGCCAGACTATAGGGGATTTTACTTTATTATATGAGGCTCCAACCGATAACTTCATTTTTCCATCGCGGCCAAGCCACGGCCGGCAGTGTTAGCTGCCTGTAAATTCTTTCGTCCCACGGTCTAGTAACAGGAAGTCAGCACCGAGGAAGGGCACCTTGATCACGCGCCTCTCTCATGTGCTTACGAGGTAACGCCGTCCCAGGCGTCGCTTAGCACGCAACGCTCTGGAAAGTTCCATGCCGCCCGCAAGGTTTTCTCGGTCCTGACCAATCAGGGCGGAGGAAGCCGCGTGGTGCGTCGAATATACGCGGCCGCCCGTCGCCGGGCTCGCTCTCTTGTATTCTTGCTCACCCGCGAGTCGGATGCGCGCCCTGTAGCATTGAACATCTCCCGCTTCTCCCGGTGCTGCGGCACTGTGGACTTAGTTTTGGCAGACAACAACTTTCGGTAGCTTCGCGAACAATGTTCGCTAAATTATAAGCTCTGGCTCACCCTCACCTCCCTAGGCCCATGTATCCCCTTTCGACATGTTTTAGCCAATAAATGGCCTTTCTCTAAAAATTAGCCTATTATTCCACAACGCCCACCGCCTGCCCATACCCGCCATCCTGTACAGATATATGGAAGAGTACTGCAGTTCATCATGTCGTTCCTGTGGGAAGGTCCAAAAGTCAAATATATCTTGGAGAGCGTCCCGAGAAAGGTAGTACACTGAAAGACGTTTGATCTAATTCATCCCATGTGTCTTTGGTTGGGTAAAGCAGCTCTCAACCGGGTGACGAAGCGTTCCAGGCTCCATCGTTTGAGGTGGCACTAGGATATAGAAGACCAGTATCTACCGAATCAGAATCCACACATCTGCAGAAGGTCCACATAACAGATGATGTTCACCCGCATCAGTCCACTACACTGTATGCACATTGGGGAGTTGGTTAGAGCAATGTCGTATGGTTTACATCTTCTTAGAAACATTTCGTTAACCACAAGGTACCAGGTGATGCGGTCACCCGTCGTGAAATATTTTTGGTGAATCGCTAGCCACGCCGTAGACCATGCCACTCGTGATAGGTGTCTCTCCACCATATTCCGAGGATGATTTGTCATCAATAGGCCATACAGATCATTCTCCTTAGGTGCCCTGGTACGGGGGGAAATATTGTGGACATAGTTATAATCGAGGAAGGATGGGATGATGTGGAAGAGCGAGGGGCTATGTCAGCCAGTGCCACAGGGAGCAGGCAGCACGGTGGCGCCAATTCATCAACGAGGAGACTGGCGAAACTGTGCCGACGATGGGTCCACATCTTGAGTGTCGTGTAGTTGCAAAGGGCAGTCGCATGCTTACGAACGTTGATAAATCAGTGTGCCATCAATGGAGTCATCGGTAGGATGTACACCAAAGTGGTATACGGGATGCCATGTGAGTGTTAATGATCCCTTAGAAGATATCTATAGCTCGGAGAAGGTGGCCTGGGACTGGGAGCCTGTAAAAGGCGTTTATAGTTCAGCACCGTCGTAAGGCAGACATTTCTCGTAAATAAGATGCCCGAACACCGAAATGTATCCATCGTCCGGAACGGGGCCCCAGTCCCTTCTCGAAGCCCTCTGCCGATTTCCATGGCATGGGACTTGACAATAGTCATGTTGCAGCCTGCCGCGTTCCCATAGCACTCGATCCACCCCAGTGTTATCCGGATTTCCTCTTCAGAATGGGCGAAAAACACTATATCATCCGTGTAAGCGCGGCACTGGATGTTGTGTCCACCCAGTATGATTTCCAAAACATGTTGTTTGAGCCCACAAAGAAGTGGTTCTGTCGTTATTGCATAGAGGATCATTGACAGGGGACAGCCCTGTTGGACCGAACTTGAAACGGATATGTGTCCTTCCTTCCTATCATTAATCAGCACCTTCGATTAGACACCATGGAGAACGCGCATTATAACGTGGGTAAGGACAGCCAAAGATGCATAGACTATTAACAATGGTCGTCTGCTCCAGTTAATTTTAACAGTTTTCTTTCCAGTGATTAAGTTCAATTTCTATATAAAGTCAAATTGTCACTCATTTTAGTATCCTTGCGTGAGCAGACGCGTCAGCTTCCTCCACACACTGCCGTGCCACTAAGATAAGTGCGGACCACAAGGTGAGAGTGGGCAGTGTGCGAGCACTTACACTTGGTATG
This sequence comes from Schistocerca americana, assembly GCF_021461395.2. Taxonomy (NCBI): domain Eukaryota; kingdom Metazoa; phylum Arthropoda; class Insecta; order Orthoptera; family Acrididae; genus Schistocerca; species Schistocerca americana. Next base: position 2,910,298 of record NW_025726159.1, on the reverse strand, counting down.
TGGCGTGAGTTCTATTTATTGCAGTGTGTTTGAATTGTTTCTGCCATTGTTTTTTAATATCATGATGATGCCTCCTAATAATGCGTTCATAATATAACATCAGTACTAATCAAGAGGGTGTTTTCTATTAAATAAGGCACTGCAGAAATCATTTACTACATTTTCTTCAAATAAGCAGCTTCAGTAATTGTTTGTGGTACTGTGTACCGACACTCCTGCACAGGTTTTTGCTCATACTTATTTACAAGTCTTAAAGTGTCGGTACAGACTAATAATATTGCTGGATTTATTTATATAAATATAGTGTTGTGGCAATTTGCAGTAATGCATCGGATTTCCATTCTTAAAGCGCACACACATGTATGTGATACCACTCACTACTAAGTTCTTGGTAGAAACATTTCTTTTTCATTTTAATACTGCGGTGTGCTAGCTGTCCAGCGTACTTCTTTGGAATTCTATCGATTGGTCGAAATTAGGGTTAATAGACAAGTAGTAGCATCCCATATACTAAGAATACGGCAGGTTTAATTGTAATTACCTGTCTTTGTTCAACCTGGGATTGTTGTCTGGCTGAAATTGGGGTCGCCCACGCGTAACCCCTAATTCTGAAAGCCGGGTGGTTAAGGAGCTTGATTTATATTGGTCCAGAGTGAAAGGAGATGGGATCTTAGAACTGTTGTGCATAACTATGCGTATATTTTCGCCACCTGGTTATGACTGGTTTGTTGATAATACTGTGAGGTCCTCCCTAAGGTAAGGTGTTCTCTAAGTTCTCGACTGTGTGACAGTGAGTCTTCTGCCCGCAGAACCATTAGAGATGATTATACATTCAGTGACTAAATAACGCAAATTTCGCGGCGATTCCTGGCTTTTGGGCTGGTGAAGTCTTCTCAGTTATGGTCAGACTATAAATTCTCAACTTGTCGGTATTCAAAGTGTGATCGATCCTGCACATGACTCACTCTTCGATGGGATGGTTAGAGATACTACTCAAACCTCTAGGTACATACTTTATAGTACGTTGCTAATTCTCATACACATGCCGTATATTTGGTTGATACTTGTAGACATCGGTAATACACACAATTTTGCTATGACGTTCACGTTTACCAAGATTTGCCTTGCCGCCGCTATTACTAATAATGAACTCGTTTTAACACATACAGTATGACGTGCCACAATCTAGTGATGTAATGGTGGCTTAGCAAGGGTTTATCTATTGCGTTGCGGTATTTCTTTAATATTTGAAGAATATTTGAAAATTTCACAGTCTCAGTACCTAAGAAGTTTACCATGATTCTTCGTAATATGGTGTGACACTATTTCTGATAATGTGCTCATTTTAAAACGTATCCAATCTCGTACTGGAGGGACAACGTAACAAGAGTTCATTTACATATTGTGTTATTTATTTAACATTTAAAGTTTCTGTAACAACTGTTGCTAAATAATTCGCTGCCGTAATTTGCAATAAAAGCCTCTATAGTTTTCGACATGTACAAACAGACTACGTAATATTTGGAAAAATACGAAAAAATGGAAATAAAACACGTACAATAGCAAATAATGTGGAAAATACATAGAACTGTGGGAAATGGAATAATTATAGAAATATACGAAAGACTGAAGTATGCTCAAAAGTTAGAAATGGCAGAAAACATGAAAGATAGTGAAAAATACTAAGACCGCTGAAAAATGAGAGTACTTACATATATAGCTGGATGTGGTTTCTCCTGATGCCTTAAAAAATGGTTCAAATGTCTCTGAGTACTATGGGACTTAACATCGGAGGTCATCAGTCCCCTAGAACCTAGAACTACTTACATCGAACTAACCTAAGGACATCACACACATCCATGCCCTGGGCAGGACCCGAACGTGCGACCGTAGCGGTCGCGCAGTTCCAGACTGATGCGCCTAGAACCGCTCGGCAACACCGGCCACCTGATGCTTTAAATGACGAATATTACGTAATATTAAATTTAATTTGTTGTTAAGAAATACCCACAAATTAGACCTCAAGTGATGTGACTAAATGTAATTATAGTAAAATTAATTTATTATTAACAAATAGGTACAATTGGTTCCTTACCTTGTGGCGTACAGCTCAGGAATGAAACTATCTATTCAAATGCTCTACTTACAAAAGCTGTTGGGGGAGGGGATGCTTGAATCTTATTTGTCCATGCTGTGAAGGGTGTGTGGGTGGGAGGTGGAGTGGAGGTAGTTTGGATCCCCCAGGGTGACCTTGAACTGTTTCTGGTGAATCTGTGTGTGGAGAGTGAGGGTGGTGGGTGGGCGGTGGGGAGAGGGAAGTGGTGATCACCTTGACTGAATGTGTTGCCTGGCACTGGAAGTTCTCAACAGTGACCTTGAAATACGATAGTAATCTGGCGCAGAACACGGCCTGGATAGCTATTTTTGTTTTTGTGATTGAGGTTTCAAGGGATCTGTGGATCTGTTACGCCACCTACAGTCAGTGCATGCACCTGGGAGCTGACTGGTTTCCAGTCCAGCTGCGCCACCTATTGCATTATTTTTTGACAGTTATCCTTGTCAGCAAATCACTTTGGATAACTACGTGACGGTTTTAGTCGTCTGCATCAGGAGCAAATTATTCCTCCTCACTTGTGTGGTCTGCGAGCTGTCAATCGTGTGCCGAGCGTCCACGCATCACGCCTCACAGTCTCATTTGCGGATTCGCTCAGTGCTGAGAGGACTGCGGTGTCATAGTAGACGTCCCTCCTTCTTACTATGTTCTCATAAGCAAACAATATTCAAATGCTACTTAAAAATGAGGAATACTCTGCTTATTCACTCCTTACACATAGTATTTAGATGGCGTACTACTACCTAGTTTGTTCAGATGAGCTGAAATTTTCATGTCTAAACACGTAGTATCCGTGATGCCAGTTTAACATTTATTGCATTCCGTCTTCATGTTGTTGCAGTTTTCGTGACCCACAGTGAAGTATTTAGCAGTATAGTGATAATTTATTGCTAATACAGTTCACATATCAAATATCTAAGAGATTCTTTTATGTTTTTGTTGAATACTAGCTGAGCTTCGCTCAGGGAGTTGAAGTGAGGTTGTGTGGTAGTTGTAATAAAAATATAAAACCTTAAAGAATAAGAGGGAAAAATATTGAAAACATATTCTAACTATTTACAATCTTGTTTACAAACGATAATTTTCATTTTGTCTTCCAGGGTATACACGTACTATTTTCCGAAATTCATACTCGAGAGCAATCTTCGTAAATTTGACTGTGAGAGATGCAGGAGTCCTTGAGGTTGATGCCAAATATTTTGAAGTTTGTCCTTGAGCTTTGTCAATTCTAATATTGTAGACTAATTTGATTGGAAATTACAGTCTTTTAAATCGGAATGGCAGTTTAGGGGAAGTCACTGGTTCAAAAAATGTTCAAATCGCTATGAGCACTATGGTACTTAACATCTGAGATGGTCAGTCGCCTAGAACTTAGAACTACTTAAACCTACCTAAGCTAAGGACATCACACATATCCATGCCCGAGGCAGGCTTCGAACCTGCGAACATAGCAGTTGCGCGGTTCGGGACTGAAGCGCCTAGAAACTCTCGGCCATCGCGGCCGGCGCAGTCATTGGTGTTCAGGAAATAAATAGTGTGTGTCCTTTGTACTTTCCAGTCAAAAGTTTTGCTTCGATAATGTTATTCGCTAGCCGTTGGATGAGCATCCTTGTCCCATTACATAGTTTTGCTAAGTTGACATTTCTGACTTGTGTGATAGGAGATACAATTTTAAGTAGAAGGTAGTGTAATGGCATTCCTAGTACTAAACATATTAAAGATACAGGGAGTCAAAATAGGATACGGGACAGAGAACACATCACAGAAAAAGATCAGAACACAAGAAACACCCACGGATAAATTTAACAGATCAGCATTATAGGCGCGAAATATCGGGACAAACTGAATTACGTTTAGATGATAGGTTAACTCCCAACAAAATTTCCCATCAACATCGTTTGGTTGCAGATGACAAGCTACCTGTAATAAATAATAGACAAGTGGTTCATAAAAATCATGCACACCAAGTGTAAAGGTATTAACAAAAAGAAACGAAGTATTGGTTGACCTAGATATCCACATAATTTTGTACTCATTTAGTAAAAATGTTTCACATTACAGATTAAATAAAACGGAAACCCACTGATGATAGCACAGTGGTGCTGGAAAATGTTTGGGTACTTGAAAAAACGGTGTTTTGCGTAACCGGCGGACCTCACAACCTACATTTTTACTTGCAAAGAGTTTAGAAATTGTGTTGGGAAGTTCACACTTTCTTCAACGTTTGCGTTTGTGTATGGTTTTTCACCGATAATTTTCTTTTGAATATTAAACTTGATATCGTCGACGACGTTATTTTAGTTGCCAAAATTTCCTTTTCAAATACCCAGTGTGAATTGGTAGAATTGTGAACAACGTTTGGATAAATTTTCTCGATGAGTTCGTTTTCTACAGTAACTGCGTTGCAAAAATTACTATTGAGTTACTGAGGCCGGTCGTCTGGTCAGTAGGATACGTGCCTTCGCCAATTTGTAAGAGTTGTTGAGCAAGATGTGCTGTTGCTTCGTCTTTCTATAGTTCAACACCCATACGTCTTTTTAATAGCAGTATTTGTATGTGAGGCCAGAGATGTGTTTTTTTAAGCATGCATTGATCTCGTATGTTGGTGTTGACTTAGGGATAACTGGAAGTGTTTGTCCAAAGAGCATGAGTAGAGTTTCTCCCATCACTTCAGAGCTTCCTCGAAAGTCTTGTAATGTTCTGTCAATGGCTTTGAGTGATGTTTTATGCCCCATTGTGCGTTCGTCATAGAAGATAATTTTAGCTTGCTTTAGAAGCTTACCCCGTCCAGATGCTCTTGAGATTTTACATTCCGGGATTGTTCTTTGGTTATATGCAACGGTAGTTGTACTGCGGAATGGGCAGTTCATCCTCTTTCCATAAATGTGACTGGAATGCAGAATGATACCAGTGCAAGTACCCTGTGTTTTGCTGCCAGCAATAGATCTATTAGAAACGTTTTCCCGATGCGCCTGGTTCGTACCATTAAATAATTCCACCAGTGTTTTTGTCGATCAGGTCCATGATAACTTTGTAAATTCACTCTTCATTGTCACTGAGGAGTGGTTTGTTATGAGCACTGTACTGAAGTAGTTAGTTAATGTTGTAGCTTTTTTCCTTCGTAATTTCGAAGTTTATCACACTGATAGCATCTTTTCGTGGTGCTTGCATCGCTCTCATCACTCATAATCTCTTTGGAGGAGTTCCACAGCAGTTTTGGAGTTGATAGGTTACATGTTGTTAGACTTATGGCGAATAAGTCTCTCATTTGTTCAGCTGAGGCAGTGGGTTTCGTTTCCCAACAGACCTAAGTGTTAGCATGCTTCTCTTTACATCTGACATAGGTAACTGTCAACAATCTTTGGATCTTGATTGTCTCCGCATTTCGTGTAGCAAACTCTGGAGATACATTCGGCGTTGTTCGGATTACGGTGTATACACGGCCTAGTGCACCAGTTGTAGTATTTCTGGATAATCTTCTACTGGAATTCCTTGTTTTGTCTTTCAAAGATTTTTCTTGATATGTTTCACGTACAATAGGTAGGTACGTCGACATACAGTAATGTTTTCTCGAATGAATCCGTTGGTACAGTTGGTAAAAAGCTGTTAATCTTGCGTTCTGAGGTGGTTTGCATGCATTTTTTCTAGCTGTGTCTTTTATGAAGTAAACTCTCTGTCCATTCGCCAAATGTACTGCTTCGCGTTCGTGTATGGGAAGACCGAAAATCTGCTTCCATACTGTTGATGTACCTTCCCATTTGGTACATGAGGGTCTCGTCGTTCCTGTTTTTTTTTTTGTTCCGTGTATGTGGCTATCCGAAATGCTGTCATGTCACTGCCTTTGTTCACATACAGAAATATTTGATGGATTTCAGTGAACCGCAATATTCTACGACATGTATCTTTCTGTGAATCCATCGTTTTCGGGTGATCGTTTTCTGTATTTGGTATTGCCACAAACTCCGATTTGTCTGTCGTCCAAGTATGGATTTGGGTACTTTTTTATACATTTTCCATCACTCATACACGGCAAATTGTAGTTTAACGGCCGCATGGTCCGTGAATCATGTTTTTCACTGCTATGTCGTGTAGTTCCGGATCTTCTTATGGACTGCGAAATTCAGACTGGATGATTTTGTCGATATACATGGGATAAATTCTGTCGTGTAGCCGTATAAGATTGTGTGAGTGAAGCATTCCCCGTTTTTGCCATTCGGTTATGTACACCCAGCGTCTAACGATTCCAAAGGTTTAAAAACTCGGGCAATTATGTCGTGTCGATGCAAGTGGGCTCGTTCGTATCTTAGCTATTCTTTTATTTCTGGCCTCGACGAGCTGCATGTGAATGTTATGGAGGGATTAGGCCGTCCATATTTTCTGGTGTAGGTCATGGGATCTTGAGTGTATTTGTGCATGAGTCTCTGAGTTCTTATCTATGACGAGGGTACGATTACCTTTATTCCCACGTCGTCAGTGTTTCCGACATCTATGACTACGTATTGGAGGTGCATATGTTCTTCCGTGCGTAGTTTCTTCTGATTCAGTCTTATGTAAAGCACCCCTCACTTCTGATTTCACATACATCTCTACCAGGGATTGTTAGATTTGTTGAGAATGTGATTATATGTTTCATTGTCTCTGATCATTAAGCCTTAGCGTAGAACTCTTTGGAAGTAACTTTTTTTGTCTGTTTGTACTCCTGTTTCCGGTTGGATTTGTGTCACAGTAAAATGTTATCCGTCTTTTCCAATCAGAAATATCAGTAGATATTGGAGGACATCATACGAACGGTGTGTCCGGCAATGCGTTGTACTCGTTCTCTTATTACATCACGGCTTGTGTTTTCATTGTCCAAACGATGTTCGTGTTGTCCATGTAGTCTTTCGTCGTCCCGAGCTATAACTTTATAGCAGTCGGAAATCATTCTAGTGCTGTTCTCAATATGTGAATCAGTTGCTTGTATTCGTATAATATCCTCTGTATATCTTGTACTACTTCTGGTCTCAATCCACTTTTATGGTCTTTGTTGTGTAGTGGTAGTAATGGTCCTATATTTTGGTAGATTTGTCCTTGGATGGTAAAAAACTTAATCCATTTCATCTCTGTTAGTGTTGATCGAAGCGACACTGAAAGAAGCTATTTGGAAGTAGGTGTTGTACTCATTTACATTTTGAAAAACGTGTTTTGATTCTGAAGTTTCTCCGGTCATGTAATGTAAAAATTCCCGTGCTGTTAATCGAATTTTTCCATTCATGCAACAGATTCCTGGTGTTTCTCTACCGAATTTTTTAGCATTGCAGAACTGGCAGGTGTCATTCATTTTCACGACTGCTACATGTTTGTGTTTGTTATATTCTTTAGGTGGGTCGTAGTGGAACGCTTTATTTGTTAGGCTGCACTGTTTACTTGTCCTCCTTCGCTCTTCTTGTAGGGTGACATTTTCATGGCTGGCCTGAGTTCGCAGTCTTTTATTACAAGATTATGTAGCAGTTCTATAGTCTTCAATCCGTTCATTTCGTTGTTCATCGGTTTCTCTTCTTCTCACTGTGCTCATTCTCTTTCGTTGGGATCTTAATCGTGCTTCTCGCTCCCTGTCTGTTTCGTTTTTTCGCTGTTCTTTTTGTTTTCGCCGTTTTCCTTGATAGCTGATAAGTTCTCCTTCTCTTTTACTTTCTGGCATTGTCTAAAATATAGATCAAATCAACTTTTTATTAACAAATTCACTAAGTACAATTTACACACTATTCGCACGTCATTTTCGATTTATATTCAGTCACTGTGTCATATTGACTAATCACACATCATTCTTTGTTTTTATTCACTCATTGCACCGCTTTTCCGGTTCCTCCCTCCGTCACTGATAAGAAACTGACCTTAGAACCCACGACGGGTCTTGCTTTATATAACCTACCAATGGGTAGCTCCACCAGTGAAGAAAAAAATGGTTCAAATGGCTCTGAGCACGATGGGACTCAACATCTGAGGTCATCAGTCCCCTATAACTTAGAACTACTTAAACCTACCTAACCTAAGGACATCACACACATCTATGCCCGAGGCAGGATTCGAACCTGCGACCGTAGCGGTCACGCGGTTCCAAACTGAAGCGCCTAGAACCGCACGGCCACACCGGCCGGCCCCACCATTGAAGAGTTCCAGAATATACCAAAAAGGCTTCGAATGGTCCATAATGTTTCAGAACATTCAACATTATTCGAGAGTGTTCTGGAATATTCCACAACGATCAAGGATGTTCCACGATGTTTCCGAACAGTATGGAATTTTCTAGAATGTTCCAGAGTGTTACCGAACATTCCAGAACATCCTGGATCATTGTCGAACATTCCGGAACATTCTGGAATGTTGTGGAATGCTCTCGAATAACCTCGAATGTTCTGGAATGTTTTCGAATACCCTCGAATATTCTGGAATATTCTGGAATATTCTAGAAATTTCTAGAGGGCGAACCTTCCCAGATCTTACATCTACAAAAGCAGGTCCGTCAGATAAAAACGGGAATCTTCTTCATGGATGGAGGATAGAGGGCTTTCACACCATATAACTCTCTTGATCGTACCGGGACTCGTTTCTGAGTTTTAGCGGCAGGCGCATCACAGACTTACTTTTATAATATATAATGATTTTCACTTGTTCCACATCTCTGACCGTTGTCATCCTTGATGGGATGAAGGGAATAAGGAGCAGCAGGATTTAACACCACATACGAGTGTCATGTCGGGTTATAGAGGGATAGGAGGGAACTCAGCTGAGCCATAGCCTTCTAGATACAAGGCCTACGCACAGCGGCTATATTGGCACGTGACGTCACAAACTGTTGGCCATCTTATCTTCAGTCGGCAGTCTTGTTGGCGTGTATGTTGTATTGAAAGTGTATGACACGTGAAAGTGATATATATTTCATACAGTGTTCGCCTACAGTTCTGCGAAGTATGGGATACAAGTGCTGCGTTCCCTTTTGCCAGGGAAATTATAAATCCCAAAAAGGCATGAAAGAGCACGTTTCGATTTCCCAAATGTGTGAAGTTGAGAAATCGCTGGATTGCAGCTATTCCCAGACAGGAATTTGTGTCCACCCATACATTCAAGTGTAAGTAAATAACAAAAAAATTGTAGCGTGTTATTTTGTTTCCATTGCACCACATTCGCCAATTGTTTTTAAAAGTAGTTATGTATCATGTACCAGTGTCATTTGTTTCTTAATTCTGGACAATTGCTGCGAGGTTAATACGAAGCTGGCTGTGAAATGTCTCTCATATTTCCAACTTTTGTCACACAGAATAGTTATAGTAATTAGTGTGACTCGAAAATGTTTAGTATTCCTTATCGTTCATACCAGATAATTGAGTTTCCAGTACTTTTATTTGGAAGGGCTACAGAATGATTTTGTTCAGTTTTATATATACAACTATTCGGAAATAATTTCAATTTGAGTAAACTACCTTAGAAAATTGCTTTAATGAATTCAGTGTTCGACAGATTAAGCAGTATAGAAAGCAGAATTTCGAGGTAAGTGCATTATGATTAAATTAACAGCACTCTGTGACACGAATTTCAATCAAGGATATAGGAGAAACAATCTTTTCATGTTTAAGGTTCTAAAGTCGTGGAGAAACAGGGAAATAAAATATTTTTCCGGTTTTTTATTTATTTATTAAATATTATGTCAGGAGGAGCCCCATTTCGTCGAATGATTTGAGTTTCGTGTGAGGTCAGCAAATTTTGAGGTGCAGAGGAAAATTTACGTAAATAACCAGGGAAACAAATTCTTAAATTCTGTAGGAGCTCCAGCTGCTTTATTTAAAACCGAAAACGTCTGCTTGTTGTTGCATATTGCCGAATTTTTACTGCAAGAAAGGGTAGCTCCTGAGGTAAAAGATAGAATTTAAAAGTACAGTTTGTATGGAAGCCTAGAAACACGTATTTAAGGCAAATCGTCAAAATAATTTTACATCTTGAAATAACATAGGGAAGTTTAGTTCAGTTACTTTACACAATGATATAAATTTCCATACTTTCATTACAAGGCCATGTAGAAGAGGGAAGCACGAGAATCCCTATGCGGTCTCAGCTCTAAAACTCGTAAAGTTCGTATAGCTGCAGAGTGCCTAACAGGAGCGTTCTGATACAGACCCGGCCATCAGTATGTGACGTCACAAGTGTGCGCGCAGGCCTGTAGTCTAGGTGGTGTTGACTGTGCCCGTTCACGGGGAGCATAATAATATTCACATTAAGTGATGTAGAGAAGTCAAGAGAAACCCAAAGCTGGTTGGCTGAGCTGGCATTAGAGGCGCCATCCTCCCGAATGAGAATCCAGTGTCGTATCTGTATGTCACCGTGGGTTGTGAGCTATAGGTAGCACGACAAAATACATGATTAATGTTTTCGGGTCTGAAATACAGGCTTTTACTATCATTATTTGAAATGCAATAGTAGAAGAGGAGAATAACTTTGGTTTCTACCTGTCGCACGTCGTCCATTTCTCAGAACGTCAATAAATTTTGTATTTGTCAGGATAAAACTGTGTGTTTACTGAATTCCCATGCGACGCTACTATGAATAATGGTGGTATGACCCCTACAAACGAAAGTCACAAATTTGGCAAGAGAACTGAGTGTAGGACTTAAATGTATTCGTCATACATTTAATGTTGTGACTATAAAGCTTTTGTCAGGAGTAAACGGCATAGGACGTCAACCTGTTTCATCATTTAGTGAGATATCTCTTATGCAGTCGGTGCGTTTACTCATATCTTGAGTAACTGTCTGGTAATAATAAGATAACAGATGAATCTTTAAGCCTTTACAGATGGCGCAGTGATCGAGTCATGTGTTTATCCGCGCTAGATTTGCCTCTACTTACGCATAAAACAGCTGTGATCAGTGACACATCTACATTTCAATCGGACGTTGCACGTAAACTTGGCTAAATGTTAAGACGTGACAGTGTGGCAAAAAAGGGCAATTGTATTTGAGCGTGCCCATGGCCAATGGTGTGTGAAGTTTGTGGATCTGTCGGTGTTCCGCGGCACTCTGTTTAACGTGTCTACTAGTAGTGGCCACGAAACACGATCTCAGAATTGTGTTCAAAGAAAGACGAACCAGACAGGCATCTCATGGTTTGTGAGGAAGAATAGTTTCCAAATCTGACGGGAATTAATGCAGTCGAAGAATGAAGATCCACTGTTAGCGGGAGAACATTGCGACGGGAACTGCATGCAGTGAAGATCTGTAGTCGGTTACCACTGCCACACATGCTCATAAAGACGACAACAGCGTTGGTCATCGGATTGTAAGAATACATGACTGATTTTCAAAATACTCCTCCGCAATATTACATCTAGATTGACTTGCAAAATCACCTTACTACAACCCCATATCAAATCTATGGGAGTGCTGGATCCGTGGGTACAATGCCAACATGAATATCCAGAAATCTGGTGGAACTGCACCATCAAATCTTTAACGAGTGTCTTAATCTGGATACGACGTATCTGCACAGCCTTGTGGACTCACTTCCTAAACGAATCCTGGAGGTTATCAAGTCCAGGGGGGGAATTACAGGTTTTAAGTGACGCTTGTAACTATTTTTCTAGGTTGCTTTTGATATATGCATTTGAAATTTAAGACCTCTTCAAGACAAAACAGGTAAGTCCATTCTGAACATTGTACTGTAATCCGTTTAGAAGATATAGACTGACAAAGATGTATCTGGTTTTGCGAATTTAGAAAAATTGTAAATTTATTCAATTAACTCGACCAAGCTGAGGGATGGCTGAAAAGAAAGTTAATTCAATGTGGAATAATAATCCATTACCAAAAACTGTCAATTAAAGTTATTTCTATGTTATTAAAACTTCATATACTTGTGTGCAGTTTTGATGAAAACGACATAAACAGTAAACACAAATAAAAAACCTGCTGCATTCATCGATAGTCTGATATTATAGTTAATATTTCTTACATAGTTTTTAGAAGAAATCGAAAAAGCAACAGCCAGTGGGCCGTTCTGCTTGAGACATTCCCGTTGCCTTGCTTGTTAAAGAGACTGCATTCGAGATAATGGGATGAGTTTTGCCAGCTGAGACTTTGTTTCCAGTTAGAAATATAGCTTAATTTCAGCGGATACTTTTCCCGCTAGATGTCTGCGGAGTTTCGATCTCAAGCCCGCGCGGCCGAGTTGTGCTGTCGTGCTCTGCTTCCTCATCCCTAGGTCAGCAGTAGCCCTGCGCGCCAGTTACGGCGTCCGCGGCCGCTCACTGCACTACTATGCAGCTTATACAAATTTTCTTTCCTGTTTCGCCGTGCTTCTCCTCTAAAAACGTACTTGCTGGCCGATATTCTTGCTCCATTTACGATAATTCGTTGCAAGAGCTGTTTCTAAATATCTGATTTCAATAAATTTCATTGAAATGACGAAGCCTATCATTTGGTGGTATTACTGAAGGTGAACCATCTGAGACTTACTTGAAGAACTCGTTTAAGAGCAGTTGTATAAGAAGTGTCCAGTAACGTGCAGAGAAGAGGCGAGTTTCTCTGCATAGTTAACAATAACCTGATTTTATGTAGCACGCTAACTAGATAACTACTTTTTAATGAAACAATGCATTTCTCTAATTCTCATAGCATCCTTTGCGACGAAGATAGCTGTGTATTAATCGATGTTTCTGTAACACTTTTTGCAAGAATAGCGGGGAAATTTTTAAATATTGACAACCTGACATTGAAAAGACCATCGTTACCTTATATTTACGAGGGAAAGAAAGGCGAAACCGTGACTGTATTCATAGAGATTTCTATACTGAAGTCACTCTAGATTTTTTGTCATCAGTGCTCTGACCGTTTTTATGTGTCCCTCTACCTGCCCTTCCGTCGCAGGTTCGAGTCCCCCCTCGGGCATGGGTGTGTGTGTTGTCCTTAGCGTAAGTTAGCTTAAAGTCAGATTAAGTAGTGCGTAAGCCTAGGGACCGATGATCTCAACAGTTTGGTCCCATAGTCCTTACCACAAATTCCAATTTCCACTACTTGCACTCTTCTTGTTAGAGTAACACGCCTAAACTCGTAACTTATTTTTAGGGTATAGTAAAGTTTCAAACCCACACATTTGGTTTACTGTCGCTGTAGGTGTCGTGACGTTATCAGGCCGTTCCGCTCTCTCAAGAGACGCCACTCTCCTTTCCCCACTGCCTTTCCCTCTTACCTAAACCACACTCCTTCCCCTTCCCTTTTCCATCTTCTATTCAATTTCTTGTAAATGTCGAAAAGAAAACGACACAGTCCATTAGAGAGCTTGTGTAGGAGTTACGGTAAATACATACTTAGTTCGTCCCAGTATTTACTTCCATAAAAATAAAACAGCCCATCAGAGAGCTTTCTGCAAGGCTGAAGGAGGGACGTGTAGAGGAAATAAGCCATTCGTAATACATAAGACACATATTATTTTAGCTCTGCTAATTACAGAGCAGTGTTTACTGTCATAAAAGTGAAACAGCCGAACAGACCATTTCCTACGGTAAGGATTGACAGGTCATAACGTCAGTCTCGTCGAGTGATTATCGCTTCAATTAGGCAACTGCGTAAAGCCTGCAGACAGAACAATCTTACAGGAATCGTCCACGATGTATGGTGAAAGGGGCCCTTCTATCCTTTGGATGCCATCACACTAGACCAACGTATCGCAACATGGAGGTCAGCTGACAAACATTGGTGAGATAAGACACAAATGATTAACAACGCTCATTTGGATAAAACACTCGTGCACCTGCTAATCTCTCCAGACACAACAAACAAAGTGAGAATCACAGAGGCTTTCTGCGATGGGTTTGTAGTATCAGTTCCAGAGCTCTGCTTATAACTTCAGTCCTTCTGAGACAATGATTATGATTTCTTGCTACCGGTTCCATGACTTGTTATTCGATATACTAAATCTCATACAATAATTGTATGAACAGTTTCGCAATTTTTCGCGTTTGGGAATTACACATGGCTCAAAAAACGGTTCAAATGGCTCTAAGCACTATGGGACTTAACATCTATGGCCATCAGTCCCCTAGAACTACTTAAACCTAACTAACCTAAGGACATCGCACAACACCCAGTCAACACGAGGCAGAGAAAATTCCTAACCCGGCGGGAATCGAACACGGGAACCCGGGAACCCGGGCGCGGGAAACGAGAACGCTACCGCACGATCACGAGCTGCGGACGGAATCACACATTTTTCGCCTGTCTTTTAACTGATGGAATGTCTTAATACACAACTTCCTTTTGTGCAATTCAGTCTTTCACTTCATTTTCTGCATATATTCTCATGCTCACAAACTTAAGCTTTAAGCAACCATCGCCACTTCCTGATGTTTCTCTTGAATATACAGGGCGATTCACGAAGATATGAAAATATTTAAATATGTTATTCTAAACGTAAAACTAAAGAAAAAAGTTCATATCAACATAGGTCCGCAAATGTTTAGTTGCGGAGCTACGGCTACTAAACGATTTTACCTGAAATTTAGCATCTTCGCTAATATGAAGCCATCGCCGAACTGTACGAGGTTAAAGTAAAGCACGGTTTCCATTTACTTTGTTGTTACTGATCTGGCGAATCTAATAAAACATGTCCCAGACGTGTATCTGCAGACGTTCTCCAGAACATCCAGAGAAGCAAATATTATTGTACAACTACATTTGTTTATTTTCCAGTAAGACTGTAGAAACGCCCGAACAACAGGGGACTAACATACATCGAGTTTAAAAAATAGTGCAGTAATAACGGCTAGGCACTAGCCTAAATCCAGATTTCCGTAATGAATTCTGCAGAGGAAAGGACGATTGATTGCTGCGCATCCATCATTTATAAATTACATAACAATCGCTGAGTGCATCCACTTTCCTAATGGAAGGTAACCTCAAACCAAGTATTGTAATGGTATATAAGTACCAGAAAAAGATTATGAAAATATCCCTGCAAATAAACCAAAACATTCGTCAAATGAGTGTAAGATAACTGATACAGTGCCAAATTATTATTAACATAATGTAGTGCTAAGAAATGCCAATAATAAGCTATAAGTTGACTTGTAATATCATTATTATTATTATTTCCTGAACCTTTCACTACAGGAAACAACTGAAACTTAGAAAAACATTGTTGTTAATAGCAATTTGCTCATAACAAACCTGATCCCCACCCTAAGGTGCACAGACTTTGAATGAAGAGGCCTACGTAGTAGCTCTAGTTGTAAAGGATGACGAAGGGGAAGGTGAGTTGGAATCTTATTGGGCCATTGGGGCTGACCTTCATTTTTCCACCAATTTAATGTCACACAACTTCCTGCCGACCATAGGATCGGTAACGGGTTACGCCATTACCTCGAAGGTATCACATACAATTGCCTCAGGTGCGTGGGCAGGCCGGGGTTTTCCTTGGGTGACGAATAGAACTCTCCTAGTTGTCTCTGATGTAATCTGACACTGAGATCGATATACCTATATCGTATTCTCACTGCCCTACTTTGGTCGTAATACCTCCTGATGAAGCGCCATCGTCCTCAGTTTTCATTTTTAATGACACTGTTTGCTGTATGCCAACTCACACGTAGGCGTACTTTTCTAAGGATCGCCATTTTTGTGCAGACAGCTTTTATTTATGTCAAACATACAACAATATTTCAGAACAGTTAATTAGAGACCATGCCAACGTAGTCATTCTTTTGAAACGAGACGAACGTAATTTGAGGCATGCATTCTTGAATCATACCAACCGACATATGCCTTTCATACGCTCCTAGAAATGAATAAACGAGCGTGGTGTGAGAATGCACGCAATTTGCCACTGCCGATTCAATTTCATTTTGAAACAGAAGCAGTTATCGTTTAAGTAATGAGCGTTGTCGTATTAATTTCAATAACTGTATGTGTGGTTAATCGATCACATTGTAGCTAAAGAGTAACAGAGGAAGAGGAAGAAGAGGTCGCAGTAGGAAAGCACTTGAAAGTCATTATCTGATGCATTTTTGCAGTGGCGTATAGGGCTATGCATTGAGATAGCTGTTTAGAATTATTTCCGAAGCTGCGGTGGTCAACTACAGTATCGTGCTTCTCAATACCATTTGACAGAGAATTATTCTTAACTCACGAAGGTCGGAAGCTTGACGAAATATTCTCAAGAAGGCTTTTTACTTTTCTTTTCGCTGTAAGACAGAAAGCTAAAGCTAAGATTGTACTGGTATTAAAACCCATTTCTCAACCATTAAAGGGACTGATACATAAAGAGCAACTAATGTGAGAGTGGAAGAAGGAAAAGAACAAGAACAAGAAAGACGAAGAAGATGTAAACGTTAAAGTCACAGAAATCCATGAGTTGTGAAACCAGAAGGCTGAATAAAACATGGAAACAATAGAGGAGGCAAAGAGGAAGATGAGAAAGATCGAGAAGAACAAGGAGATTTACTGGCAGACGTCGATGGAGATGATTTAACAATGTAAGATATCCACAAAAGAGTGGATCATATAATGACTGTTATTTAAAATTAAACCAAGTAAAAAGTGTTACAGTAAATGAGAACTTCAGAATTACACAAAATTCTTAGGGCTACCAACCCTTATAGATAAAATTATTGCTCTTGCAGATCAGTAAACTCCAACAAAGGCTGGATGTATACCAATATTGCTACACATGTGATAGGTAAAAGTGTTGGATCATCATCTTCATCATCGTCATCATCATCGTCATCATCATCTGTTAGTGGAGGATGTGACTTTCAACACGCTCTGTTAAACAAATAAACCATAATTTATTTAAATTTATATCGTGAGAGCAGAGACTAAGCCCGCGGCTGGATGTGAAATAAAATCATTACCTACTTGGGAATTGGTGCATAAGACTTCTTTTTTTAAACTAAAGCGCGTAAAGTTTACCTGCAGCGCTTGCTAACTATAACTAAAATCAATATATGTAGACGTAGTCAGTATGATTAATTAAGCTAAATGACCCTGTAGATTAGTTTAAAATCAAAATTTTTATTTTAAAAAATAAACAATACCTTCTGAAGCTATAACCTGTTGAGATCGAAACGCAAGCTGGAAGCTAATTCACGGAGTGCTCCTCTCCTAAATGAAGAAATAATTTCATTTTCTGTGCCATTTACTCCTTTAGTTACGACACCTGAAGAAAACTTTAGAGTTCATAACACAAAATGCTTTGCGTAAATATGTAAGTCACATACTGACGTACTTCACCTTATTTGTGACTTTCTACGTTGTGGGCACATATCATCAGGAAATTTATCTGTACTTACTCCACACGAAACCTTCACTCAAACATATCCTAGCACGATGTGTCTTTTTTCGTCCCAAAATAACAACTACCGTCCAGCTCAGACCACCTCGTGTGTTTTCTCAGCTACCACACGTATCTATGCACTCAGCCCTTGTGAGGCAAACTGAGGAGCTACTTGAATGATAAATAGCGGTTCCGGTCTCGTAAACTGACATACGGCCGGGAGAGCGGTGTGCGGACCACATGCTCATCCATATCCGCATCCAGTGACGCCTGTGGGCTGAGGATGACACGGCGGCCGGTCGATACCGTTGGTCCTCCGAAGGCCTGTTCGGACGTAGAGAGAGACACCTATCTAACTCGTCAATTAATGTCGTTTTTATTGGATCCTTTCCGGTCGTCCCAACACTAGTGAAATATCTTAATACTATGAAAATTCTTCTATTTTCGAGCCTACTGGCCGATTTACAGTAATGATGTCTGATGTAATTCGGTTAAAACGCTCGGTAATTTGATTACAACGAATACATTTTCATTTACTTCTTAGATAAGGATAAATTAATAATTATAAATATCGCTGACTTAGTCTTTCTGTTATTAGTATATTAAGCCACAAGATACTATAGGTGTAGTTTGTTACTTTGGTGCGATGCATGCTACGACTGATCATTAACTACGTCTGTGCCTGTTTCTTAACTTGGAACTACAGCTAGTCATTCAGGCAAGAAATTCACACGAGTCTTACTTTTTCATATAGAAGGTGGGATACAGTTAAGCGGGTTCCTATTTTCGCATGATGTGGTGTGTGCTCATTTGTTGGCCAGTGAATCTGGCGGAATTTCCATCCAGTTGTTGGTAAACTGAACTCTTACTTCAATTTATGAAAATGAAAGTTGGTACTCACTATTTAGCGGAGATGCTGAGTCGCAGACAGGCACAACAAACAGACTGTCACAAATAAAGTATTCAGCCATTAAGGCCTTCGTCAACTATAGAAGACAGACGCACGCACAGTTGCCTGCGGCTGCAGTCGTGTGTGTGAGTTGCGTTTGCAGGTGTGATACGCGCGCGCGCTTGTGTGTGTGTGTGTGTGTGTGTGTGTGTGTGTGTGTGTGTCTGTCGTCTATTGTTGACGAAGGCGTTAATGGCTGAAATCTTTGTGATGGTCTTTTTGTTGTGACTATCTGCGACAGCATCTCCGCTATATGGTGAGTAGCAACTTTCCTTCTCATAAATTGTTGCATTCCATCCTGGATTTTCCATTGGTGGACTCTTAACTTCAGCTGTTTTCAAAAGGTCCCCAGCCCGTGCTGTATGTATTTTCCCCCTCAGGTTTGCTTCGCCAAATGGTTCAAATGGCTCTGAGCACTATGGGACTTAACATCTATGGTCATCAGTCCCCTAGAACTTAGAACTACTTAAACCTAACTAACCTAAGGACAGCACACAACACCCAGCCATCACGAGGCAGAGAAAATCCCTGACCCCGCCGGGAATCGAACCCGGGAACCCGGGCATGGGAAGCGAGAACGCTACCGCACGACCACGAGATGAGGGCTTGCTTCGCCAGTAAGTACTTTCTACCCAGCACCGTACAGTAGGGAGCGCTAAGTCACCCACAAATCAACATTCGTATTTCCATTTACAGATCCGCAGGTACCTTTTCTTATACATAACACTTTATTCATTACGCTATGCTCCGTCTAGCTGATCAGGGCGCTCACATCTATACGACACTGAGATAACATGTGTGTACAATCTTCCTTGCTGGAATTTCAGAGCATTCCGAAAGCAACGGCGGAGGGCACTCTGGTAAATGCTCTCATAGCTAAAACTCTCCCGCAGAAGGCTACTACACTGTGTAACACTTAGATTTAAAATTGAGGGGAATCTCCCGTTACTTAAAACAATTCCAGGTGCATTATTGCCACCTAACAATGTGAAAGAGCAGAAACACGAGATGATGAAACACAACTTGAAAGTGGTATACTTATCGGGAAGGGTGTGAACAGGCGGGTAGAGAACGAATACAAACTTCTCGCTAAAAATTGGAAGGCAGCCTTCAACAAACCGTCAGCACATATTGACTATGGCCACTGGAGTAACCTCAACGAACTGGTAGAAAAATTAGTATCTTGGCGTTATCGAAAGCGATGGTTAAAAATACACATGACATAATACATAAGGGGCAGTCAAACTGAAACAATACGTAACTGATAATATATTTATCCTACTGTGAGACAAGACGGTCAATGCCGTCTTGGAAAGTGTTCGCAGTCGCCTACATAATCAAGACTGTACTCAGGCGTGAATCTCTTCGTCCGAAACAAATCAGCGACCACGAATGTCTTCCTTAAAGGCTCCAAAAATATGGAAATCGCATGGGGAGAGATCGGTACTGTACGGACGATGTGTAACGCCTTCCCAGCGAAACTTTCGCAGCACAGTCAAAACAACCTCGGCAGCATGTGGGCGGGCATTGTTCTGCAACAGAATGACGCCGTCTGTCAACATTTCTGGGTGTTTAGACTACATGGTGTGCTTGAATTTTTGCAAACTGTCCACGTACCTTTCTGTGAAGCTGTCGTGCACGATTTTGAAATTTTTCGATAGGGGGTGAAGAAATGTGCTTTCATTGTTCGTGTGACACTTACTCTCCGACTCAAAATGATGACACCATATTTCATTTCCCTCGGAAATAAGGAACAAGAAACGATATTCTTCATCGTAATACCGTTCCAGGTACTACAGTGATGTCGAAATTCGGTTCAGCTTCTGCTTGTCCGTCAGACTGTGGGGAAACCACTACGCACAGATTTCCCGAAACTTCAGATGCTCTGTTATGATGGCGTGAGAGGAGCCGTGACCGGCCCCAGTATCAGCCAAATGTCTTCCATCGTTCACCGTCGGTCATATCTGACAGCAGCATCCACACCAGCCACGAAAGAAGGGCTAATAAAAGATGCGCCCGTCCTGGCCGAATGCTAACTTCCGATGACACCCGATCTTTTCGAAAATCATTTATTACACGCAAACACAAGTGCACGTGACATATTGTGTTTGCAGCAGAAAGCAGGTCATGAATTTCACTTTCAGACATTTCTTCTGCAGTCAAAAGTCGCCCTACTCCTTATTGTTCCTGTTTCCCGGCCTTCTTACTGACGTCGGACGCACACACGATAATGGCTAGGCACTAGCCGAAATCTGGATTTCCGTAATGAAACCAGCAAAAACGGGTCGACTGATTACTGCCCTCTATCATATATAAAATACTTAGTTTATTTTTTGTAAATTGAGAAGATGATATTACATTTTTGCTGATGACTTACAAGCGTTACCGTTTCTTAATTTATTTGCATTAAGTTCCAAAGCTATATTTACAACAATTTTTCTGATGACTTATGTACACTACTAGTACCTTCAAGTACATTTATAAATTAAAAACATAAACGTAAATAAACACATCAAAAAAAGTGTTGCATCATCCCGGTTCCCAGAAATCCTGATGATAGACGTTTGCGGCGGCGCGGTTCTTTCCGTCCCTTTACGACGGACCTGCACCTACCTGTGAACATTGTCTCAGCAGATCATCAGTAGGAAAACCGAGTGAAACCTACTGTACTTTGACGTGAACCAGGCTGCAATTTGAGCCACTAATCTACGTTTCGGGTGAAAGTTTTCACACAAATTAAAGGTTGGAAATTTTGTCCTCAATTAATATATTCTGAAGCTTAGGTGAACAAGTGTCACTGCCAGGCCCGTGCTAGTCTTAACATAGTCGCTCACAATCCCTTTCACTCACGTTTGCAAGTTAATGGTGTTGCATTTCCCGAAAACGTAGTAGCTACAAAAATACGGATTGTTTTTGATTGAGAATGCTCGCCAAATATTACGTCTGTCGGTACCAAATGCAGTCACAGTTTTTAGCCACTGAACTGCTCAATACGCCACGCGGAATTTATGTCTTTTCTCGTCACAAAATTCACTTAAAAATTCCGAAATTTCTACACGCCCATCGGAATAATTATGCCGTCACTTTACCACACTTTTGATGTATGGAACACTACTAGATCCGGCAACTTATCGTTTCCATCGGAACTACTACTACACATGTCCGAACTGTTTCATGGCTAGGCATCCACTCTTCTCTAGAACACTCTAAGTCTTCTCAACCAGCAGAGAAAGGCGCGCGAAGAATATTGCTTTACTATTGGTCAGTTTACTCAACAGCCAATAGCAAAACAACATTCTCCCGTGTCAATCCGCGCTTTTCATCAATGACCAATCACAAAATAGTAATTATAACGACTGCACTTTTTACCGACGTAATTATCTAATATGCTGAAGTTTTGCTTATGCATAAAGTTATTTACTATTGTTATTTATACCTGAATTAACTTTCCCTTTACCATAAACTTACTTTAAAAAACTATTCTACAAAAATCCCTTTGTCCATATCCATACTTCTTCGAAATGTTCCCACAGTAAATCCTACTACATAACTCGTTAAACAATTATCTCCATACTCACCTAAAACCACACTCACGCATCATTCATACTGCTAAAACACATTTATAACATTTTACATACACAAAAAGACAAAATAACACTTTATGAAAATACTAGAACAGTTTATGGAAAACATCCTATTACTTTAGTGCACTCTAGTGGGCACAATCGAAACTAAAATCACAGCCCTCCTATCCTATAATGTCCTCTATCGGCTGATACATAAACTACGTGCGCGTCCTATCTCGTGTCACCATCTGCCACTATCCATCTCTGAGAAACATCTCCCACTTAACCGCTTCTAAGGCAGGATCGTTATACGGCGCTACGCCTCACGTTGACTGTGGATATTGTATCACAGACACAGACCCTTTGACTGTTCAGAGATGTCACTAAACCCGCCCAAAGATTTAAACAACCATGCACGAGCAGCGCCTATTAGACGGAGCGGGTTCGACAGCCGATCAGTTCCAATCATTCCTCCGGTTCGCGTTGTCTGTAGTTCAACCATGCCTAGACAGTCAATAGCGCGGCTCGATCGCGTCCGCATTGTTACTTTGTCAGGAAGGGCTCTCAACAAGGGAAGTGGCCAGGCGTCTAGGAGTGAACCAGTGCGATGTTGTTCGGACATGGAGGAGATACAGAGAGGCAGGAACTATCGATGACATGCCATGCTCAGGCCGCCCGAGGGCTACTACTGCAGTGGATGATCGCTACGTACGGATTATGGCTCGTAGGAACCCTGACAGCAACGCCACCATGTTGAATAATGCTTTTCGTGCACCCACAGGACGTCGTGTTCGACTCAAACTATGCGCAATAGGCTTCATGATGCGCAACTTCACTCCCGACATCCATGGCGAGGTCTATCTTTGCAACCACGATACCATGCAGCGCGATACACATGGGCCCAACAACATGCCGAATGGACCTCTCAGGATTTGCAGCACGTTCTGTTCACCGAAGAGTGTCGCATATGCCTTCAACCAGACAATCGTCGGAGACGTGTTTGGAGGCAACCCGGTCAGGCTGAACGCGTTAGACACACTGTCCAGTGAGTGCAGCAAGGTGGAGTTCCCTGATGTTATGGGGTCGCGTTATGTGGAGCCGAAGTACGCCGCTGGTGGTCATGGGAAGCGCCGTAAAGCGCCGTAACGGCTGTAGATACGTGACTGCTATCTTCCGACCGATAGTGCAACCATATAGGCAGCATATTGGCAAGGAATTCTTCTTCATGGACGACAATTCGCGCCCCCAAGGTGCACATCTTGTGAATGACTTCCTTCAAGATAAGGACATCGCTCGACTAGAGTGGTCAGCATGTTCTCCAGACATGAACCCTATCGAACATGCCTGGTAGATTGAAAAGGGCTGTTTATGGATGACGTGACTCACCAACGACTCTGAGGGATCTACGCTGAATCGCCGTTGAGGAGTGGGACAATCTGAACCAACAGTGCCTTGATGAAATTGTGGATAGAATGCCACGACGAATGAAGGCAACCATCAATGCAAGGGGACGTGTTACTGCTTATTAGAGGTATCCGTGTGTACAGCAATCTGGACCACCACTTCCGAAGGCCTCACTGTGTGATGGTACAACATGTAATGTGTGGTTTTCATGAGCAATAAAAAGGGCGGAATTGATGTTTACGTTGATCTCTGTTTCAGTTTTCTCTACAGGTTCCGGAACCGAGATGATGCAAAACTTTTTTTTGATGTGTGTACTAGCTTTCCCACCGAATTTGTACTTTGTAACTTTTTCACTTTATGTAAAATATACGCAATATTTACATATGTAAACATTTCTTACAGCTCATTTCTATATCTTGTATATATAATATATGGGAAACGGAACAGCAGATGGTGAAGAAAAACCATGCATATGTACACACACATAAATATGTACTATATATACACGCATACATAACGTGCTGTCGTGTACGTGGTACACACGCGCACACGCACACACACACACACACACACACACACACACACACACACACACACACACACACGACAAACAGTTCCTTCAAGCATTCTGCAGCCAGCCACTGTGGCCGTGCGCTTCTAGGCCCGTCAGTCCTAACCGCGCTGCTGCTACCGTCTTAGGTTCGAATCCTGCCTCGGGCATGGATGCGTGTGATGTCCTTAGGTTAGTTAGGTTTAAGTAGTTCTAAGTCTAGCGGACTGATGACCTCGGATGTTAAGTCCCATAGTGCTTAGAGCCATTTGAACACATCCATACTTAAAAGTAAGTACACATCCATACACTCAATCTCTAACGTGTGAAGAATGTTAGTATGGAACGGTGCTGATCCTGTCCCCACAGATGTACAGTTAATCGTCAAGACGCACCAAACCAACTTCCCGTTGCAGTGCTGTAGGTACCACATGATCTCGTGATACGAAAACTACTTTGTACAACAAATGTGGAGCGTCCCCAGTGCCCTAGAGCAGGCACCTCTTTTGATCGTTTGTCGCGAATGCCCTTGACGCTCCATGATGCCCAGCCTTAGTTTGCCTCTGTTGGGAACCATCATTTATTCGATATCCATATGCATCTATCTGAGGACAAGAAACTGTATAGTCTGTAAACCATTGTCCGTTTCTTTCATCTTCTTCTTGTTTTGAGGTGCTGTTCCATAAGTATTATCCACCGCATATCCAGACATGACGAATGCCTCGAGATTGTACCTAATTACTTCATATAGATCGCTGCCTCTCTCCCAGTGGGTGTAACAGCGAAGTTTGGTTTCCCAAACTCAACGTGCAATCGGTATATGTGGACTTTGTAGAGATCCAGATTACACATGCCGACATAGACAGGTTCATGAATTACAAGAAAACCTTAGCCATCTCCACACCGACTGGTCCTTGACAGAAGATGGTGGCCTGCAAAAGCCTTGGTCTGATTGTGAAATCTCTTGCACCACAACACCACTCCCAATGGAATGAATTTCGCGCTATCCTCTAACACTTTTCATAATTCCAAAAAAAGAAATTACACTTAAATTGATACAAATCTTTATCAAAGTCACACATTTCGAGGGTCATCTGTTTGTTGTTTATACCAATGTCCTCTTTCAAATAGCGAAGCTGCTTGAGTAATATGCCGAGGGTGATTCTGATGAGCTCCTCCCCCAAGTGAAACATTGCTGGATCCAGTCTAGGAGCTCTGGACATAGTGTCGTGTGCATCGTGCAAATGGGTGGGATGTCCCAGTTCTGACTCAGAGACATATTCCTCAACAGAATCAGCAACAATATCCTGGCTGAAGGAGGAAATTTATGTAAACACCGAATAGAGGTCTCTTGCGACGCGTGATGCTGAAAAAGAACTTTATATATTAATGAATAATTAAGTTTTCGGGAAAACCGTGCAAAATGCTAGAGAGTACAACGAAAATCATTCAGTTTTCCATTAGGAGTTGCATTATGGTACAAGATATTACATTTCCAGGCCAAATTTTAAGTGGGCTACTATCTGCTATCTAGGACTAGTCGCTATGTTGGTGGCTAAGGCTTCGTTGGAGTTCATGATGCCTGTCTATTTAGGTAGGCGAATTCTGAACCTCTCCAAACTCCAAATGTATCAATAATGTCCTGTGACGCGGGCCTCCCGGAGGGTAGACCGTTCGCCGGGTGCAAGTCTTTCGATTTGACGCCACTTCGGCGACTTGCGCGTCGATGGGGATGAAATGATGATGATTAGGACAACACAACACCCAGTCCCTGAGCGGAGAAAATCTCCGACCCAGCCGGGAATCGAACCCGGGCTGTTTGGATTGACAGTCTGTCGCGTTGACCACTCAGTTACCGGGGGCGGACTCCAAATGTAATGATTCCACTATGAGTTTGTGAAGCCAAACTTCACTGATACCTCATTATTTTATCCGGGTACAGACAGTTTCAATCACTGAGTGACTGGTTGCGATCCAAATGAAGGAGATAGGCGCAAATACGAAGCATTCTACGTATCTTCACCAGAATCTTGGCGATACGTATTAAGCGAGTATTGCGTCAAGTTATATCATATGAACAAACTTCTTTGTTAGGGGACAGTAATGTGAAGGTGACTCTCAGCGGCTGTCGATGTCTGACAGCCCTTGAGACGGCTCGTACGTTGAACTCTGCCCTGGTCTCTGTGGACTTTGATCATGAGTTTGATAAAGTGATCTGTTTTTTCCTGGCTGATGTGATTGATCGTACATCAGGTTTGAGGAGCCAGTGTCTGTTATTTACAGGTGAAACGGAATAATAGTTTGGAGACCGTGGACAGGTCATTTAAAGTACCGCGATTGCATTCAAGTTAGCAAAACGCTTCGTGATGATCGACAATTAATCTCAGGAGCGCTGTAGCAAGTTTCAAATGAATAAATAGCAAAATACTAATGGTATTCGACCATTGTGTCTCCACTCCACGATGCATTAAGCTCGTATTGGTCATCGTCTGTAACAATAAAGCTTTAAGACATTTCATGTATTCTACTTCTGTTGGAAGAACTGTTAAAATGAGAACTCATAAGACGTGACTAATTTACATTAATTTAATAGCAAATGCATCTGAAGCTAATACATGACACATTATATCTGTCTACCCTGATACGCAAGGAACGCAGCTGTAGTGCGTCCTATCAGTGTAAAGACTAACAGACAAGAGAGAGAGATCCGAGCAGGAACGCTTTTCACTTTGTTTCTGAAACAAAAAAAAAAAAAAAAAAAAAAAACGTATTACAGTCGATCGCATCAGCCACAGCCTGACCGCTGCTATATCTTTGAAATGTTATTTATGAAATAATAATTACATTTCACAAAATTAATGTGCATTAATTATTTAGATTTGAAGTTATTTACATTAAATAAATAGATAAGTGCGCGTTTTTGCGCTTTCTGTCGTTTTTTCGACGTAAAATTTACATAAAATTACGTTGGTCTGTCCATGTAATGCTTCAGAGAGCTGGTTCACGTATGAAGTGCTCCCAGCTCTCCGAGAAACGCCATGCATCCATACTTGGAGCACATAAGAGCTGTTTAGCCAAGGAAGAACCATCATGTGTAAAACACCCTCCTCATTAGGCCCTAGTAACTGAAGGAAATCCTTTGCAGATTCCCTCGCTCATGGTAATGGTCGAATGCCTCATGCCACTTCGGAATGCACACACGCATCCTCCAGATATACACCCAATAATACCATCCATGCCTCAGATACCGATCCAGGTGGTGACCCTGTGCGTCTGCAGCTTCCTGCCGAACTGTGGCACGAAGCAGTCCCGCTAGCAGCGGCGAGCACAGTACTCACACAGTCTATAAACTTTGTATTATACTTCACTCTCAATATCAGGAATAATTCCGGTATTGACATGTTACTAATGAAAGCAGAATTTTCCGTACAGAAAAAATGTATTACGTCGACAATGCCAAGAAAAAACATTCTGAGACATTAGTGATCACAAACATATAGTAAGTTGTATCATGGTGAGAGCATGACCATCGTTTTGAGATCACACCAAACATCACTAAATTTGTGCCACATAAGTTGTTTCAAATCTGAAAACAAAAGAAAAACATGATAAACTGTAACATACTGTAACTACTACATAGTACATTTATCACATGTATAAAAGGAAACGTATATTACATACCACTGAAGGTGCTTCATAAGAAAAAGAAGCGGAACGCGTGTGGCAAAAAACAAACTGACTTCCATTCAGTTGCACAGACGGAACATACCTCCATGAATAACAGTATATATGTGTTTTGTTCACATATGCAGTGGTAAACTTCGATCGCTGCTTCACAAGACAGGTCTATACACTCATTACTACGAAGAAGAAAAATGAAAATGAAAATGTAATGGTCAACCTATGCAGCTTTTATGTTGGTTCAAAATGGCTCTGAGCACTATGGGACTTAACAGCTGAGGTCATCAGTCCCCTAGAACTTAGAACTACTTAAACCTAACTAACATAAGGACATCACACACATCCATGCCCGAGGCAGGATTTTAACCTGCGGCCGTAGCGGTCTCGTGGTTCCAAACTGCAGCGCCTAGAACCGCTCGGCCACACTGGCCGGCTTTTATGTTGGTGATCACACTTCATAGCAGTTGATCTTTTGTTGCTTATGGAAATGCTTGTAATACGCTCCTTACTAACTTAGCAGAAGACATCTATTTCTGCATCATACTGTGCAAGCCATTTAATATTGTATGGCGGAGGGTACTTCTGGAACCATTAACTGATCCCCCTCTTCCGTGCTCCAGCAGGGAATGGCGCGTTGAGAAGAATAACTGTCAGTAAGCCTCGATATTACCTCTAATTTCTCGAATTTTCTTGTCGTGATCATTTCGCGAGATGTTTGTGGGAGGAGTCTTACTCTAACCCAGAAAGAGCTCTCTCGAAATTTCAATAGCAAACCTATGTATGACGCTCAACATCTCTCTTGTAACGTCTGCCACTGGGTTTGTTGAGCATCTCTGTATCGCTCTCGTGTCGACTAATCTAAATTAGATTTAACGTTTTATTTTTCACCTGTCAAACATGTTGTGTTATTGGATGTCTGATGGATAATTTTCGTTGCTACATGTTGAATTACGTTCTGAACTGCTAACAGTTTTAATAATAGATAAGATAGGTCATTCTTCGTTCTAGAGTTGTAGTTATGGAAAGTGCTGTCTCGTAATTTCAATAGCAGATGTATCTATGAAGCTCAACAGCTCCCATGTAGCGTC
This sequence comes from Schistocerca americana, assembly GCF_021461395.2. Classification (NCBI taxonomy): domain Eukaryota; kingdom Metazoa; phylum Arthropoda; class Insecta; order Orthoptera; family Acrididae; genus Schistocerca; species Schistocerca americana. The sequence continues at coordinate 2,881,650 of NW_025726159.1, read as the reverse complement.
TGGCACTGGAGTTTTTTGAGCATCTCTGTAATGCTCTCATGTTGAATAAACTAAATTAGATTTAAAACTTTCTTTTCACCTGTCAAACGTGTTAAGTTATTGACCATATGATGAATGATTTTCGTTGCTGCATTTTGAATTCCTTTCTGAGCTACTAACAGGTAATAGGTAATGGAGGTCATTTTTCCTTCTAGTCTTGTAGGTATGGATATCACTGTTCTTCTCAAATTGCGAGGGATTATTTATGACTAATTTCTGTTGCGAATACAATGTGTAACGTTACTGCGCATTTGAAATGTCTACCTTCTTGAAGAGGTACCTTCACGACTACATGACGCTCTTGGATGAACACCACCTACTATTGCTACTGATCGCTTTTCTGTACTCAGTACTGTCTTGTGATGAGGACCCCAGAAAATTATTCCATAAGACATTATAGAGTGTGAATATCTAAGATATTTCCGCAGGTGGATTCGTTTATAACTACATGAAGATCATAAATAGTTGAACTGAACTTCTTCAGAAGCTCAGTAATATGTTCCTTAGAGTTCAGGTTTTCTTCAATATGTATACCCAAAAATCTGGAGCATTCTACTCTATTTACTGACTCCTGCTCATGAGCTGCATCAGTTGCTGGTCTGACGCTATCTCTTGTACAGGACTGAATATACTGTGTTTTCCTGCAGGATGAAAACTCCTTTCTCACTTTACGACTTGGCCTTGTCTTTTTACGTATTTGACCCTCTGCTGCCTTCACTATTTCATCTCTCAAGCTACCCGTACGTCTTCTACCGTATACCTTTCCCCTACTTCGTCAGCTGTTGCCTAATGATGCCCCTCAAATTCTCGACAACCACTGTTCCTTTTCACATCTTCCGTGTCCAATATCCTTAATTTTCAACATTTTTGCAAATATCTTCAGTCTTAAATTAAAGTCCACGACAAATTGATTGTGGTCAGAGTCCACATCGGCATCTGAAATCGTTATACAATTCCGAAATCTCTGTCTTACCAGTGTATAATCAATCTGAAACATACCGGTGTCTCCAGGACTCTTCCAAGTATACAACCACCATTCATGATTCTTAAACAAAGTGTTAGCGGTGATGAAATCGTGTTCAAAGCAAAATTCAACCTGGCGGTTTCCTCTTTTATTCTTTTCTACCATGCCATATTCACCCTGAACTGTACCTTCTCTTCTTTTTCCTGTGATCGAATTACAGTACATCATCACAATTAAATTTTCCCTCCCTTAACCATCGGAATAATCTCTTTTGTCTCATCACACATTTTTTTCCGTATCTTCTCCATACGCCGAGCAAGTCGGCATTTAAACTTATACGGTGGTGCTGGGTATTGGCTTCGAGTCTGTTTTGGCTTCGAGTCTGTCTTGGCTACAATAATGCGTTCACTAATCTGTTCGTAGTAGCTTACCAGCATCCCTACTTTCTGTATCATAATTAGACCTACTCCTGCATTCCCCCTGTCTGATATTGTATTTGTAACCCTGTACTCGCCTGACCAGAATTCCTGTTCTTCGTGCCATCGAATTTCACCAATCCCCACTATATCTAACTTAAACCTATCTACACTGACGGAAAAAAAAATCACAAGACCAAGAAGGAGTTGTGCGACGTAAACGAAAGCATCCGAAAGAAGATGTGTATTCCAGTTTCGCGCCAGCCGCATAAGAGTGGCGCTAGTAGCGCCACTATGAGGATTCGAATCTGGTTTCCTTTAAACATACGCTGTAACGGTCATGAGGATTAGTTACCTTTGAGATTGGATGTGGTGAATTGATATTAGTCAAGAATTGCTTTAAGGCGACACAGTCGTCATTAACAACACATAATTGAGTTTAAACAATTTCGTGTAACAGAAGTACGAGAATCTGAAAGTTCTCTCTCTAGTATTGCAGGAATATTTGACAGGAATATATCCACTGTACATGATTGCTGCCAGCACTGGTCACGAGAATGTACGGGCGCAAGAAGACCGCACTCCGGACGGCTACGTGGTGCTCCCTGGAGGGAAGACCATAGTGTTCAGCGTATAGATCTGGCGAATCGTACTGCATCTGCAGCAGTAATTTGACCATCACTTGACACCTCAGTGACCCATCGGGTACTTCAAGAACAGCTCCGAGCCAGACGTCCTGCTGCGTATATTGCACCGACCCCAAACCACCGCCATATGCGACTTCAGTAGTGTCAAGTGAAAGCTCGTTGGAGGGCAGAGATCTGTTGTGTTCTCTAATGAAAGCTAGCTGTTCCTCGGTGCCGATGATGGCCGTGTGTTGATTAGGAGAAGGACGGGTGAGCGTCTGCAACCAATCTTTGTAGACCAAGACGCACTGCAGTTACGGTCTAGTGTGCGATTTCGTATGACAGCAGAAGCACTCTCACTGTTATCCCATGACCCGTGACTGCAAAACTGTACGTCAGTGAGGTGATTCGACCTGTTGTACTGCCACTCATAAACAACATTCCAGGAGGTGTTTTCCAATAGGATAGCACCCGCCCACATACCGCTATTGTAATCCAACATTCTTTACAGAGTATCGACATGTTGCCTTGGCCTGCTCGATTACCAGATCTCTCTCCAATCGAGCACTTACGGGACAACTCCAGCATTTTTTACAAACATTATTAACCGTCCCGATATTGACTGACCAAGTACAACGGACGTGGAGCTCCATCGCACAAACTGACATCCGGCACCTGCATGCATTCTTGCATTCAAAATTCTGGCCGTTACACCGGTTATTAATGTACTACCTCCGCGTGGTCTACGGCGGCTTGTCACGGTTCGCGCGGCTCCCACCGTCGGAGGTTCGAGTCTTCCTTCGGGCATGGGTGTGTGTGTGTTTAAGTTCGATTAAGTAGTGCGTAAGCTTAGGGACCGATGTCCTCAGCAGTTTGGTCTCGTAAGACATTACCACAAATTTCCAAACTTTCCAAATGTACCTCCATTTCACATTTGCGATAGCTTACCTCGCGCATACATAAACCTATAATTTAGAAATTTTAATCTACTAAATATATTACCTAGACAAATGCATTCCCGATGTTTCATTACATTATATTAATTATTTTCTGGTGTTGTGATTTTTCCATCGGTGTATTTTATCGGTAAGGATACTATGGTGGTGACATATATGGGGCTTGAGGTAGATTCTGCCCTCGAAAGTGGTTCTCGGAATTTTCTAGCAGGTTTTCTTTGACTTACGAGGTGTATCTCTACAAATTCCTAACAGTATAGCTACCGCTGTTTTCCGTGTAGCGACTTTTTCCGTCTGTGTATTTCTGTTTTTAAATGTTCTTAGCTAGCAGCCCGATTAAGAGACTTAACGTTCCACACTCCAACTCGTAGTCTGGCAGTTTTGTTTTTCCTGGTGACGACATTCCGCTGAGTAGTCCGCTCCCAGAGATTCGAATGTGGTTATATTTTACCTCCGAAATATTTCACCCAAGAAAATTATGCGATCATTAAGCCATACAGAATAACTGCACGCTGTCGGAAAAAATAACGGCTGTAGTTTCCCTTAGCATTCAGCAACATACTGTTTGATGTTACAAGGCCACATCGTTCAATTATCCAGAGCGCTGTCCCTGCAACTGCTGAAAATGCTGCTACCACTCTTCAAAAACCACACGTTTGTCTGGCCTATCAACATATACGCCACAGTTGTGGTTGCACCTACGGTACGGCTATCTATATCGCTGGGGCAAGCAAACCACCCCAGCAGAGCAAGGTCCGTAGTGCATGGGACAGCAGTAATAGAACATGATTTCAAAGTGTTATGATTAGCACTTCAGATGACAGTAATATATTACGAGCGTAATTTACGGAAAAATAACCATTACTTATTAAATCTACTTTATAATCATATATCCATCATCTCAGCAATACTTTGTAGAACAGGGTACTGTAAATTAGACTTGGTTTCTGGATTTTTAAGATCCGGTTTGGTGAATTTTTGTTTTTGTGGACTAATAGTTTACGTAAGAGGCATCTCAATCTTAGGTTAGTTTGATCTTAAATACAGATGGTAGTAACCAAAACGACGAAATAAATTAAAATACGTTGAGCGATACAAACGGCAGTATTGTGAGCAAAAATGGTAATTATAAACGATTAATGTGTGTTGTTAAAAGCTCAGGTTTGTGCATAATCGAACACTGCAGAAGCAGTGGTTTGGCGATGACTGACCTAGAACTGGCTGAGGACGGACTTCTACCCCGTCCCGCCTCGCGCTGTGGGGAGAATCAGAGTGCCACCCTGGCTCCACTCCGGCCATGCCCGGGAACGACATGGCCAGTGCCGGTCGTCCGATTTCATCGTCGTGCGATTTGGGCGCCACGGCAAGGTGGACAGCGCCCTAGAATTGCCCTGGATGCCGACCCAAATGCACTGCTCCTCCTCACGATGGGTAATTCCTGTAATGGACTGTAAAATCTGCCCCGCTGGTCCTGTCTCTGGGACGAACACTTGACGTCGTGATTGATCTGTGGCTAATGACGAAAAATTGTCTCGAAAAGGACTGCGAAGCTTCAGCCTATAAAAACCTATTTCTACTGACACTTTCTACAGTGCAAATGCTTCATAAAATTATCTACTTATATTTAGTATTGAAACATCAACTGAACGCTCAGGTGTACTTGTTCGTAACCTTATTTCGTCAAGGTTGGACTGTGTTTTGGAAACGACCATTTTTCGTGCTATAAAAGGCAAATGAAAACAATTATCTGTCAGTCACTTTTATTTTCTTCGACGAGGCGTTTTTTGATGTTAAACCCTCATCTTCAAGTGGATCGGTTGTCTCCAACAGTCATTCATTTCATGCATGGGGCAAGTTGTCTACCTTAGGTTTCATCTTTACAAATTAATCATTATATGTCACTTACTATCGTAATGCGGCACTGAAGTCATAATGTATAAACAAGAACACGAGGTATTAAATTTACGAGGAAGACGGAGACTTATATCACTGGTATTGCTCTTTGACTTACGAGGTACAGACAGTACTTCTATACCCGTACGGTCTCTGGACAGTTTCTGTTTGATGTTTGTGTGTTTTGAGACATTGTGGTAGTACACTGTATTGTAAAATGGAGTGGAATTGAGGAATGACAAAGAGAATCTGTTAATGGAAAAAAAGCGCGTTTGACACTGAAGGTAATAAACGTTTATTTAACCAAATTTCACCTGTGATCAATAAGGCTCTCTCTTTTTTAGAGTTTTAGCATCTGAAGACGGCCTTTGTAAACCACAAGCGATTAGCATTGTGTCGTGGAATGTGACTGTGAGTGAAATAAATAGAAGTTCGTGGCAGTAAAAAAAAATGGCTCTGAGCACTATGGGACTTAACTTCTGAGGTCATCAGTCCCCTAGAACTTAGAACTACTTAAACGTAACTAACCTAAGGATATCACACACATCCATGCCCGAGGCAGGATTCGAACCTGCGACCGGAGCGGTCGCGCTGTTCTAGACTATAGCGCCTAGAACCGCTCGGCCACTCCGGCCAGCTTCGTGGTAGTCACCCACACTTCACACCTAGTAGCAATGTTAGTTATTACCTGCCTGACATGCAGTTTGTTAGTAGCGGCGGTTCCGAAACTTTGATAGTTTTTAAGCAGATGTTACTGTACAGCTACCTTCTAACCTTTTATCAGTATTAAAGACCATATGAGAAGTCAGTGACTTTCCTTAGCCAGGCTCTCTGGCATATGTATAATTTTGACTGCTATCGCACAATAATATACGTCTTACCAGCCTAGAAGATTTAATTTGCTGTAAATATATAGAACCATTATATGGTATTCTAAAGTAGGTGATTGGCACTGAATTTTTTGGCTTATTGCTCTCCCAAGTAGGAGACTTTATACATAAAATGTTCAAATGTGTGTGAAATCTTATTGGACTTAACGGCTAAGTTCATCAGTCCCTATACTTACACACTACTTAACCTAAATTATCTTAAAGACAAACACACAAATCCATGCCCGAGGGAGGCCTCGAAATCCCCGCCGGGACCAGCCGCACAGTCCAAGACTGCAGCGCCATAGACCACTCGGCTAATCCCGCGCGGACTTTATTCATAGCTTATTTATTCTGTTATGTAGCTGTTACAAAATATCTTCAACCCAAAAGTTGCTTTCAGCACCGGTGTCATTTACCAAGCATGGTCCTGTTAGTGATGATAAGCTCTCGGCTATCTCTGACGTTTGAAAAAAAAATGGCTGGGAGCACTATGGGACCTAACATCTGTGGTCATCAGTCCCCTGGAATTAGAACTAGTTAAACTTAACTTACCTAATGACATCACACACATCCATGCCCAAGGCAGGATTCGAACCTGCGACCGTAGCAGCAGCGCGGTTCTGGACTGAAGCGCCTAGAACCGGTCGACCACAACGGCCGGCTGACGTTTGAACTGATACATCGCAAAACATTATATCTTCGCTATCATTCCTTGTAGTCCAGTTCTCAGCTCGATATACATGGCCTAGTAAACTCAGTGTGGTCGGTTTCCCCGAAAATACCGGGTAAACAAAAAGTCAGTATAAATTTGAAAACTGAATAAATCACGGAATAATGTAGATAGAGATGTAGAAATTGACACACATGCTTGGAATGACATGGGGTTTTATTAGCAACAAAAAAATACAAAAGTTCAAAAACTGTCCGACAGATGGCGCTTCATCTGATCAGAATAGCAATAATTAGCATGACAAAGTAAGTCCCAGTCTTCAAGAAGGGTCGTCGAGCAGATGCGCAAAACTATAGACCTATATCTCTGACGTCGATCTGTTGTAGAATTTTAGAACATGTTTTTTGCTCGAGTATCATGTCGTTTTTGGAAACCCGTAATCTACTCTGTAGGAATCAACATGGACTCCGGAAACAGCGATCGTGTGAGAACCAACTCGCTTTATTTGTTCATGAGACCCAGAAAATATTAGATACAGGCTCCCAGATAGATGCTATTTTCCTTGACTTCCGGAAGGCGTTCGATACAGTTCCGCACTGTCGCCTGATAAACAAAGTAAGAGCCTACGGAATATCAGACCAGCTGTGTGGCTGGATTGAAGAGTTTTTAGCAAACAGAACACAGCATGTTGTTATCAATGGAGAGACGTCTACAGACGCTAAAGTAACCTCTGGCGTGCCACAGGGGAGTGTTATGGGACCATTGCTTTTCACAATATATGTAAATGACCTAGTAGATAGTGTCGGAAGTTCCATGCGGCTTTTCGCGGATGATGCTGTAGTATACAGAGAAGTTGCAGCATTAGAAAATTGTAGCGAACTGCACGAAGATCTGCAGCGGATAGGCACTTGGTGCAGGGAGTGGCAACTGACCCTTAAGATAGACAAATGTAATGTATTGTGAATACATAGAAAGAAGGATCCTTTATTGTATGATTATATGATAGCTACTTCTGTAAAATATCTGGGAGTAAGCGTGCGGAACGATTTGAAGTGGAATGATCATATAAGATTAATTGTTGATAAGGCGGGTACCAGGTTGAGATTCATTGAGAGAATCCTTAGAAAATGTTGTCCATCAACAAAGGAGGTGGCTTACAAAACACTCGTTCGACCTATACTTGAGTATTGCTCATCAGTGTGGGACCCGTACGAGATTGGGTTGACGGAGGAGATAGAGAAGATCCAAAGAAGAGCGGCGCGTTTCGTCACAGGGTTATTTGGTAACCGTGATAGCGTTACGGAGATGTTTAGCAAACTCAAGTGGCAGACTCTGCAAGAGAGGCGCTCTGCATCGCGGTGTAGCTTGCTCGCCAGGTTTCGAGAGGGTGCGTTTCTGGATGAGGTATCGAATATATTGCTTCCCCCTACTTATACCTCCCGAGGAGATCACGAATGTAAAATTAGAGAGATTAGAGCGCGCACGGAGGCTTTCAGACAGTCGTTCTTCCCGCGAACCATACGCAACTGGAACAGAAAAGGGAGGTAATGACAGTGGCACGTTAAGTGACCTCCGCCACACACCGTTGGGTGGCTTGCGGAGTATAAATGTTGATTTAGATGTAGAAGACAAAGTTATGGTCAGGAATTGGCGTTGGATGTTGTCTTTCAGCATCCCTAGAGATGTCGGTCGATCACGATACACTTGCGACTTTAGGTAACCCCAAATCCAATAATCGCACGGACTGAGGTCTGGGGACCTGGGAGACCAAGCTTGACGAAAGTGGCGGCTGAGCACACGATCATCACCAAACGACGCGCGCAAGAGATCTTTCACACGTCTAGCAATATGGGGTGGAGGGCCATCCTGCATAAACATCGTACGTCCCAGCAGGTGTTTATCAGCCAGGCTGGGGATGATGCGATTCTATAACATATCGGCGTACCTCTCACCCGTCACGGTAGCAGTTACAAAACCAGAATCACGCATTTCCTCGAAAAAAAGAAAGGCCCGATAACGGTAGATGTGGTAAATCCAACCCATACCGTGACTTTCGTCGTGCAATGGAGTTTCCACGACAGTTCTAGGATTTTCAGTAGCCCAAATTCTGCAGTTGTGGGCGTTGACAGACCATCGGAGCGTGAAATGAGCTTCTTCGGTCAACAACACGTTACTCAACCAATCGTCATCTTCCGCCATCTTTTGAAACGACCACACCGCAAATGCCCTCCGTTTCACTAAATCGCCAGGTAACAGTTCATGATACCGATGGATTTTGTGCGGATAGCATCGGAGGGTACGCCTAAGTGGCAACCAAACAGTAGTGTATGGGATGCCGGTGCGACGTGAAACTGCACGAGCGCTGACTTCCCCGTGCATAGACGTACCCGCTGCAGTCTCTATTTCTTCCTGAACTTTCTCAGCAGCATTACGCCTTGTGCTCGGTCGGCCACTACGGGGTCTATCGTCTAAACAACCCGTGACTTCGAAATCATTCTCGCCACAGCAGCATTTGTCAACGGACCTTTACCTGTTCGAATCCCCTTCCTATGGCGATAGGATCGTTACGCTGAACTAGCACATTCCCCATTCTGATGATACAGCTTCACTAAAAGTCCCTTTTCAGGTAACGTCAATATGCTGCGACCGCTGGCGCATCTGGTTCTCTCTCTCATTACAGCTCCTTTTACACACGATTGTAATGCGCAGTCACTGATGTTTTTCTGTCCAGCGCCATCTGTCGGACATTTTGTGAACTTTGTTTTTTTTTTGTTCTAATAAAACCCCATGTCATTCAAAGCATGTGTTTTAATTTTTACCTCTCTATCTACATTATTCCGTGGTTTATTAAGTTTTCAAATTTATACTGACTTTTTGATCACCCGGTAAATTACTTCCCACGCGAATTGTTTCAAAATAAACACGGAATTACGTCGCCCACTTTATTGTGTGGCGTACTCGTGCACACACCGACAGTGAAATGCTTATTACCGCCATACTAGACCTTTTATCACTACACTCTGGTCCATGCTCCGATGAGCTAGTCAACTTCAGGGGCACTTCCCGCACTGTCTGAGAGCTGCTACACGGCCGCGCGAAGTGGCCGCTGGGTTTGAGGCGAAATGTCACGGATTGCGCGGCCCAGCCCGCGGGAGGTTCGTGTCTTCCCTCGGGCATGGGTGCATGCGTTGTTCTTAGCATAAGTTAGTTTAAGTAGTGTGTAAGTCTAGGGACCGATGAGCTCAGCAGTTTGGTCCCTTAGGAATTCAGTCACATTTGAACATTTTTGCTGCTACCCTCCCTAAACGCGTTAACGAATAAAATCATCGCTACCGGTGATCGATCGACAGCGACATACGAGTATAAAAAGCTTACACAGCAAAGCTTACAAATTAGTAAAGACGCAAACAGATTTTTTTTGTAGTTGATTTGCTTAACCTGTGAGTGCGGTTCACTAAAATAACTCTTAGCTACAACAATGGACCATGCATATAATGGCAAGGACAACGTGACAAACTCTGATAAGCTATCTAACGAAATGACGAAAATTCTACAGTCTAATACTCTAAAAACTAAAACCTCCATAAAATGTTACCTACAACGGATAGAACAAAGGCGCCAAAACAATGTTTGAACAGTTAGCAGATTTTTGGGTTTACACATACTGACGAAAACAACGGCTACAGTTTTAACATTAATGTCTTACTATTAGCCAGACCCCGGCATTTAACAGTTTCAAAGACTGTACTAATCTATGTGGGGCCTTTAGTTCAATTGATGAAAGGCTGGTTATATCTCCAGTCATATAATGACTCAGACTACATAGGAATACCTTATCTCTCATTGTGAAAACGTCTATAAATCCCAAGTTCTGACTACTGAAAATGCCGTGAAAAATACTCAGGGTTCTACCAACTACGCCAACTTGTACGAGAAATATCACTGGTCCTGACACAGAGCTCGCAATAGGCACAAACAGTAATGCCTTCCGTTTCAGAATGCCCAGGAAGAGTTACCTATCGACTGCGCTAGCGCTGAAGCGACAACTTCAGTCACTGTAGTACATGAATCTTCGTGAAGGATAACCCGTACAACTGTAATGTGAGATAGAAGTATTTGTACCAGTTGGAAGTTCTCTTAACACTTGAGGACCGACCAATTTTACAATCTCTGTTCAGAGATTGATAAGCTTTCACTATACATCAGGGATGAGTCCTCACGGTACAAAATGACCATAAGATTTTGATCACGCCATCGGTACCGAACTGCCATTTGATATTCAGCCACGGATGGGAAAATTTTCCATGATGATATGTGGACGAGGACGCCTCTTGGAACCTGCGGAAGTAATTCCGTTGACGCAGAGAGAAACGTCATGGATATACAAAACGAAAATTTTACGAAGACTTGGCGCTGTAAGCATGTTAAGGTAAATGGGATTGGGTACAAATGACAGGTAAATCCTAGTACTACAGCATGGTTTGAGTTCAACGTTACAACCTCCGTACTGATCAATGTGACTGACTGCACGAATTCGGCAGTCAACGGCTGTGACACTGTTAGTTAGGCAAACCCGTGCACCACAGAAGGATCGTATCACGTCGGATGGGAAAAATCGGTTTTTAATTGTCCTGAGATCAAAAGCAGCATAAAAATCAAAATGGCATAGCTTTTTGATTCTACTTGGATCAAAAACAGAATGAAAAGAAAACGACTTGGGTTTCTAATTTTCGTGAGACTGGCGCCAGACATGTTCAATATGCTGTCCATCGTTTTCTTCCACAAGCTGAAATCGAGAAAAGGCTTGTTCCACAACAGATCTAAATGTCTCTGGAGTCTTGCTAAGAACGCGTTGCGAAGTATGTGCCTTTAGTTCAGCTACGTTTGTAATTGGAGCAATGAACACAATGTCTTTCAGCTAACCTCACAGCCAGAAACCACACGCATTAAGATCGGGCGATCTGGACGGTCGGGCTGTAATGAAATAACTGTTGATATTTCCATAATTTCCGCAATGCTTCTGCAGCAGCCTCTTCACTGGCTGTGCAACGCGCACAGGGACGCCATATTGCTTAAAAATGATCGTACCCACACATAAAGCTGTTGAAGGGATGGATTGACGTCGGTGCGCAATAGACCCTTAGAACGTCTACCAGTGACGGTACAGGGAACAGTTCCCGCAGAACTCATCTTCTCGAAAAAATACGGCCCTACGACAAACGATGCCGTCAATTCCCACCACACAGTCACCTCTGCAGAATGAAGTGGTACCGGTTGAGGTGCGTGCGGATTTACTATTCCCCATATTCTGCAATTCTGCGTATTGCCATGTCCTTGCAGATAGAAACGGGCTTCATCTATTCACAAAATGTTCCATGGCCATTCAGTGTCCACTTCTATACTAGCAAAATATCCAAGGCGAACATTTGCTGGTAGGTCAACTGGATACAGGCTGATCAACGGAGGTGATTTTGTATGGATTGCAATGCTGAATGTTTCATAGGATTTTATACACTGTGCTTGCAGCCATGTCCAACGTTCGGGCAATTCCCCGTGTACTACATGTTTGTACACCACCGCCCGACCAGCCGCGCGGAGTGCCCGCGGGGTTTGCGGCGCCACGTAACGGATTGCACGGCCCCTCCCGCCGGATGTTCGAGTCCGCCCTCGGCCATGGCTGTGTGTGTGTTGTCCTTAGCGTAAATTAGTTTCAGTTAGTTTAAGTAGTGTGTACGTCTAAAGACCGATGACCTTAGCAATTTAGTCCCTTAGGAATTCACCCCCCCCCCCCCCCCCACACACACACACACTGCTAGACCCTTTCTGCAGTGCTCTGGTCACATCTTCCACAGATGTGGGGTCAACTAACTTTCTCCCTCTGCCACGTTACACCTCAAAAGAACATGTCTTTCTGAATTTCGTAATAATATTCTCCAGACCCTCTGTAGATATCGGATCAATGCCATTTTTCGTACCCTTCAGTGTACAGAACTTCTCCAGGGCTACTGCCGCACAGTCACCGTTCTTATAAAAGAGCTGAACCAGATGCGCAGTCCTTCTTGGAGAACGTCCTGTTGGGCGTCTCTGACAGAGACTAAGGAATGGCCGTGTGCTGCGCATCTGCTTGTGTGCATATGCTGACTCTTACAGCGCCATCTATTGCTTAAATTTCCGTAAATTTTTTTGTTGAAACTGAAACTTAATTATGGACACCCTGTATTATAATGAAGGCCGATGGTTCAAATTAAGGATACAATCCTGGCGGCACAGACGTTATACAACATCATTTATTCCATATTTATCTTTCTAGGGAAATTAAAATACTCTCTGCTATATTAAATACGTTGGAGCAGACGATACTATACTGAGAAATAATTCTTTCAACCCCTTCTGTTATCTCAGCACTCTTGAACTGATGCAACAAATGTACTTGCCAGAAATGATAACATCAAATACAAATGGTTCAAATGGCTCTGTGCACTATGGGACTTAACATCTGAGGTCATCAGTCCCCTAGTACTTAGAACTACTTAAACCTAACTAACCTAAGGACATCACACACATCCATGCCAGAGGCAGGATTCGAACCTGCGACCGTAGCAGTCGCGCGGTTCCGGACGGAGCGCCTAGAACCGCACGACCACCGCGGCCGGCAACATCAAATACAAAAAAGATCTCAAAAAAAGAAGGCATATGTAATTGTACAAGTGGATATAGGAGTTAGGTTAAATTTGAAAGCGGATATAGCAGCCAAGGATGCCTTCAGGGAACACAGTCTCACACATTTTGCAGTGTCGCCGGTCGGGGTGGCCGAGCGGTACTAGGCGCTACAGTTTGGAACCTCGCGACCGGTACGGTCGCAAGTCAGAATCCTGCCTCGGGCATGGATGCGTGTGATGTCCTTAGGTTAATTAGGTTTAAGTAGTTCTACGTTCTAGGGGACTGATGACCTTAGAAGTTAAGTCCCATAGTGCTCAGAGCCATTTTTTTTTGCAGTGTCACTATAGGATGTTGTAAGGTGTCGCAAATCCAACACCTTCCATGAAAACCCTGACACGATAAGCAAATCCAGTAGTGTGTCACGTAGCTCCGAGTAAATCGTGACATTAAATTAACCAAAGTAATACGAGTAACGAGTGAGCAAATGGAATACCACAGACTAACACAAGAATGCCTAAATGCATGTCATACCTTCCCACCGTGAGACAGACGCAGTTCCGAGGGGAGAAACGAGAACAGAAGCCGAGAGCAGAACCGTGTTAAGCTGGAAGGCCCTACGATAAGGGACGGACACCCACCTCCCAGCTAACCGCTAGGACCACCCCCAGCCCATGTTAAAAGCTAGAGCCCTCCAGAAGAACAGTATAGATCTCACGATAACACAAAAAGGGCCACACAAGCTGCAAGTTTTAGCGTGAGACTTTTTCGCGTCTTTGTTACGTCAGGACCATCCCCCCAGCCCATGTTAAAAGATAGAGCCCTCCAGAAGAACAGTATAGATCTTACGATAACACTAAAAGGACCACACCAGCTGCAAGTTTTAGCGTGAGACGTTTTCGCGTCTCTGTTACGTTGCAAACTTTAAAAACATTGCCCCACCACGAAAAGTATAACGTTTCTCATTGGATAGACAGAATTTTTGTAGGCGGAGCTTAAGGTTACCATTGAGACCCTGATTGGTCAGATGAACACACAGCCAGACAGTTTTTTTAAACCAACTTCGGTTAATTGTAGTAAGGAGAAGTTAGGGGAGACTTGCTTCCGAGACGGTGAGATGAGCGGTGCTGTGCTGGCCGCCGCCCCCTGATGAACACCAACAAGGTAATGAACGCACGCGATGCCGCATAACAGCACATATCGCTTCACTCAGAACTGCAGAAGTCTCATCTGTGACTCCCCTTTTGCGTAATACTAGTGTCTATCGTCAATTAAAGCTGATGGTCTTCACATTTGCCACTTGAAGTAAAAATCTGAAACGCGATGATTTTTCTGTTATATAGTTATTGAGAAGCCACATCAGCCACTGTAATTTACGACAAGTTAGATAAGTAATTAAAGATAATTGAGGGTCGCTGTAGACCATTTTGATAGTTTTCCCTTTTTTGAAACTTAATTTAAACCCAGATTATAGATGTGATATGGCATAGGTCATCCTTCGATCCATTGTAGAACTTCGTTTACATTTTTGTTGAACGCAGTTGGTTTTTATCATCCTGCATTAAAACATTTCCTTTTATCAGTAGTGCAATTTATAAACAATGTTTTGTGAGTAGAATAAAATTTCCAATGGTAAACTTAACTGATTTTTCGACGTTATTTTACCAGCTAACTAAAAACAGGAAAGCCTTGAACCCCTTCCACTAAATTTAGTTAGTATTAAGATTCTTTTACAGGTAGTGCAGTGGAGCTGACGCTGAAATCATTAAGTATTTGGTTATATCATCGCTAGTCTCACTGAACTCTTCTGAACTCTACATGTCATGTGTGGTCTGGCGTCTCCTTACCAGCAACAGGTCCCAGGTTCACACTAGTCAATTCCCTAAAAAACACGCTCAGAGCGTCGTTGCGCGAAAGTGGTAGGGAGACATGATATAGAACAGACACCACACACAAGTTTTAGCGTGTGTCTTGGTACTGAGTACGAGTGTCGATATGTTTTTAATTAAGAATGAATGGCAGTAAGGTTGAGCACGCTATGCTCTGCGAAACCACCTGACTGGCTTCTGAGGACTGAAATAACTTTGTCTCGTCTGTAATTTGATTCATAATGTAATACTCTGCTGGAAGATCCCCATAGGGTGTAGTACTTGCAGTTACATGAGCCACCTATACTGATGAGCCGAAACATTATGACCATCCGTTTAATAGCTTGTTTCTCCGTCTTTGGAATGAAATAAATCATTGATTCTGCGTGTTTGGGATCCGAAAAATTATTGATACGTTTATGGAGGTATGTGGCATTACATCTCTACGCACAGGTCATGTAATATGTGTAAATAACGTGCCGCTGACGAGGGTACGAGGTGATGGCGTCCGATAGACCCAGATTGTTTCCAAAGGATTTGCGTCAGGCATATTTGGTTGCCAAGATATCAACGTAAGTTCACTATAATGCTCCTCAAAACACTGTAACATGGTTCTGGCTCCGAGACAAGTACAGTTATACTGCTAAAGATGACGTCACAGTCTGGAAAGACATCAAGCAAGAAAGGCTGCAGGTGGTTTACAGCTGTCAGCTTGTCTTCGATCACTACTACGGATCCCATGCAAGCACAGGAAAATGTCTCCCATAGCATAATACTTTTTCCACCAGTCTACGCCCGTAGCGCGCTGCACGTTTCGCGCCGCCCTTCACCTCGATGACGGCGTCTGTGAATACGACCATTGACCTAGTGTAGCAAAAATGTGATCCACCAGAAGAGCCGAAACGTTTCCATTGATCCTAAGTTGAATCCCCATGGTTCCATGCCCACTGAAACCATAAGTGACGATGTCGTTGGGTCCAAATGTAAACGCGTAGAGGTGGTCTACCGCGGGAACTCCATGTTCGACAATGTACGATGATCTGTGTGCTCCGTGCACTTGCATTGTGTTCTTTCGCAGAGCTGCCACGGATCACAGTCTGTCGTACTTTGCAGAGCAGACAAGCCTACGAACTCAAAGGTCTGTGAAGAGCCGTAGACGTCAAACCTTTCAGAGCCTAGTACTAGTTTCATTGTTCTATCTTTTTCCGTAGATGCTCACGATAGTAGCACGTGAACATTCGACAAGCTTCGCCGTTTTCGAGATACTCATTCCCATGCTCTGCATAATAATAATCTGCCTTTCGCCGAAAACTCGTATCTCAATGGACTTCCCGATCTGCAGCCCGTTTCGTCGCTAGGGTGATCTTCCATCCGTATCAGCTCCACTTACGTACTTTCGCTACCGTGTCACGTGCCAACAACGCCCCCAGGCGGCAACCAACGTCGTGGTGGGCAGTGGTCGTATTGTTTTGGCTTATCAGTGTATTCCGATTAAAAAAAAAAAAGGAATAAACTTGAGAACACTCTACTTAAGCTGAAGGCGACATAAGCATAACACATCTATTATTTTATTATTTTGTCTGGACTTCATCTTAATATATCTCGCTCAGATTTTCATGGATTGCGAAGCGCCTAACTTATCCTTTCTTGCTTCTAAGGTCAGTCAGCCAACTTCTTCGGCTTTACAGTTTTACTTAATTTTCTCTTTATATTTCTAGCTACTATTACTGTACGTTTTAATAATTGACTGATCTCCGGTCTTTAGTGATTGCTCAGACATGAAGTGGTTATTGTGTGAGAATGGTCGAGAAGATTTCAGTGGAGCTTAAAATGATATTTATATCTATTAAAAAGCTCAAAAAACTCACCTCAGAATGTAGTTTTGTCCAGAACGAACTTTCGAAAAAGAAAGACACGTGTCTTGGAAACTATTTGAAAATTAGGAAATTTGTGGTGAGGTCTAATGGGACCAAACTGCTGAGATCATCGGTTCCTAAGCCTACACACGACTTAATCTAACTTACTTACGCTATGTACAACACACACACACCCATGCCCGAGAGAGGTCTCGAACCTCCGACGGGGGGAAGCCGCTACCCTGCGGTGCTGGAAACTATTGCAGCGGTGTTCTCACAGCTGGAAATAAGAACTGACAAGTAGGTAGGCCCTACGCCAGTGCCATTGGTAGGGTGGAAAGGTTCTGGATGAGAGTCGATGTCCAAACATACAATGGCAAACATTTTGAGTGTGACGAGTGTCATCGCCACCCTATTCCAGCCAAGCAGACACGCAATATCAGCCACACGAGTCTGAAGGCTGAGAAGGGTAGGGTCGACTCTTCATGGGATCTTATCTGTTCCTTAGATTAAACCAGCTTGGTAAGGATCCCAGACAGTTGAGCAATAGTCAACAACGGAAACTGAGTCTGTGTGTGAAAGTATCTGGAAGCTTGTAATATGTGCAGGAGATCTCAAGTTAGCTATGGGATGTTTTACAGGCCATCCGTTTCCGCAGTAAGTGTTTTCGAATCATTCAAAGTAAATCTACGCTCAGTAACATGGAAATACCCAGGTCATGAAATATAACATGATGGTTTTACCGAATATAGGCTGGGACGTCTATGAAGCTACTGCAGGTTGTACAGACAGGCACTCTTATGGAATACTTTGGAATAATTGTCTTGAGCAGCTAGTTCAACAGTCCACAAGCAACGGAAATATTTTAGTCACTGTTACTGCAAACAGGTCAGATCTTATCTACGGCGTCAGTAAGGAGACAGGGATTAGTTATGAAGACATCACCATAGCGACGGTGGTTATTTTTTGGAAACTTGTTGTAAGTTCGGGACCACACTGCTGAGGTCATCGCTCACTAGGCTTACACACCAATTAATCTGACTTAAACTAACTTACGCTAAGGACAACACACACACACTCATACACGAGGGAGGATTCGAGCCTCCGACGGGGGTAGCCGCGCGAACCGTGGCAAGGGGTTACTAAAGTTAGTGAATGCATCAAGAAGACTAAAAGAGTACATCAGATAGAAGGAGCAGATAAGCAGGTTTTAGCATACCATTTAGAAAATGAATGATAAAAAGTTTAGTTCCAGTGTGATGGACGTGGAGGAATCAATGACAAAATTTGAACACCGTGTAAAAGGCGCCCCAGGGGAATATGTGCCGAGTAAGTGGTTCAAAAATGGCTCTGAGCACTATGCGACTTAACTTCTGAGGTCATCAGTCCCCTAGAACTTAGAACTATTTAAACCTAAGTAACCTAAGGACAACACACACATCCATGCCCGAAGCAGTATTCGAACCTGCGACCGTAGCGGTCGCGCAGTTCCAAACTGTAACACCTAGAACCGCTCGGTCACCACGGCCGGCTAGTCTGAATTTATCGCGAGTTTCTCTAGCCTAGTGCCAAGTCCCAAGCGATTGGAAAAATGGCAGGTGACTCCTGTATATAAGAAGGGTAGAAGAACGGATCCACAAAATCATATACCACTATCATTAACATCAGATTTCGTGGACGTATTCTCAGTTCGAAAATAATAAATTTGCTTGACACGGAAGATATTCTGTACAAATATCAGTACAAACTTAGAAAGTTCGCTCCAGCTTACCCTTTTCTCACATGATATACTGCGAATCAAAGATGAAGGGCAATAGCCTGAGTTCATAGTCCTACATTTCCGGAAAGCACTTTAAAACATGTCCAACTCCAGACAGTTAATGAATGTACGAGCATACAAAATAGGTTCCCAGATATGTGAGTTACTCGAAGACTTCTTAAATAACAGAAGGCAGTACGTTGTCCTCGATGAAGAGTGTTGATCAGAGACAAGGGTATTGTCAGGAGTACCCCAGGGAAGTGTGCTGATATATGGTGTGGTTGACAGGGCGAGCAGCAGTCTAGTGCTGTATGCTGTGAAGTACGCGAGGATGTCGTCGATGAGTGAATGTAAGAGGATGCAAAATGACTTGGACAAAGCTATGCTTCGTGTGATGCATTACAGCTTGCTCTGAAAGTAGAAACATGTGAGTTAATGAAGATTAGTAGGAGAAACAATTACGTAATCTTCGAATATAGCATTACTATTGCACTGCTTCTCACAGTCAAGTTGATTGTATATCTAGGTTTAACGTTCCAAAGTGATATGAAATGAAACGAGCACATAAGTAAATTAGTATGGAAGGCGAATGATAGAATTCAGTTTGTTTGGAAAATTTTAGGAAAATTTTGTATATCTTGAAAGGGGACGACTTATAAAACACCAATGCGATACATTCCAGAGTGCTGATCGAGTGTCTGAGCTTCACATCCAGTCAGATTAGAGGAAGGAATTCAGAAGCAGGCTGGTAGATTTGCTATCCGTAGGGTCGGTCAGCACGCGAGTATTGAGGAGATGCTTCGAGAACTGAAATGGACATCCATGGAGGGAAGACAACGTTCGTTTCGCCGAAAACTGTCGAGAAAAGTTAGAGAACCGGCATTTAAAGCTAACTGCAGAACGATTCTGCTATCTCCAACGTACATTTCGCGTAACGACAGCTAAGATAATAGAAATTAGTTCTCGTACGGATGTATCTAGACAGTGGCTTTCCCCTCGCTGTATCTGCGGGTGGAACAGCAAAGGAAATGACGTAGTGGTACAAGGTACCCACCGGTGTGCACAATATGGTGTGCCAAACATCCTGTTGCCTTCTGACTCGGGTTCTTTGGCCGACATTTGTTTGATGCTTTTTTTGTCGTTTTACCAGCACAAGTGACTAGCATTGTCAAAACTTCTACCTAAATTGCTGGCGGTGGAGTGGATTAGAGTTCGCGGCGGCAGATTGTATGTTCCTGGCGCGCTAACGTCCAAGGCCATTTCCGTGCTGTTCTCCTCTTGCTACTTGCAACGATCGTTCACTGCAGCACGGGAATTCAGGATCCGTACACCTTGAGACTTTCTTCCTTCTTGTTGCAGCTATTCCCATGTTTGTGCATTTCTATAGCTTCTCTGAACAAGAGGGTGTGATAGTTCTTCTCTACAGCCAGAACTTCGGCCATTTTACAATGTGGTCGGCCTGTGCCACGGCCTATTTCTCCACTTGCCCCAACCTGCAATGCCGCTTATGTTCTGTGCTCCTGATGTTGAACCATAGCCCAGTCATTCCAACATAAACTTTTCTGCATATGCATTTTATGCGGTATACTCCCGACATTGCAAGTTAATCCCTTTTTTCCTTTGCCGATCTGAGGCACCCTTGGATTTTCTTTGTAAGATTATTTTTGTGGCGGCGTTCGTAGCGACAAACAATTCGCTGTAGAAACGGCTTACGAAGTCACCGCCACACTTTTAATAGCGGGCCGACCGGTCCGCTGGAACAGTGAACAGAAAGATGAAAACCCAAACACTCTGGTTAAATAAAAGTCGGTACTTATCTTTATTAACGAAGATACAGGAACACAGTAGTGAACTCCGTGTCTACAGAAATCTGTCTAGTTCGAGTCTGAGCGGCTAGGTCAACGTCGGCTGACGACAAACAACAACTCTGCTGCGATGAACACACAACCGACTATCAAGTACACAATTCGGTGGCGAGTATACAACTGAGCGGCGAATACAGAACTGTCCTAGCGCTCGCGACTCCAGCGCTTAAGAAACCAGAAGCCAGCGGTGGCGGGCGCAGACTTGCGGCGATTTCCCGTCTCGCTGGCGCTGCTTATGCGGACGGCGTCCGGACTTTGATGCTGCCAACCTTTTGGCAGCGGGCTCGGATGGCATTACTGGCTAGGATATAACACTCCTCCCCCCCAAATCACCGCATCGTCGTTGAATAATGACGTAGCGAGCGTCGACGGCGGGCGAGGGGTCTGGCCGCAGGCGGAGCAGAAGAGACCGGGGCGGAGACTGTTGTCGGTGGCAGTCCCCGGTCCGCACCCCAGCATTGGCTGCGCGGGGCCTCGGGAAACACCGACTGAAAACCGAGGTCAGGGTGCACGCCTGTGACCACGGGCGCAGCTTCTGGTACTGGACGCGACGGGGCGTCGGGATCCACGAAGAGAGGCAGCGTCTCCTGACGCTGCGTCGACGGCTGCTGAGTGGGCACCGGACAAGGCGCTGCGGTGTCAGACTCCTTGGGGGTGCCCAAGGAAAGCGGCTGCAGGACAGGCTGCACAGCAACCGCTTAGGAAGGCGGCTCGGCTGAGGGGTCGACGTCCATCAGCTCCGAAGGCGGTGGCGACTGAAGAGGGACCGCAGGCGCCGGAGCGACCACCTGGGGCGCTCCCGGATGAAGCTGCGCGGGAGGCATCAACGGGACGGGCTGTCGGCGTGGTAGCGGCGACGGCTGCTGCTGCTGCCCCTGGGGGCGGCAGCGAAGTCGGAAGGCGCGGCTGGAACCCGCCGCGGACCAAATCTGTGGACAAAGAACGAGCGGCAGAATCCGGGCGGCCAGCGCGGCGCAACTGGTTCTGATGCCTCCTGTGCACCCCAGTAGCACCTTGAACAGTATAAAAACCGCGACCCTGGACACTTATCACGGTACCACGTTCCCAACGACGGCGACCGTGATAAACTCTGAAAAAAAACGGCGTCGTTGCGCTGAAAACGCGTGCGATGCTCAGAAGCGGCGGGTCGATCCGGGGGGTGCAACAACCGTAGTAGGGTGCGATGACGACGGCCGTGGAGAAGCTCCGCAGGCGAAGGGCCGTCGCGTGGCGTGGTCCGGTACGACGACAGGAACGTGATGAGGGCCTGCTGACGGGAGTGCGTAGCACGAAGGCGGTCCATATGATCCTTGAATGTGCGTACAAAACGTTCCGCTGCACCATTCGATTGAGGGTGGAACGGCGGAGTAAGAACATGGCGAATGCCATTGGCAGAACAAAAACTTTCAAATTCAGCAGAGGTAAATTGTGGACCATTGCCAGACACTAAAACTTCTGGAAGACCCTCAATACAAAAAATTGTAGTCAACGCCTGTATAGTTTGTGCAGACGTTGTAGACTGCATGGGCACAACAAACGGAAAATTACTAAATGCATCTATCACGATGAGCCAACGAGAATGCCAATATGGACCAGCGAAATCAATATGTACTCGCTGCCAGGGACCGGCAGGGCGTGCCCACTCAAAATAGCGTTGAGGCGGAGCAGCTTGGTGTTCGGCACACGTCGAACAATCTGTAGACATCTGCGTAATCTGCTTATCAATGCCGATCCATGTACAATGACGGCGGGCAAGCTGCTTGGTGCGGACCACTCCCCAATGACCTTGATGCAACAAGTCTAGGACCTTGGATTGGAGCACTTGGGGAACCACTACACGAAGCTGGTCATTCTCGGTGCGTAACAGCAAAACTCCGTGCGAAACAGACAACAGATGACGTTGCGGATAATAGCGACGAACCACAGGATCCGATATGTCCTTTGCCTTGCACGGCCAAACACGTTGAACAAAACGTAATAGTAAACTCAGATGAGGATCCGTAGGTGTCTCACGTGCCACCTGACGATAATCAATCGGAAAATCCCGGAGGGATTGATGCTCATCGGCGTCAATCTGATGGCAAGAGTCGTCAGAGGAATCGAAGACATCATCCGCAGCAATCGGCAATCTAGAAAGCGCGTCAGCGTTTGCATGCTGAGCTGTAGGGCGATACAGTATCTCATACTGGTATTGTGATAACAAAAGAGCCCAACGTTGTAGTCTCTGAGCTGTCCGCTGAGGAACTGGTTTAGACGGATGAAACAGTGACGTCAGGGGCTTGTGATCTGTTACTAAATAGAATGGTCTACCATAGAGGTAGTGATGGAATTTTGTGACACCGAACACAATAGCCAACGCTTCCTTGTCCAATTGGCTATAATTACACTGAGCTTTGTTTAGCAATTTAGATGCGAACGCAATAGGACGTTCGGTGTTACCGACTCGGTGAGACAACACAGCACCGAGGCCGAAAGAAGAGGCATCACAAGCTAATACCAGAGGCTTGTTAGGGTCGTAATGGACCAGACAACGATCATTCAATAAAGCCTCTTTAAGCTGCTGAAGGGCTGATTGGCAATCAGCTGACCACACAAACGGAACATTCTTACGGCGGAGACGATGCAACGGTGCAGTAATCTGTGAGGCATTAGGTATAAACCTAATATATGTCAATTTGCCAAGAACTGCTTGCAATTCCTGCAGATTGCGAGGGGCGGGCAAATCACGAATAGCTGCTAAATGTGACTGGGAGGGATGAATGCCTTGAGCATTAATAACATGTCCCAGATACTCCATCTCCGTAAGGAAAAATGAACATTTATCGATGTTGCAACGTAGGCCTGCCTGAGACAACACTGTAAACAAACACTCCAAATTACGGAAATGTTCAGCAGGCGTCCGACCGGACACAACAATATCGTCTAAATAGTTGCAACACGATGGCACATTAGCCAGAAGTTGTGACAAAAAACGCTGAAAAACAGCTGGAGCTGACGCACAACCAAAAGGCAAACGCAGAAAACGGAACAACCCCAACGACGTGTTTATGACAAAATACTGTTGTGATTGCTCGTCGAGGGGCAATTGCAAATATACTTCACGGAGATCAATTTTGGAAAAGAAACGAGCTTCCCCTAACTTATCCATCAGCTCGTCCGGTCTAGGCAAAGGAAAAGAATCAATGACAGTCTGAGGATTAACTGTCGACTTAAAATCAGCACACAAACGTAACTTGCCAGACGGTTTCTTTATAATAATTAAGGGAGAAGCCCACTGGCTCGCTGAAACGGGTTGAATAACACCGTTGTTTTGCCAACGACGAAGTTCATCTGCTACAGGTGCCCGGAGGGCGTGAGGCACTGGACGAGCACGAAAAAATCAAGGCTGAGCATTATCTTTTAACGTAATATGAGCGGCAAAGTTCGCAGCACAACCTAGTTCGTCTTTAAATATGTCACTGTATTGTTTACACAAATCGGTTATGCTGTCTTGAGGAACAACAACAGAATTAATTTGCAACACATTGTCTTGGATAGACAGGCCAAACAAGTCAAAACAGTATAATCCGAAAATGTTTACACTGTCTGTAGCGCGGAGCACTGTGAATGAAACTGTTTTTGTATTGCCACGGAATGTGGCTGGCACGCTACATACACCTAACACAGGAATTTGTTCTCCACTATAAGTAGCCAAAGAATGTTTTGCCGCTGAAAGTTTAGGGCGACCGATAGCCGCATACGTAGCACTATTTATGAGAGTCACAGACGCACCAGTGTCTAATTGAAAATTGAAGGTCTTATCCTGGATGCGTAGCTTCACAAATAGTTTATTACACTGTCTCTGTATCGGTGCAGTGGAGGCGGAAGACACAAAATCAGCGCGTTTAGCGCGCGTTCGCTGCTTACGACAACTCGTGGGTTGGGTGGGTGGAACAACAACTCCCGCTTCACTTGCAGTCTGTACATTACGTTTTACAGCATTTGAATTACGCTTGGGTCGCGAACAAGTTTATTACCCACACGAACCGTGGAAGAGTCTTTAAACGCGACCTTCTGGGCGGGCTGGCTTTGAAGAACATGAATATCCATGGGCTGGGCAGCACTAGAATTGTTCTTGCGTTTACGCAAACAAACAGTCTGGATGTGTCCTTTCCTTTGACAAAAGTGACAAACCGCGTTTCTTAACGGGCAACGTTCACGAGGATGAGCAAGAACACACTTAGGGCAATACTTAACTCTATCATTTTGCACACGCGGCTGACGAATGTGTTTAACATGACGCGGCCGGCTAGTGTTTACAGTCTGACTCTGCCGGTGGGGCCGCGGGCGTGACATAACTTGCTTAGCACAGGCAATTTGAGAAATACATGGCTGATCTAACTCACACTCAGCATAGTCAAAAGTATCTTGGGCTTCAATGATGTTCAACACACTCTCTAATGACGGGTCAGGCAACTTTAAGATAGCAGCACGAATACGAGAATCTGCAATGTTTTGAGTAATAGCGTCTCGTAACATGACATCACTGTAGGAAGCTCCACACACACAATTAAATCGGCACTGACGGGTGAGGTCCCGTAAATCTGTTAACCACTGTTTATTAGATTGATGTGGCAGTTTCTTTAATCTGAAGAACTTGAATCTGGCTGCTGCCACATGAACTCGCGACTCGAAATACTCAGCAAGCTTGTTAACAACAACGTCATAGTCTAAACCTTCTGGCTTGGATTCCGGGAACAACTTACAAAGTAGTCGATAGACTTCCACGCCTGCAGTGGAAATTAAGTAAAGCTGCCGCTCAGTACCCGTGATTTTGTAGACTGTGATGTGCGCCTGCAACTGCGCGAAATATTCTCGCCATTCTTCTCTTGATGCATCAAAAGCACGGAAAGGTGGTGCTGCCTGTGCTTGTTCCTTTTGTGTTGGAGGATTAGCTGCTTGTTTGGCGATTGCTTCCACCAGACTTTGTGTTTGCTGACTCTGTAACAAGATCAACTGTTGTAATTCGGCAGACATAGTGAACACAAATTAAACCAGCCCCCAAAATTTTATCGCTATCATTAGTATAACCAGAAACAAGTTGAACCAGCCCTGCACACGAGTTCGGAAGCCCTCGTCGCCAGTTTTGTGGCGGCGTTCGAAGCGACAAACAATTCGCTGTAGAAACAGCTTACGAAGTCACCGCCACACTTTTAATAGCGGGCCGACCGGTCCGCTGGAACAGTGAACAGAAAGATGAAAACCCAAACACTCTGGTTAAATAAAAGTCGGTACTTATCTTTATTAACGAAGATACAGGAACACAGTAGTGAACTCCGTGTCTACAGAAATCTGTCTAGTTCGAGTCTGAGCGGCTAGGTCAACGTCGGCTGACGACAAACAACAACTCTGCTGCGATGAACACACAACTGACTAGCAAGTACACAATTCGGTGGCGAGTATACAACTGAGCGGCGAATACAGAACTGTCCTAGAGCTCGCGACTCCAACGCTTAAGAAACCAGAAGCCAGCGGTGGCGCTCGCAGACTTGCGGCGATTTCCCGTCTCGCTGGCGCTGCTTATGCGGACGGCGTCCGGACTTTGATGCTGCCAACCTTTTGGCAGCGGGCTCGGGTGGCATTACTGGCTAGGATATAACAATTATAAATAGTCTTTACGCCACGTTTGCACATCATATGGCCGTTTCTATCCGTCAGTCTGGGAATGTATGGCAGAAAGGCCGTACCAGATATTTGTTTTCCCCATGCCTCACTTCGCCACCTGTTTCACTGTGTTACACTTCTTACATAACTGGTAGAGTGCCCATTACTCTCCAGAACGCTTTCCAATTGTTGCATCTCGCGTCTGAACTGCTGTGGCTCACATATTCGTCTTTGTCACGCTACGAGCGTATTATTAATGCCCATTTCCAGGCTCTGGTGGTGATTTGACACATAGTGCAGGTATCGGTCCATGTGTGTCGGTTTTCGATACACGCTGTGTCCCAGGTTTTCACCATCCCTTGTGACCAGAAAGTCTAGAAGGGTAGCTGCTTGTCCTTTTCTATTTCCATGGTAAATTTTATGTTCGCATGGATGCTGTTCAAGTGTCTTAGAAAGTCACTAAGTTGTTCCTCACCATGGCTCCACACAACGAAGGTATCATTTACGAATTTGTACCACACCTTAGGTTTACAAGGCGCAAGTCCAGTATCTGTGCTTGGATATGTTCTATGAAGTAGTTGGTCACCACTGTACTAAGACGACTACTCATGCCGATACCTTCCAGCTTTTCGTAAAGTTGCTATTCCACGTGAAATAGCTCGTGATGGGACATGCATGAAAGAGCTTGGTGATGTCGTGCATGCCTCACCACAAAGTGATTCATGTGGAATGGCAACTTTACGAACAGCTGGAGGGCATCGTCATAGGTGATCCTCTTAGTCCAGTGGTGGGAAACTTTTTCACACATCATTTCAAAGCAC
This sequence comes from Schistocerca americana, assembly GCF_021461395.2. Taxonomy (NCBI): domain Eukaryota; kingdom Metazoa; phylum Arthropoda; class Insecta; order Orthoptera; family Acrididae; genus Schistocerca; species Schistocerca americana. The sequence goes on along the minus strand of NW_025726159.1, from coordinate 2,854,745 downwards.
AGGCACTGGACCTAAGGGGTGGTACAAATACGCATGGTGAGGGACGTACAGGGATAAAGCGCATTCTGGCATACTTTTGATATCAAATTGATTATGGAAATTAATTAATTGATCAATTAATTAAACCCTACTCCTGATGTCAGCATGGGTTTTCGCTGGTTGGCGTGCATCCCTTCCCCTACCACTCCTCTGGGAAATCCATCCCACTCCTATGATGTCACGTACCCTCCACACCCCCCACCCTTGGAAATGGCTCCGCTCAGTCTGTTTTGAGGTGCATAAGGCATTGTTAAGAAAATTTTTTTCAGAATATTGTTTGCTTATTTCCGAAATCATAGTACCCCTCAAATTTGATGCTGGTTTTTAAACAATTTAGACGATGTATGGAATATTGTTTATTTATTTCTAAAATCACAACATATCTCGAAATTGATGCTAGTGTTGGAACATTGTTATTGTTTACTTACAGTGGAGAATACTGTCTAAACAATACAGACAATGTTAAACAATTGTGGTACTTTTCTGTTTTATTCCAATAGTGAAAGGAACAACGTAATTCACTGTCTCACATCACATTCTCACGGGCTTGGTCCACCAAGGTCGCAATCACTGGAAGGAGCCATGTGATGGGCTCACAACACGGGCCAGGGTCCGAGACGCAGTAACTGCATGGCTACGCTAAGCACTTCCTGTCGCGCAGGAAATATCCCAGTCATCCTTCTCCCTGGTGCACTTTCTTTCTTTGTGACTCACCAATCATGCCACGTGGATCTGGCAGCAGACAAGAAGCCATGCTGCCCTCCTGCCTGGGACACTTCACGTGTTTTTGTGGGAAATACCCCAACGATTCTTTGTGGAACACTTCACACGCTTTTTGGGGGAAACACCACAGGCCTCCTCCCTGGCAGACTCTCTTTGTGCCACACTCGCGGCAAATACCACAGCCTTCCCCTTGTCGTTAAACACAAACTGCTTCAGGAGTTATTAAATCTGGTGCTCAAGCAGTGTGCGGAATATTGTCACATACATTTCTTTACGATGTCACAAAACAATGCAAATGTTGCTTCAGAAGATGTGTCACAGAAAATATTAATTAAACAGTTCGTTTCGCAAACTGAAAATACATCACAAAACTACTCGAAATACACTTGCACACAAAACACTGTGCCAGCCATAGTTGGAATATTTAATCAATGTTGTGCTTCACACAGTTTCTAAAATGAATCTGACCCGGCGATGCCCTTGTTTCAGGAAATATTAATTGATTCCACAAACTGAAAACACGCAAAAAAGATCGACACAGCTTTAAACAATTTCGAGTGTTATATACCTGTGCTGGAAGTCGCTGCCGAAGACGTGGCCAGCTGGTGCCGTCCCGCATTCAACAGACAAAGCGGGGAAACCTCCCCCGGTGGAACATCACACACAATGAAACTAAAGACGCATAAAAATAATCGAGTGCAAATATGTCATATAAAAATATCGTTTCAACAGTTTCACTGAAATAAGTGATCTCAAATACTCTTGCACAGTAGCAGTAGTTTGCCGCACTCGGGAGCCACCACCCAGAAGCATCCACCCGCAGTATGCCACAGAGTGAACCTGTGAACCTGTGACCGGAAGTCGACTCTCCGGTCACTGTTGTGACGTCATCGTGTCCAGCTCCTGAAAATACTGTTCATGACTTTCCGTCAATCACCCTCCCTGACTGGTTCGCACCAAATCAGCGTGTCTATATAAAACCCACTTCGTCCATTCCAGTCTCATTGTGCCAGCTTCAGTTCGCCAGTGTGTCTGCTCCTTAGTTGTGTGCGTCAGTTTAACGAAATTGAAGCATTCAGCGACGTCAAGTATCATCAGAATCAGCAGCCAACTACGTAGAATTGTAGAAGAGGAAAACGAACTACCACATAAGTAGATAACTTGTTTTTGTAATATGTGCTTATGGTGACGAAATCGTGAAAAATTTGGTGTGTTAAAAATTCTCGTCGGTAATCGAATTTCTTTTCCTTCTTTTGCAGCGGAGTTCCAGGATTTTATCCTGGATTGCAAGGGCAGATGGGAGGAGGAGGAAGCTGGACCACAGTGAACTCTCTCTGACGAGGTTTAGCCTGTTGTGGAAAGACCACAACTAGAGCTGCCACTTAAGTATATAAAAAACTTCATGGTTGAAGCAGTGTAATTCGTTTTCGTACCGCCGGTTTATTTCTTATTTCATGCTTTTCCTTGTAATACCTCTCTTTGTGAACATGCAGCTTGAGATGGAGGCAATGCTGAAGGCTGAAAAAAGCACCAGCGACACGCCGCGCATGCATCATCTCCAGCAGCGAATACACTGCACCAACAGTCGCGTAAATATAGAAAAAAAAGAAATATCTACGTACTAGTAGCTATACAATTGAAAATATTATGTTTTTTATAGTTACAGCAACAATTCTAGAGCGGCTAGACCTCATAGACGGACGGCTGCAGCCTATTCATCAACTATAGTAGTCTCCACCCAGTGAGACGGCAGAGCAGCCATGTAAGTCGAAAAAATAATTCCAATTTTTTTCTTAGTGTAGGAGGTTTTTCTTCTTCTCTGACACATGCGAAGTGGATCGGTGGCAGCGTGTCAGTCCTGACAAGGCTGAGATACCTTAACGGGTCAGAGAAATGGCTCTAGATGAAGAGCTGCAACGGGAGTGTGACCTGGCCCTTTTAGAGGCAGATGACTTTCCTGAAGGGGTGGTAGAGATATCTTACAGTGTTGATGAAATGATGAGGTCATGGACCCAGAGCAGGAAAGGCAATTACTCACCCTGCTTATATAAAAGTGCGATCATCTGTTCTCTTACCTTCCTTGAAGTAGCAGGAGCTGGTTATGTCTGGAACGCTGTACCTAATTTTGTTTCGTTATTCTCTCTCTCTTCTACTTCGGTCACATCTCCGCTGCCACAGCACAGCCTGACGCAGGTACCGGTGGCGGCTAAACCTACCTCGCCAAAGCGGGATCCGTGGAGACACACTGCACAAGCAAAAACACAGCTATTCGTAGCGTGAGAGGCGCTGTCACCCCAGCAACACTCTGGCGTCCATGATCGAGCAACGAGCTATCAACCTCAGGATAGCAGGTCAGGCCTACAGCAGCAGCATCAGGAGCTCTCGCCGCAGTCATATGGCTCCCACTGCCGTGACTCACTAGCGCCACCTGAGCCTCCTGCTCATCCTCGTCAGAATGGTTGTCGTCAAAGAAAGGTATGTGTGCCTCAGCACATACCCCTGTGCACCTCGCCGACTCCATCATCAAAAGGATGGACCTCATCCCCCCTAGTAATAGTAGTATTAGATGTAGAGATGATCGTGTGGCTAGCGACAGTTCCCTATCCCGTCCTTTATACCACAGTTAGAATACTCAGTGATTGTAGACGCCTTTGAGGAGCGAATCTCGTTCACAAGGATTGAGAGTCCAGCAGGAGGGTACTGCAACCCCCACCCCCACCAAATTGACTCTGCTATTGAAGAGACAAGTCTTCATTAACTTCGGGGCGAAAACTGCGTGATAACGCAGAACACATCAATCGCCAAATGTTTTCGTGAATCCCCTTGAGAGCTATACTGGCCTGATTTTCTGAGATGCGAACAGTCCAAGGGTGTACTGCCGGTACATAGTGTCCAACGCGCACAATATTTCGGCGATCAGACATGTCGCCATCATCAGGTGCGCTCACGAACTGAGCTCCTGACGGCAGGTGGCCATCTTAAATCCCCTCCCCTCGCAAGACGTTCTCTCCGCGGTCCGTGACCGTGCGTCAGCGGTCGCTGAAACGCTGGTGCCGGCGTCTGTGGTGGCGTCGGTGTAATAGCTCGTCCGCCCTAGTCGCCCGTTCGTTTCCTTTCCTGAGCGTCTGTTTAATTAGATTCAATGCTAGTTCCCATGCCCTGCCTGTCCCAGTATTTAGATGTCTGTGCCAACATCCTGGTATGTAGGTAGTCCATTTCGTGAATTTCGGGCAGAGACAAGTGGAACATCAGCGACCTTGACGGGTTAATGTATGGTGCGGCATTATGGGAGGAAGGATAATTGGCCCCCATTTTATTGATGGCAATCTAAATGGTGCAATGTATGCTGATTTCCTACGTAATGTTCAACCGATGTTACTACAAGATGATTCACTGCATGACAGAATGGCGATGTACATACAACATGATGGATGTCCGGCACATAGCTCGCGTGCGGTTGAAGCGGTATTGAATAGCGTATTTCATGAAAGGTGTGTTGGTCGTCGAAGCACCACACCATGGCCCGCACGTTCACTGGATCTGACGTCCACGGATTACTTTCTTTGCGGAAAGATTAAGGATATTTGCTATGGTGATCCACCGACAACGCCTGACAACATGCGTCAGCGCATTGTCAAAGCATTTGCGAACATTACGGAAGCGAACTACATTGAGGTTGACGGACTTCATTTTGAGCATTTTTTGCATTAATGTGGTATTTACAGGTAATCACGCTGTAACAGCATGCGTTCTCAGAAATGATAAGTTCACAAAGGTACATGTATCACATTGGAACAACCGAAATAGAATGTTCGAACGTACCTACGTTCTGTATTTTAATTTAATAAACCTACCTGTTACCAACTGTTCATCTACAATTGTGAGCCATATGTTTGTGACTATTACAGCGCCATCTATCACAATGCGAAAAAAGTGGTCCAACTAAAACATTCATATTTCTTTACATACTACACGAATATGTAATAAAAAATGGGGGTTCCTATTTAAAAAGTCGCAGTTGATATCCGTTTGACCTATGGCAGTGCCATCTAGCGGGCCAAGCATAGCGCCATCTGGTTTCTTTGCAGTTTTTTCGTTTGACGCTTATTTTTGGAGATATTTGTCGCGGTCACGATCGATAGACCACCCTGTATATATATATATATATATATATATATATATATATATATATATATATATATATATATATTGGTTTACACGATGTGTGGGAAAAGCATAATCAAGTATATATATATATATATATATATATATATATATATATATATGCACACCATGTGTGAGGAAACTAAAAAAAAGTTAAAAATGTAAACAAAAGCATAAACAGACATACAAATTTGCATGCTTATTTATTCATACGTAGCTTATGTGTACTATATAAATATATATCTATGCACCATGTGCATCGTGTAATTAGAACATTTCTTTTTTTAGTTTCACCTGCTGCTAGCTGTCCAAGACCGATTACATTTTTAGTGTACACAATCCATCAGAATTAATGTTCACCGAACTTAGACTGTAGAATTGAGTTGAGTAAAAAGCCATTAGTTTTTAGTGTAATTTTGTATATGTGGAAAAATTATAAAAATATTATCTTTTAGCGTCACTGGAAAAATTGTAAAAACCTTCTCAACCATTCTTACCGTTCAGACGTTTTCCTTTCCTAGTTATTAATAACAGACTGTAAGTTAAAAGTATCTCTGCGTTGTAATATCAGAGTCAAATTGTAGCTCAAGAAGTGAACTGCGTCTGAAAAATCTAATTGTATCTGTGTGAACTGAATAAATGAAAGAAAATGGTTACCATACGCCATTGTTGTTATTTCACAAATTTCTACCCTCACAAATGTATATGAAGGACGTGCATGACACAAATGACATTAGTTTTTTTGTAGATGGGTACTATTAAGGAGGTGAAGTTTAAGATGATAGATAATAATATATACATACTATGGTGCGTGGCATTATGCCTATAGTGCAGCATGAATTGACTTACGGGAGCATGAGGCACGTGACCATGTCCGCTTCCAAAGATATATAGGAAACATATCTAAAATTATGCCTCTTGTGCTTGGTAGACATAGTATCCGGTTAAATCTGTATACTATCAAAGGGGGAACAAGGTAAAATCTGTAAAAAAATGTACACACACATATTATGAGGTAAAAACATATTTATTTCACATCCAAATTAAAAATAATTTTACATTTTCATAAGCTGACACAGCAACCCTATTTTCACACAACTTCTTCTTGAGTCAATGGAGAGCAGGACAACCGTAGAATTCCAGGTCTTGAATAGTAGCAGACGTGAAGATTCACGTAGATGATCGTACACGTGTGGACAAATAATCGAAAGGACGTCACCTTATCTTTAAAGGATATGCCAGGGTCATAAGAGTTAATTACATGGTAGAAAGATGTTAACCACTTGACGCTCTTCTGTGTATTAGCGAACTTCACAAGATCTGGAGAGGTGGAGGAGGGAGAAGGGAAAAGAGAGGTGGGAAGTGACGACAGCTTATATTAGAACCAGGAATAGAACTTTCTCAGACATTTTTGTTGTTATTGCGGAAAAAAGTTTGATCTGTTATCATATCTGGAATCTGATGAGCCATAAGTAGATTTAGGAGTAGACAAGACAGAACAAAGTTTGAAAAAGTGCTTGAGAAGTAAGAAGGCAGAAAAACTTGTGAAGAAGGAAGTTTTTTTGTTAGGTATTTTCCATTGTAGATGTGTTGGCCAACTGTTGCAGGATGAATTAGGGTCAAATTACCAGGTCACAAGTTTTTTTAAACCTAGTGCAAGTCTGGATCAGGTGATACAGGATGTAGGTTCACTTTACAAAGACTTCACAGAGGAAGACACTATGGTAATTATGGATAGGGGCGCATACTGGTGTTGGGCTTGTATCTGTTCTGAGGCGCCATGCCCTATAACATTAAAACTCTAATGTTAGAAGAGTTAATTTAGAGGTGGTTCAGCTGATTGGATGAGATATGGGGTCTCACATAGGTGAGGTTTCTGTTGAAACTATCAGTAGGTGGGACTATACTTGGCATGGCTTCCACCTCAACAGGAAAGGGAAGGTAATTGTCTGGGCTAACAGCAAATAACTTAGGAGGGAACACTATCAAGAGGGCTAAAGTACCAGTGGTTATAAGAAAGAGAACCACCGTTTTTCAGGGTATGGAGTTCAGAAACAAAAAATTTTCAGACACACGCTGAAAATGACATTCATATTGACAAAGCAGGCAGTTAGAAAGCACATTTTAATGTACACAATTCATGCAAACAGCCCCTGATTGAAACTAGAGATACTCAGAAAGTGACAGGAAAATTAGGTTCATCCAGTTGTAATTCAGCCACTGCAGAAAATCAGTTATCCTTATTGCATCAGAATAGCCGAGGAATAAGGGGTAAGCTTAAGGAGTTGCTTATTTGTGTTGAACAATTACAGTTGAGCTAACAAGTTGATATAATCTGCCTCTCTGAACATCATGCGAGCACTGGTAGAGATACATTAAATATAGAGTAAATGTGGAGAAGGGACGAGATGCCACTTTGTCATACATTGTTTTAATTTCAAGAATAATGATATTAATAAATTTTGCATAGAGCAGCGCCTAGAAGCTTGTGCAGTAGCAGTAGCATTTCATAAAAGTCCTTTATAATAGTAAGAATTACCAGAGTACTTTCAGGAATCTTCAATCTCTTCATAAAAGATCTGGATGCTCTGTTCTCCCGTTTCACAGTAAGAAACAAGGAAATAGTGTTATGTGATCGGAGGCATTCCCGGAGTATGTGTTGTTTCCAGGGCTCTCGGGTGTCCAGCCGGATGCGATCGTTGAAGTCCCCCGGTATTTTCGCGAATAACCTTTCCGTCATCATCAGGTGGTTCTGATGGAATGGTCTATCTCCTCATTGTCGGTATTATTTATGTCCATCAGTGACTCACTCACTCTCATCTGATACTTTCCTCTCTTTGGACAAGTGTGTAGGGGAGTTTGTTCTGTTTGCAGCCTTTCGGCTTTTACTACATTTCTTTACTTGTGTGTGTGTGATTATTTATGTGATTTTTGGGTTTCTGCGTAATATGATGAATTTTCTGTGTGTGTCTGGTACTTGCCTGAGTTTGGCGAGATGAATGATATTATGGGGGAGGGAGGAGGATTAGGGATTGGATATAGGGATTTTATCTTCGACTTAGTCGTCGTAGATCGTTAATGGGCGTTGGTGCTTGTCGCGGGACATGTCATACCGACCTAGGGAGTGGATGAGGACGTTTCCTGATCTGGAAGAGCTTTCATAGAAGGCCCTTGCCAGGTCGTGGAAACGCTATTTCAGGAGTGGGATTTCAGCTGCGGCGTGCAGATCGTCGGTGGGGAATCCCAAGGGTAGATGCAATGCTCTCCTGAGGGTAGGGTTCTGCAGCCTCTGGAGCTTGTCCAGGTACTGCTTCACCGCGTATCCCCAGACAGGGCTTGCATACTCCATTACTGGTCGTATGAGGGCCTGATAGGAAGGGAGCTGGTAGCGTTGAAGACTGGGTATAGGATGGGCATTCTGGCACAGACCTTCCTGTGGACCTCGTCTATGTGGGGTTTCCATGTAAGATAAGAGTCTAAGGTTACGCCAAGATACTTGACGGTTCTGCGACAGGGTAGTTGGGTTTCGTTTAGGTGAAGGTGGAGGGGGACGCGTTGAGGAGGTCCGCGGCTTCCGAACCTCTGGGTGATCAGCATAACCAGAGTCGTTTCAGAGTTGATGGCGATGCGCCAACGACGGGCCCAAGTTTCTGTGTCATCTAAAACCCTTTGTAGCCTATGGATGACCAGGTCCTCGTTCGCGTGAAGAAGGCTGTGTCTGCATATGGTGCGGTGTGCACCAGGGGGGTCGTTGGTGTGTCTGAAGTGTACAGACTGTACAAAACGGGCCCCAGGACCGATTACTGTGTCAGTGCGGAGCCACACAGATGCTACGGTCGCAGGTTCGAATCCTGCCTCGGGCATGGATGTGTGTGATGTCCCTAGGTTAGTTAGGTTTAAGTAGTTCTAAGTTCTAGGGGACTGATGACCACAGATGTTAAGTCCCATAGTGCTCAGAGCCATTTGAACCGATTGCTGTGACACCCCATCACGAATACTCCTTTTGGAGGAGGTGGCGGTTTCTAATTTAACAGAGAAAGTTCTATCGGTGAGACACCTTTTAGTTTACTTAACTATGTTCCTAGGGAACCCTTGTGTGTTCAACTTGTAAAGTAGCCCTCAATGCCATACTGAGTCGAAGGCTTTGGCTACGTCCAGTAGCACTATCCCGCAGTAGCCTCTGTGGTTGAAGCTCTCTGTGGCTGCTTCAACCACTCTCATGATCTGTTGTGGTGAAGAGTGGTTCTGCCAGAAGCCGAATTGGAAATCCGGATGAAGTTGCTCTCTGATAATATGTTCCTGTATGGGTATTAGCAGGAGGCGCTCATAGATCTTGATGAGAGTTGGCAATAGGCTAATCGGTCTGTAGTGCTGAGGGAATAGAGGGTCTTTCCCTGAAATCCACTGAAAGATGGACTAACAAGTTTGCAAGGCTATCAGGCAAACAACAATAAGAGACGGAGCTGCTGGAACAAACCGTGATTAAGCTCATGGGGAAGCAAATGGACGACGCAACCACTTCAATACTCGAAAAAGGACTCAACCTTGCACCGACGCCAGCTCACCTCCCCTCCACTGAGATCATCTTCACAGTGGAACAGGCGGTCTGGGGCTTAACCGAGGACAAGGCTGAAGTAGTCAGGAGGGAAACACGTCGGATTCTCTCCAAGGCGAAACCGACCACCAGCAACATCTCACGGGAAGAAAGAGCGGCACTTCGGGCCCTGAGAGAAGAGAAAGGGACGTCATCTTCCCCGCAAAGGAAACACCACAGTCTTTCTAAACAGACAGGATTATGAACGGAACATGCTCCAACTGCTTGACGACCCAGCATACCGCAAGATCAAGGCGGACCCGACCAACAGGATGCAACTAAGAACTGCCACCCTACTAAAAAATGGCGCAATTGAGGGGAAGGATATCAAGATTCAACAGCTCTCCGCAGTAGCACCGAAAATATACGGCCTCCCGAAGACATATAAGGTAGGGATGGTGGTGGTGGTGGTGGTTAGTGTTTAACGTCCCGTCGACAACGAGGTCATTAGAGACGGAGCTCATGCTCGGGTTAGGGAAGGATTGGGAAGGAAATCGGCCGTGCCCTTTCAAAGGAACCATCCCGGCATTTGCCTGAAGCGATTTAGGAAAATCGCGGAAAACCTAAATCAGTATGGCTGGAGACGGGATTGAACCGTCGTCCTCCCGAATGCGAGTCCAATAGGGATGCATCCCATTGTCAGCAACATAGGGGCGCCCATGTACCCTCTCGCATAACACCTGGCAGGCCTGCTCGGACCGTATGTGGAAAAGTGCGAACACCATATTCGGAATTCAGCGGACTTCATTCACGTCTTAAGGAGTTGACCCTACGAGAAACAGACATCATGGTCAGCTCTGATGTCGTGTCAATTTTCACACGGGTCCCGCTAGAAGGTTCGACCCACCTTATTAGCGAGAAATTTGGTCCCGAGTTGACACAACTTTTCCGGCACGTACTTACATCCATCTACTTTGTCTTCAACGGCCAATACTACGAACAGACCGACGCTGTGGCCATGGGGAGCCCTCTCTCACCAGTGGTAGCCTACTTATTTATGGTGAGTTTCGAAGAGAAGACACTACGGAAACCTGTGTGTTTTTTCCGATACGGGGACGACATGTTTGTCATCTGACCTCATCATCTACAGATATTTATAGACCATCTAAATTCTGTCCACGTCAACATACGGTTCACCATGAAAATCGAGAAGGAAGGGAAATTACCCTTTCTTGATGTAGAGATCAAATGGCACTCTGGGTCATAGCGTGTACCGCAAGCCTACACATACAGACTTACATTAACATGCCTCGAGTTTGCCATCATCCTGCAGAAGTCAGCGGGATGCTCATAGAACTGGTTCACCACTGGGCATACTCAATATCGGACAAACAAAATATGTACAAAGAACTGAAACACCTAGAAAATGTGTTCCGCAAGAACGGGTACAGCAATCGACAGATCCAGACAGCCTTCAGACGACGGAAACACAGCAGAAACCCAGAAGAAGAACAGTCTAAAGATGAGGAACCAAGCCTTGCCTTTCTACAGTAGCAGGCAACGTGACGTCAAAAATTGGGAGACTGCTAAAACAGCACAAAATTGACACGGTTTGCCGACCACCGTCCAAGATAAGAGCCTCACTGGGGACAGAGAAAGACGGATTTGGCATCAATAAAGCGGGTGTATATAATTTTCCCTGTGGTTGCGGCAAATAATACATCGGTCAAACGATCCGAACAGTCGAAGACTGCTGCAAAGAACACCAACCTCACACGCGCCTAGACCAACCTAACAAATCGGCACTCTCAGAACGGTGCTTGGAAACTGGACACAACGCGAAATACGAATAAATCAAGAGTCTGGCCACTACCAGCTTCAACTGGGAAAGCACCTTCAAGGAGGCCATTGAAATTCGCGAAACAGGCAGTCTCACAAACCTAAACACAGTTTCTCAACTGGAGACCATTACCTAGCTCCATCTAGGAGTCACGCCTCAAGCGAACACAAGATCTTTCCACGACGGCCGCAAAATATTGGAGCAAATAATCCAAAAATCTAAGTAGCTTGATTGTGAAAAAGAGGCAGTTATATTTGGAAATGAAATGAAAACTATATGGGATATAGTGAATGCAGAGACAGGTGGGGCCAAAGAGGAAGAGGAACAGGTAGCTCTAAAAGTAAATGAGAGATTGATGACAATTGCATGCTGTGTTCCAAATCTCTTAAACAAGTACTTTGTTTTTGTTACTTACAGCTTGCGGTTATCAGATTCAGTAAGCGGTGTAATGGAGTATCCGAGACTGGTCTTTACAAATAACCTCAGTAAAATGGAAATTACACTCACGTCTCCCGAAGTATTAACATTCATCCTAAAATCCATAAAATCAAAGAATTCTAGTTGTTATGATAACACATTAATGAAGTTAATCATAGATTGGCCATGCAAACTGAGTTGTATCTTAGGTTATTTGTGTAATCGATCTATTATCAGCTGAACATTTCCAGACGTGCTATATCTCCTAAAGTTAAGATCCTTTACAAAAAGGGGGATAAACAGATACCGCCAAACTATCGACCAATTCCACTTTTACCAGCTTTTTCAAAAGCTTATCATTAAGCATCTAACGTCAAATAATATCTTGTCCAAGTCAAAGTTTGAGTTCCTCAAGTGTTCCGATGTAGAGAAAGTTGATTATACATGCAGTGAGAATGTTCTTCATTCAGTAGATAACAAATTAAAGGCTACTGGTATTTTCTGTGGCATTTTTCAAAAGTCATTGACTGTGTGAATCACAGCGTTGTATTAAGCAAATTAGAACATTATGGTGTCACAGGCACAGCTACGAAATGATTTGAGTCTTACCTAGGAAACAGGAAACAAAGGGTGTCGCTGCGAATTACCTGTGGAGTACGCAGTCAGCCTTCATCTGATTGGAAACTAATGTTACGTGTTGTTCTTCAAGGTTCCATCTTGGGTCCATAGCTTTCTCTTGCATACATTAATGACCTCTCGTCTTTTACATTTCCAGATACAAAGTTCGTTTTGTTTGCGAGTGATACAAACATTGCAATAAGTAACAAGTCAAGTAACGATTTACAAATGGCCACTAATCAAATTTTCACTGGCATTAATAAATGGTTTAAAGCTAATTCACTGTCATTAAACTTTGAAAACACCCGCTATATGCAGTTCAGAATCTGTAAGAGATTTCCTTTCAGCATGGGTATAACATATGAAGATATGCAGATTGAATAGTTTGACAGTGTTAAATTTCTGGGATTACAACTTGATAATAAAGTCAATTGGGAAGGGCATACCACAGAGTCGCAGAAGCACCTAAACAAGTCTGTAATGGCAGTGACAATGATGTTAGATGTGGGAGATATAACTCGTCAAACCGAGCAAATGTTTTTGAGTGCAAAAGCGTGTAATAAGATATATTTGTGGTGAAAATTCAAGAACATCATGTGGGAACCTGATCAAGTAACTTTGTTATCTAACCACTGCTTCTTAGTATATTTATTCCTTAGTGAAATTACACTCCTGGAAATTGAAATAAGAACACCGTGAATTCATTGTCCCAGGAAGGGGAAACTTTATTGACACATTCCTGGGGTCAGATACATCACATGATCACACTGACAGAACCACAGGCACATAGACACAGGCAACAGAGCATGCACAATGTCGGCACCAGTACAGTGTATATCCACCTTTCGCAGCAATGCAGGCTGCTATTCTCCCATGGAGACGATCGTAGAGATGCTGGATGTAGTCCTGTGGAACGGCTTGCCATGCCATTTCCAACTGGCGCCTCAGTTGGACCAGCGTTCGTGCTGGACGTGCAGACCGCGTGAGACGACGATTCATCCAGTGCCGAACATGCTCAATGGGGGACAGATCCGGAGATCTTGCTGGCCAGGGTAGTTGACTTACACCTTCTAGAGCACGTTGGGTGGCACGGGATACATGCGGACGTGCATTGTCCTGTTGGAACAGCAAGTTCCCTTGCCGGTCTAGGAATGGTAGAACGATGGGTTCGATGACGGTTTGGATGTACCGTGCACTATTCAGTGTCCCCTCGACGATCACCAGTGGTGTACGGCCAGTGTAGGAGATCGCTCCCCACACCATGATGCCGGGTGTTGGCCCTGTGTGCCTCGGTCGTATGCAGTCCTGATTGTGGCGCTCACCTGCACGGCGCCAAACACGCATGCGACCATCATTGGCACCAAGGCAGAAGCGACTCTCATCGCTGAAGACGACACGTCTCCATTCGTCCCTCCATTCACGCCTGTCGCGATACCACTGGAGGCGGGCTGCACGATGTTGGGGCGTGAGCGGAAGACGGCCTAACGGTGTGCGGGACCGTAGCCCAGCTTCACGGAGACGGTTGCGAATGGTCCTCGCCGATACCCCAGGAGCAACAGTGTCCCTAATTTGCTGGGAAGTGGCGGTGCGGTCCCCTACGGCACTGCGTAGGATCCTACGGTCTTGGCGTGCATCCGTGCGTCGCTGCGGTCCGGTCCCAGGTCGACGGGCACGTGCACCTTCCGCCGACCACTGGCGACAACATCGATGTACTGTGGAGACCTCACGCCCCACGTGTTGAGCAATTCGGCGGTACGTCCACCCGGCCTCCCGCATGCCCACTATACGCCCTCGCTCAAAGTCCGTCAACTGCACATACGGTTCACGTCCACGCTGTCGCGGCATGCTACCAGTGTTAAAGACTGCGATGGAGCTCCGTATGCCACGGCAAACTGGCTGACACTGACGGCGGCGGTGCACAAATGCTGCGCAGCTAGCGCCATTCGACGGCCAACACCGCGGTTCCTGGTGTGTCCGCTGTGCCGTGCGTGTGATCATTGCTTGTACAGCCCTCTCGCAGTGTCCGGAGCAAGTATGGTGGGTCTGACACACCGGTGTCAATGTGTTCTTTTTTCCATATCCAGGAGTGTAGTTGCAAGTAATAATGTCTCTCTTTCCAATCAATAGCTCAATACATTAATTCAATACTAAGAATAAGAACAATCTACGCAAAGATCTAAAATCAATTACCATGGCCCAGATAGGGGTCCAACAGTCAGGAACACACATTTTCAATAAATTGCCATCAACCATTAAAAATTTGATTTCAGATAAAGCACAATTTAAACAAAGTTTGAAAGGCTTTTTGATGGGCAACTCCTTCTGCTCTATAGATGAATATCTTATCAGGCACTGTAAGACCAGTTTAAGTAAAAATGTATGTTGGATTTCAGTTTTGACAGCAGTTAATCACAACAGTCAAGATTAGGTATTCTGTGAATGATGAAGTCATTAAAAGTGCATAACAATATTTCGTTCTGACAGGATATTAATTCTGTAAATATTAGTAGTTCCACTTTACTGTAACTTATTCGCATGTTTTGACAACCTCCTGCCGAATGATCAGGGTACTGACTATTAGAACCAAATGTTTTATGTTTTTTATTTTAGATTTTCTGACTTGTTGCACACCCATGAGAATCATCTTAGATTTGGGTCCAGGTAACGAATACTGAATCTAATCTACTCTAACCTGAAAGACCTCGGTGATGCAGTGTTTTATGAGAACGTCTCAAGTATTCTGGCATGTTCTGTGTGTGCTATGAATCTGTCTGCACTCATCATTATAGAAACCCTGAGCGTCTGCAAGGATATTCACACCTTGAGATACGATTGTGGAATGCTCTGGGTGTAGCGCAGCACCTGTTCATTTATACAGCCCATTGCACATTGCCAGTGGCTGCGTAGTAGTTGATCACACATTCATGTAGAAATAGAGCATACGTTGCAGTGTGTTCCATCAAACTGGCCGAAGATACAGATTCAATTTGTACATCTGTAGGCCCAGATTTAATTTTCTCATTCTGTTTTGAGCAATCTGTTACGATGATTGCGCCATATCCTTGAATTTCCATGGACTGAGTAGACATTCTTTGTCTTCATAGTATGAAGCATGGAACCTATTCTACATATCATATTCTAGACTGTTTACATTTTCATCTCCCTGCAGTTGTAAATTATCATACAGGTTGTAAATTATCATAC
The DNA here is from genome assembly GCF_021461395.2 of Schistocerca americana. Lineage (NCBI taxonomy): Eukaryota > Metazoa > Arthropoda > Insecta > Orthoptera > Acrididae > Schistocerca > Schistocerca americana. Next base: position 2,839,206 of record NW_025726159.1, on the reverse strand, counting down.
AGGTAAAACTCGGAGTTCACGTAGACTCTGGCATTAGTTAACCTGCAATTATCAGATTTGGTAGAGCTATTTGCAATATTCCTTCTTTTCTCTGTCTGAAACGCAAGTATGACGAATCTGAGCATCTGCAGCTGAGCGGAGGTTCTAATAGACCATGTTTGTCTGCTTGCTGTCGGTGACACTGGGTACTCGAGAAAACCTCTCGTGAACAGAAAGATAACAGTAGAAATTCACTGCCATTCAGAACTTTCAAAAGCGTCAAACGCTGTTCATCCGATACTGTGATGTGGAGCATTTTCAATATTATTTTATTGATGGTGATCTCGTTCTCCTCTTTAGCTCCTTGGCTGTGTATGTTGTTACCCCTTGTACTCGGTACCAGAATAAGTTCCTGTTTAGCCTTCAGAAAAATCCGCCGCAGGTGTAGTCCTTTTGCGATGGCTGCTGCTTCCACCATGAGATTTTGTCTTCGTGGTTCCTCCAACTGCTCGTGGGACCTCTGTGCTTTCTGCATCTCTTCTGGAAATATCCGTAGCACTACCAGGCAGTGAACCCATCGCTGAGAGACCTGCGAGGGTGGGAATTAGGAAGTGGAGAGTTTCATCTGATGTCTTGGGTATCGGCAGAACCATGGGTTCTTTAATGGGTCCTTTATACTTAAGGGCGCTATTAACTACGTACATCGCTGTCAGGATACAGTTTTTTAAATGCTTCTTCTTCATCATCACTCTTCATCATTGTCTTCTTCTTCTTCTTCTTCTTCTTCTTCAGTGTATGACGTGCAGCATTCATAACATGCTTGAACTTCATCACCCCAAAGACCAACTTAATTTTAGCACTCATGGTTTTATCAACTACAAATGCCGCAGTGCTCTGCTTTCTCGCTCGTATTGTCTTGGCTTTATCAGATAAAATTAGATCTGCAGCGTGACGTCCTGGGATATATTTATGTTTTGCGTGTGCAATGTTGTGTTCCAAACACGCCTGGCCAAGCAGGTTAATCCCCTTCTCAACATGAGCCAAATGTTTTTGAAGCTTTGTACCAGGTCCACAGTAATAATACCCTAGAACGTACAATTCGATGGAAAGTTTGTCGAGCATACCACTGCCTCCTATAATGCTTCTCCTCTCAGGCATGTTATGCTACTCTGCTGGTTATGCTCTGTGCATCCCATGATATAGGAAAATCATCAGCATCAATCTAACTGTTTTGTGTTGCAGGAAAACTAAGCCACTTAACAACTGCTCTATTCCCTCGATGTCTTATGACACACTCAATGAAAACCACTTGTGGTTCTGAGCTCTTCTGCATTTCTGCACCTGAGTTTTCAGAGCCACTGCTAGGTTCTGGAATTTGTTCTCTTAAATTTGGAAACTGTGAATATCTCACTCGACCCGTTTGGGTGATATGACTTCACAAATATTGTCTTGTGTTTTGAGATATGTACCAAATCACCCACATTAAATTTCTGTTTTCGTGGATTCAGCATTTTGATACGATAGTACACCATATTCATGAGTTCATTATCACGAACATAAGTGGTTTCATTTTTATTGTCGTATGTTTCGTTCGATTACTCTGTGCAGTTATTTCTGGGAGGATCTCTATCCAGTTCTATGAGCGGCGAAGAATGAAACGTAAACGTATTCGGTTCTGTCGTTCCACAATACTCGCCTTCAGATGTGTGAATGTTAAGTAATGATGTATTCCATACCGCCACCTCACAATCTTGAAAAATCTGTTGTGAAACTCTCCACGCTGATCAGTATGGAGGTTGTCCAGGCCTCGATTCGTCCCTTCCTACAACAAACGCTCAAACACATGCTCGACATTTCTCTCCGTTTTTGTTTTAGCAGGTACTTCCCAGGCAAATATGGAGTATTTATTAATAAACATTAAAATATATTTGAATCCATTATTCTCATGTGAATATTCCCATTTATCTCTCAAAGATCAGCCTGCCATAAGTCATCCAATCCTTTAATCATAACATGCCTACGATGATATGTTTTGCCTGCTGGTTTGTGCAGTTCTCGAACTATTGTCCCCACACTCATTCGATTATACCGCTCTCTCTAACGTCAGAAATTATTGAGACAACTTCATTTGAATTATTAGTATTGCTTGCAGCAGCTGATGCATGAGCAGTCGTAATCCATCCATTATCTCATTGAGGTCGTCATAGTATACATACCACAGACTAATTGCTGCCTCTTTTATGCTGACTGCCAATACCATAACCTCTGCTATACCGTCTGTCTAACAACAATGGATTTATAACATCTCTGTATTTCGCACTGCGTTGGTTCCGTGCTTTCCTGTGTATAACATCCGTAAGAATGGCAACACCGAGACACAAATAAGACACGCCTTGCGAGCACACAAGAGGCGAGAGGAGAAACCAGAAGAAGATGAAGCAAAACGTGTGGCGTTTCTGCCGTTTGCTGGTCCGCCGACAGCCAAGATCACAAGAATATTAAAGAAGCACGAAATAACGTCCATCCTTCGCGCACCGAAAAAAGTCAAAGATATACTTGGCTCAACCAAAGACCAACTGGGGTTGCAGACGCTGGGAATTTACAGTATTGAGAGCGAATGTGGGGTGGAATGTATCAGGCAGACACAACAATGTATCTCCCAGCGCTGTACTGAACACATCAGGAATATACGACTAGGACAGGCAACAAGTCCACGGTAGCAGAACATAGCATTATTGAGGGACACACCTTCGAATTCGAAAAAACGGAGAAGCTGTGCAGCGCCAACGGTTCCTGGGACTCCACCTTGAAAGAGGCAGTGGGGATATGTCTGCACAACAATTTAGTTAACAGGGATAGTGGTTTTCAGCTCAGTGCAGCGTGGAAACCCACAATTAACAAAATACGTCAACACACATCAACTTCGGCTGGAGCAACCGCCCAGAGAGAGGACAGCTTTCGCCAGAGGGAAGGGATAACGACCCCTGTGTTTGATTTAAAAGCAAATTCCGCTACATTGTGTGGGAGCGCCCAGAAGATGCATTTCTTAACGGACCGAATCAGTAGTTACGGAGTTCTCACAGGAGGACAGTATACGCCTAATGGAGATGCTACATATTTCTGCATTGGTCAACTTTAACGAAACGTCATTCTCCCAGTTAAAAGAGCAACACTGATTGGCGGAATATTTCTGATGCAAAGAGCCAGAGGAGTGAGGGAAGACAGTGAATGACATACCCTTGCAATTTTTCCAGAAAAAGGGGCCGTTCCGTTGTCGCTCTTGGAGCAGGAACACTTAACGAGAGTGAGTGCACTTGTATGTGTATGCAAAGAGCGAGGAACAAAGTCTCTCCTCAGTATTTCACTGGAAGAGCACCTCTGTCATTAGTGAATTGGAGTGATACTGTATATTGAGTCGCTCACGATTAAGCGTTGTTCACTGTGTCGGCCGCCTCTTTTATTGTGCAGTGTGAACACGGACAGAGTACTAGTTAAAGCCCTGGGAGTGAATATTGAGTGGCATTGCGGTGGACTGGTTATCGGACCAGTGTACCACGCCAATAGTTAGACTAGGGTGGATAGGAGTCCTTGACTTGATCAAGGCATAGGGAGAGTTTGATTGGCGAAAGTCAATCCGGATGGAAAGAGATAGTTGTGTTATTTGTCAGCAGCGAGCGACGCAGGCAGCAGTTTTCGCAGCTCACGGTATTGTGCGCTACAACTGATGCGAGGCTCATTTGTCCTCCATGACAGTACACTCCATCACATTCCTCACACGACAACCTTGACCGTTCCTAGAAAAGTTATTCAAGTTGTGTAGGCACGGCTCTCAGCCATTTTGCCGAGTAAATAACATTCTTAAAGAAGAGGGAGAAAGGAACCTTTCCATACTTTGTAAAATAATAGCATTCCTATCCATAAGAGGCAATCTACTGTTCCGAAAAGAACCCGGAAATTTATTATTTTATAAGAAAAAGTTTCAGTTGATTTCTCAGAATTTCTTTATAATAAATAATATTTTTTGTTCGTTTAATGTTTTTCTTACAGTAACTTGCAATACTCCAGTATCCAAGTATTCCACTAGTTATGTAAGAATTGTTTTTAAAACTAATATTGCAATTTTTCTGAATTGAGAATTCTGCAATCGCTTAGTATTACTACTTTTTATTTGTGACAGTGAGCTCTGGACTTCTTACTAATTAAATATTAAAGCAAGCGTATCTCATCCGGCTGTGGAGAGATGGGTGTCAGGAATTAGTAGAGAAGACAAGAAAACAAACAGGAGACAGAGTGGAGACGGAGATGTAGGAAAAAGGAGGTGAACATCTCTTGTAACCAGAAGAAACTACGGCAGATGGACTAAGGAAATTATTTGCTGAATTTCAAAGAAAAAGTAAAGACCGGAAAGGCGACTTATTGGAAGACGGTGCTCGTTAGCTGAAAAAAAAAATGGCTCTGAGCATTATGGGACTTGACATCTGAGGTCATCAGTGCCCCAGAACCTAGAACTACTTAAACCTAACTAACCTCAGGACATCACACGCATCCATGCCCGAGGCAGGATTCGAACCTGCGACCGTAGCAGTCGCACGGTTCCGGACTGCGCGCCTAGAACCGCGAGACCACCGCGGCCGGCGATGACGATGTCGATGACAATACTATTCAGACCCTCGGTATCGCTCATTTGCTAATTCTTTTTAAAGCTTTTAAAAAAATGTGACTACAGTGAGGATAGAAAGATAGTTTTCCTAACACAGAAGGAGAAAGGTGACCATACTATACCGCTTTAACTGGACTGCTTGCGAATGTATATAAGCTGACTGGATATAATTGCGGTGAATATCAACAATGTAACGACGTGATATTGTGCGTATGTATGTGTGTGTGTGTGTGTGTGTGTGTGTGTACATTGTAACTGTTTACAAAGATCATCTCTCTGGACCAAAAAGAAAGACTTATTGCGAATTTCAGAAAATAACCAAAGAGCATAATAATGTAACTAATAAAGCAGTTAATTCAGGAGACGGAAAGCTTCACCATATAAAAATATTGAAAAACAGAGGAATATTGGAAAGTAATACCTTCATTATCAAGAACATGTTAAAGGAGAAGAGGTCACAATGTACATTACTACCATGCAAAGACGAAGGCTTTCATTTAGAGAGTGAATGGGGTCACTTTGAGTCGTATTTTTGAAGCTGCGAGCCATTTCTAAATAACTGTTACAGAATCGGTCGTAAACTGCCTTCTTTTGCTGTCGTAAGTGAAAGAACATCGTGACTCATAGAGAGTGAGTGTAACGAAGTCTTCCCGGAAGCACGGATCCAGCGTCAGAATATGAATTTCATCTTCGAATTATTATGGGGAAACGCAGTTTGATGGGCCACGTGGAAGCTTGCCGAACGCCAGTCGCATGTAGAGGACGAGGTTCATCACTTGTGGTTTAAGGCTCTGAGCACTATGGGACTTAACATCTGTGGTCATCAGTCCCCTAGAACTTAGAACTACTTAAACCTAACTAACCTAAGGACATCACCCACATCCATGCCTGAGGCAGGATTCGAACCTGCGACCGTAGCGGTCTCGCGGTTCCAGACTGAAGCTCGTCTTCATCGATGGTGGATGAAACGTCAGATTTAGGTTTAGTAGTATGCATAAGAAAGATGCTTTTTATGTAAAAAAATACGTGTCCTGATGAGCCAAAACGTTATGACCACTGCTCATCGTGAGACTGAAGGCCACCTGGTGATATTGGGGGTACGTGATGCGGTAAGGATGGTGTGCTGTCGGCTCGTGATACATAATTTTTTGCCTCCCAAATCGTCCGCGCACTCGTACAGCGTACGCAGCCTTCGGCATAGATTCATTGTCGACAGTCACTATTGGAGACTTCTTACAAGAATATTGGGCCTAGGAAACCGGCAATTTATGTCTTTCTTTTCAAACAGCGTTACTGGCATGTAGCGTGTCCGAAATTCCTCTTACAAACTTCTGGGATTGGTAGAGGGGAGTGAGTACATAATATTTTGAATATGAACCGACGTCTGGAACGTACCATTTCCCTTCTACGACGATTTCAGTTCAGATGTTTAACTCAACCACTTCTGCTTGAGCTACTGAAATAGGCGTGATGCACAACAATTATTAGGTAACAGTTTGAAAGGAAAGGTAAAGAAACATTCATTTATCACTTAAGCACATTTATTCGAATTAAAACTTAAACATTACTTGTTTACAAAATTCCAGAACAAAAGAACCCAGCCTACTGTACGTACAGAATAGTACCGATGCATTACGACAGTGACTCGATGTGGCGACCACGAGCGTTGTTACAGGCATTGTACGTAAAAGTATATTCTAGCACACACTCTCCATCTCACCTGGTGTCTCTCCAATTTCCAATTTCTAGTTTAATGGCCAGAACTCGTGCCAGCAGATCTTACTCTGCCTCTACAGAATTATCGAAAATTAAACTTTGCGTACGACCCCACAACCCCACAAGATGTAGTACACTTCATTCTGTCTACCCTACTGCAGGCCACGACAATAAACATTGAGACTTGTTACACATCTGAACTGAAACCATTGTAGAACGAAAACGGTACGTTTCGAGACATGGGTTCCTGTTGAAAATATTATGTACTCACTCCTCTCTACAGTTTCTAGAAGTCTGTAACACCCTGTATATGTAAGTGACGTGTTCTCAAGGGTAATACTTACAGATCAGACCGCGAGCCGCTGACCCGGACGTCAGCCCAACCAACGTTTGGACCCGGAGCTCATCACATCTTTTCCACTTCTCTGTGTCAGAATCAGGTGTCAACAGCTCATCATCAAATTTTAAGACGAACATATGCAAACTGTGGTGTGCGTACTGTAAGACCTTCGGTACACACACCATCAGATTATTTGACTTGTCGCTATAACGAAGTCTTATAGTGGCGTGTTTATCTTCTGCCGTTAGCTCAGGCGATAGAAATGCCACTTGCACGCTTAGAGTAGCAGATTGACGGTGACCAACTTTAAACAGAAATTCATTAATTTTTACACACATTTATTAAAATAATAACAAGCATAAAAATAACTTAACTTGGTTCTGGATGCTATTTACAATTGACAGTCTGAAGTTCCTTTGGTCTTGATACATTAATCTTGTTCTCACATATCTCTGAAACTTGACGAAGTGTCTATGCGTTTCTCTTCTTGGCTATGTACAGGAATATGATCATCTTATTAGGCGCAGACTGAAACTTGACTATAGACTGGTACAGACTAATGCAGACTGGTACAGACTGGTGCAGACAAATGCAGACTGACTACTCGGAGGTCTGTACACTCGTTATAATACCTCGCGCGTTCAGGTATCACTGCGCGAGTGTGATCCGCGAGGAGAAAAGGTTCTACGTTAGCAGCAATCTCATTGGCTGCGTTACATATTAATATGCGGATCGGCGGAAGCAGAATTTGGTCCGTCTGTAAGACAGCGCCATCTCGTAGTGCGGAGACGGACGAGCGCTGCGATTGCGCTGCTGTGCTTACTGCGGCGCGCTCTGTTGGGAAAGTTGTGTACGCGCTGACTACGCGGAACTATGTACACAACACAAACGTTATTTTTTTTCTCTCTCTGGTTCATCGATTGGTTTGCCTGTACTCAAGTGTTATACAACCTGGAGTGTCTACGCTCATGATTGTTATTTATGCTTCTATGTGTGGTATTTACGTATTTGAAATATACCTGGTTCACTGTGAGCTGCTTCTTGATTCCAGATCCTGAGTTAACGATTCTTTTTGAAGTCTGTGTTGGTATTCTTCAAAAAGTATCGTAAGTAACTGGAGCAGAGAGAAATCGGGTATCAGTTTAGCAAACTTCTGTCTCCCGAGTAGACTTCTGTCCGTCATCGTCCTGTCATTGGCAGATTGTACTCGGCCGGCAGTTGACTGAGGCGAAGTCGACATCTTCATCAGCACGGTTCGTGACGCTGGTGGAACTCACGCAAATGGCGAATGTCTATGGCACTGGCATCAGCTAGCATGTTTGAGCCTGTGATGGTTTTGCACTGTCTCTGTCTCGTTCGGACGACGCAGCAGAGTACAGTGCTGATGCAGGCAGAAGTACGAGGTTTGTCCAGAAAATATGTATAAAAGTTGAATAACGTCTTCATGTTACAAGTTGCCGTCACCGCCAGGTGGAACTACTGCTGTAATTAATCCCATCAACGCTCAGTTCGAGTCAGAGCACTCTGTGTGAAGGTGGGAGTGTGCGGCAGCTTGTGGACAGTTACCCTTTTTCACCTGCCGTCGGCATGGAGCTCTCTCTGATTGAGGAATAGCGCGTCAACATCAAGTTTCTTGCAAAGCTAGGCAAGAATCGCCGTGAGATTTTTGAGTGTTTGAAACAGGTTTACGGAGACAATTCTCTGAAGGAACCAACCGTGAACAAGTGGTTAAAAAGGTGCCGGGATGACCGAGAGGAAGAGAACGATGACCCTCGCCCAGGACGCCCGTCGACATCGTGCTCCAATGCAAATGTTGAACGAATTCGGGCTTGTGTTCTTAAAGACCGTAGATTGACAGTCAGAATGATTGCTGACGAGCTGTCAATCCCCAAAACAATCGTTCACGAAATCCTGTCAGAAAAACTTGAAATGAAGAAATTGTGTGCGAAAATGGTACCGATGCTCTTGACGCCAGAACAGAAAGCAAAGAGGGTTGAGTGCTGTGAGGATTGGTTGGAAGCAGAGGAAAGAGGGGACTTTCTCAACCGAGTCATCACTGGAGACGAGTCCCGGTTTTACGAATTCGATGTGGAGCTCAAATCTCAAAGCAAGGAATGGAAACTAGCAGGAGAACCGAGAAGAAAATAGTCACGAAAATCAAGGTCCAAAATGAAGACAATGTTGATAGTTTTCTTTGATTCTAGGGGCATTGTTCACAAGGAATTTGACCTTCCCGGCCAGAGAGTGAACGGAAATTTTTACGTTGAAGATATGACACGTCTCAGAGCTCGTGTGGCCCGAGTTCGACCGGAGTTGGCAAAAGGGGGCAGGTGGATCCTTCATCACGACAATGCGCCCGCTCACACGTCGCTCGTTATGCGCGAGTTTTTGCCCCGAAGCTCAATCACCGTGACAGACCACCCGCCTTATTCACCCGATTTAGCCCCGTGTGACTTCTTCATGTTCCTGAAATGCAAAATGGTGCTTCGGGGGCGGAACTTGGGAGATGTGGATGCCATCAATGCGGAAACGACACGGTAACTGAACAACATCACAACCGAAGACTTTCAGCAATGTTATCAACAGTGGAAGCGGCGTTGGCATAAGTGTATCGCGTCTCAGGGCGAGTACTTTGAAGGAGACCATATTGTAATACCTGAATAATTGTAAAATAAAGTTTTTATTCAACTTTTATACGTATTTTCCGGACAAACCTCGTATTTCAAATGAAACAGTTCAGCGCACTTTGTTGAACATGAGGCTTCGCCGCAGACGATCACAATGTTTTCATATGCTGACCTTACGGTATCAGTTACGACTGCAGTGGGCACGGGATCTTCGATATTGGGCCGTGGTGCCTAGCAGGTTGAATCACGTTTCTTGTTACATCAGATCTTTGGATGTGTCCGAGTACGCTGACTGCTCGAAACATTAACCGCACCATTGGCGCATACTGATGATGGTAGTATTATGCTATAGGGTATATAAATCGGGGCTTCCGCGGAGCTGAGATAGTAATTGAAAGCCTCACGACAGCAGTGGACTATGTGAACATTGTTCAGGACCACTGTATCCCTTCAAGCCTGGTGCCTTCCCCTTCAGTCAGGAAAAGTGTCCATGTCACAAGGCGAAAATCGTGCAACAGTAGTTTAAGGTGCAAATGGTTCAAATGACTCTGAGCACTATGGGACTTAACATCTATGGTCATCAGTCCCCTAGAACTTAGAACTACTTAAACCTAACTAACCTAAGGACATCACACAACACCCAGCCATCACGAGGCAGAGAAAATCCATGACCCCGCCGGCAATCGAACCCGGGAACTCGGACGCGGGAAGCGAGAACGCTACCGCACGACCACGAGCTGCGGGCTTTAAGGTGCATGATAGTCAACTCACCCTGATGTATCATCTAGTAAATTCGGCTGATCTGAACTCGACGGAACGAACTTGAGAAGATACCAGGTGATAGATGACAGGACCGTCATTCATGGGAATTGGGTAGACATCTGGAGCCACATTCCCATGTAGAAATCTACCCAGGACTTGTCCAATCCGTGTGGATCCACATGCTAGTAAGCAGGTACTCAATATTTTGACTCATCAGAGGACTGTAAATTCTAGTTTCACCAAATTTCACCGACGGTGTGACCGAGCGGTTCTAGGCGCTTCAGTCTGGAACCGTATGACCGCTGCGGTCGCAGGTTCGAATTCTGCCTCGGGTATGGATGTGTGTGATGTCCTTAGGTTAGTTAGGTTTAAGTAGTTCTAAGTTCTAGGGGACTGATGACCTCAGATGTTAAGTCCCATAGTGCTAAGAGCCATTTGAACCATTTGAACCAAATTTCGAACAGCTTCAGATTTTATAAATTTCGACAATATTAGCCAAAAGAGTTTACCGACTGTTTATACGGAATGGCACCACAGTTCTAGTTAGAGTGCTTATTCTATCTACTGCACAAAGCCCCTTTCATCTGTATAAAACAGTTGGAGTTTTAAAATTACCGTGGGCTACCATAGATTATGGTAAGTAAGCTTGGAGTACGATAGTCTTCCTAGTAGATTTGGTCGATTGATGCATACAGACTTAAACTTGTGTATGTCGTCAACCACAAGGAATATTGCATCGTACTTCAGGACAACACAGGACTTAATTATTGTATTAGTCAGCTAAGGCCGTATATACGTTGCCTCCACATTAGATATGTTGAATACCTATCGAGGCTACCTTATTACAAATGCTTCCAGTATCTTACTAGATTCCCCTAAAAATAGGAAGCGGTTCGAGTCGTCCCTCGGGCATGGGTGTGAATGTGTGTTGTCCTTAGCGTAAATTAATTTAAGTTAGGTTAAGTAATGCGTAAGCTTAGGGACCGATGACCTCAGCAGTTTGGTCCCGTAAGACCTTGCCATAAATTTCAAATTTTTCAATTTTTTTTCAGGAAGCCGTGAACCCTCTACCAACTGTGTGACGCTATATAAGGGGCCAGGTAACCTACGGAACATTTTTGTTCTCTGTAACTATCGTCCTGTCTGTTACTTCAAAGTATACAGTATTTATAACAAACTTGAAATTGACAATGTTTAGTTAAAGTTTTATTCCAAAACTTTTGGTTTGTTGTGTGAAAAAGAGGGATCCTGTTGTAATAATAAAGAAAACAAGACAGATGTATTATATAGCGCTAGAAAATGCAATTTCCTCAATAATGGGGTAAAATAAAAAAAAGCGAAACAAAAGTACATCAGACATGATTCTGTTATTCATAAACGACTTCCGCATTTGTGATTAGTAATAGGAAACTCTTGCCTTTGCTCATGATGAAGAACGTCCTCTTGAGCACAAAATAACAACAGTAGTTACGTATATAATGTTTGTTTGTGCATGTAAACTGTACTGTAGGGAAGCAGCCTACTCACGTTGTAGTAAATTCACATCAGTTTCCATTGTGTGCCAGCCAGTCTGCTGTAACTAGCTCTGACGTCATAAATGTTGCGCAATACTTTAAAAATCAACCAAAGAACCTAAAACTTTTCTAGCATGTCAGAAATAATACTAAATTAATGTGTGTTAAATATCAATTCGATAACTTCAGCCGTTTTCGAGATTTGGACGTTTTTCTGAAAAAAATCATTGGCGCAACAGAAAAGAGCTAGAGACTTCAAAATTTATATTTAGATTCAACTTTCATAATGATTTAATAAAAATAGTACTTTGGATTTCACAAATTAAGATTTTAGTGGAAATTCATGATTTTCTGGTTTTCATCTCAAAACTGAAGGAAGCAAGATAGATTAAGTAGGCTAATAAATAAGGCTAGGATGTTTAGATTTAAATAGGTTGGAGGTCCGCTATGACTATGAAGATGTGTAAAGTTTCCTTTTAGTACCTATAAAATTATAGCGATAGCGGATCTCAAAAGGGCCAGTTCAGAGCTCATCTACTGCGTGCAGTGTAATTTAATTAATTCTCTCGCCCAAAGTATTTAACTTAGCTACGTCAAAATTTTATTATCAATACTTACCTGCGTGCTGAATGCACATTTAAATTAAGAGCTTCATCGGCCATCAGCAAAAGAAGCTATAAATTATTATGTAACTTGAAGTGGTGCGTTACTAGCCCAGCGGCTAGGCGAGAGAACCGATTTGATCAGGCGTTCCCTTAGCCGTCCGCACAGCGGCTATATATATATAAGAACGCTGCGCGAGGAAGAAAGGCCCCAGTTCTCTCCAAGCGCTGAATGACACGCCATCTGTGTCGGGAGCCGCATCACATCAGTGTCACTGCTACAAACAGCCTCGGGTGCCGTATTAAGTTACTAAAGATACGCGGATCCATGAAAACATTTCATGTGAAGAGTTAATTCTGGAATGATTTTCATTATCTAGCTTCAGTTTGCGTATTTTCGTATTTTCACGTGCCGTCACAGGAGAGACATTCTACCAAATATTTAGCGTGGCGTTTGATGAAGTATTTTCATCAAATTATGGCGAGCATTCTTTTTAACATTTAATTCGGACATTTATAGTTGCATCAGCGCATTAGACTCTGAACTGCTCTGTTAGTTAGGTTGTAGGGATACTTGTGTTTTTTATCAGTGAATTTCAGAATATACTCAACTATTTTGGAAAACCGTTTTTGATTAGAAATCCCGGACAATCTCCTAATTCCTCAGAGCTATAAGTTGCAGCTATAATTGTATCTCAAATGAAGTGGGCACTAGGATCTCTAATTACTGGTTCTATGTTTTATTAAATCACTTTCTGGGTGCCAAAAAGTAAATAGAGAGCCAGTGTTGAGAACGGCAAAAGATAGCATTAACAACATTCTAAAAGCCAGAAACTGATTCAACTTGCAAGTGTTTATCCAGCAATCAGATTTAATAATTGTTTTTACAAAATCATCCGCCGCCCCACATATGGTGCATCGGCCGGGAAATGTTACAACATTCAAACAAGGATACAACAGTAAAATATTTTTACAAAAACTTATCCGCCGCCCCACATATGGTGCATCGGCCGGGAAACCAACTAAGTGAAAGTGATTTTCAACTGTTCGGATTCGCGAGTGAAATGCGACACGCAACTGAGTATAGAACAGTGAATGTGTTACGTGTGCATGTGGTCGACGCAATTGGATTAACAACACATCTGGATTGACGGAGCTGGCACTGAGTCTAGCGGTGCTGCCGGCATCGCGAGAAGCCAGTCCCGCCGCACCGCAGTCGTCCGCTGGAGCAGCCGGCGCAGAGCCTGCAATTGCGGGCCACGCAAACACACAACAGCCGTCGGAGAGCCGTCTGCAGTTCAACGTGCCACGTTGCATCAGGAATCCTGGTACGCCGCGCCGGCAACGCCATACGTCGTGCAGAAGGAACAAAGTTAAGTGAAAAGCTGTTAAAAATTTTACTAACCTGCACTAAAAGACTGTCGGCGATGGAACCGCCAAAAGAAACTGAGTTTAAACTTAAATTAGAACCTATGTCTGTTGAGGGAACTGTAAATTCAGACAACGGTTCAAGTGTAAATATGCATGAAAGTAGTAATGTTAAGGTGAAACATGAAGCTTTGTCTCCTGACAGTAGTGTGCGAAGGGGCAATGATTCAATAATAGAAACCCCTGTAGTAAAGCAGAAGGTAGAAATTGTAAATTTATTGGATGATAGTTTCTCTGATGAATTAAAAATGAAACAGTCATCAGAGATGGTAGAGTTTAAGAAGGAGCAGTTAGATATGACTAATCAATCAGAAGTTTCATTTGGTTTTGATGATTCTGGTATTGGAGCTAGTTTTTCGTCACATGAGTGTGATAAAAAGCCAGCTAGTGAGCAACCCAAAGAAGCTGGGGCTGTTGATTTAAATGTTATATTACAAGCAATAGCTGCCAGTAATGCTAGAATGACAGCTGATTTAAAATCTGATATAATTGAAGTAAATAACAGGATTGTGGCCAGCCAAACAAATTTTAATATGTGGTTTGAGGCGATGGACGATAAATTAGAATCCAATAATGCTGAATTAAAGTCTGAAATAAGTGAACAGGTCAAAAGCAGTAATGCTGAAATGTCAGCCAGTAATGCTAGAATGAATGCTGAATGAAAATCTAATATAATTGAGATAAATAACAGGATTGTGGCCAGTCAAACTAATTTTAATAAACGATTGGAGGTAATGGACGATACCTTCAAGGCTGGTTGCAATAAGTTGAAAGAGGATCTAGACAGTTTGAATTGTAAAATTGATTGCAATCATGAGGATATTAAGAAAAAGGTTGCTCAACCGTTTTCTGAAATGTATAAAACAGTTAAATCCGAAGTTGCTGAGGTTCGCAAAGACTTCCAAATGGAAGATGCGAAGCTGGAGCACAAGTTAACAGAAAAGATCGAAGCGGAATCTGAACTGTGCTCAGATAGATTTAAAGATGTTAATATTAAAGTAAACATATGTCAAGCAGAAGTAGAAGCAATCAAAACTGACACTACTCATATTGTGCAAAGAGTAGATAATGTTGAAATGAAAGTAGAAAATATCAGTACTAACATTGCTAACATTGAAAGTAAAGTAGCTTCAGTAACTTCTGGTAATGGTAGTATACAACAAGTTGTAGCTGCAAACGCCGCTTTTATCGGGTGTCGGCAGTTCTTGCGGTTCGATCCAGATAAAAATATCCATCCGCTAGATTTCTGGAACGATTTTGAAGATGTGATTCCACCAACTTGGTCTGAACGAGAGAAAATCTCGTTTATTAGAAGCCATTTAGCAGGTGACGCCATGCGTTGGTCAGCTGATGTTATGTTAAAGTGTAAAACATTAGCGGAATTTAAAACAGCTTTTATTAATGAGTATTGGTCTAGCAATAAGCAAAATGAAGTGTTGAGAGAATTTTGGAGTGGAAAACGCTTCAATGCAGGCAAGGAGTCCATTAAAGAGTTTGCTAGGTCATGGATTTCACGTTTGTCACATTTGGCGGAAAAGCTGAAACCAGAAATGATTATACTAGGTCTTGAAGCCAAACTGCCATGGTATTGGCAAACGAGAATTATATCAGCCCCTAGAGACAGTCTTGATCGTTTCATTGAATATTTGGAACGTGTAGAACGTGTTGCTGCCAATGAGGAGCAAGCACGTAATAACCGAAATGCCAATAACAATAATAGTAATTTTAGGAACGAGCAAAATGGCAATGTAAATATCAGAACAGTAGGTATTCGTAATCCTAAGAGAGGTAGGAATTGGGGAAATAATTATCAGAACCAACAATGGCGTCCAAGGGATAATAATTTTGTTCCAAACAGAAATATGCATGTAAACAACAGTACGGAAAGTAATGCTGTGCCAGTCAACTATAATGAAAATAAAGGAAACAGTAGTAGGCCGAGGCAGGAAAAATAGTTCCCGTCTATGAGGACACTGGCGCTCACCAGGCGGTTACTTTTCCTAAGCCAGTAGTTAAGGGAATTGGTAAGACAGATCAGAATACTCAAACTGAACATGTGCTTGAAGAGTCGGTAGCACCTAAGAATACAGCAGAAATACTAGATCACTCACAGTATTTGATAGATACCGTGCTAGAGACGCTTTCTAAGTGGG
Source organism: Schistocerca americana (assembly GCF_021461395.2). Taxonomy (NCBI): domain Eukaryota; kingdom Metazoa; phylum Arthropoda; class Insecta; order Orthoptera; family Acrididae; genus Schistocerca; species Schistocerca americana. The sequence continues at coordinate 2,823,425 of NW_025726159.1, read as the reverse complement.
AAGAGAAAGAGAAGACGCAGTAGTGTAACGATAGGGACGAGCTACAAAATACTGAATTGACAGGTGAAGAAGCAGAAGAAATTCATGCTTATATCTACGATGAAGATGATGTGCTCTTATCTAAAGTGCCTGTGCAGGATGTTGATAATGTACTAATAGATTTAGGACAGGAGATAAGTGGGAATGTAGAGGGTAGGCTGTTTGGGGTCGATGAACCCAGTAGCTGTGACCAGTTGTCACTTGAGAAGGAAACCGACGATAATGGTGAAAGTAGTTTAGCTGTAACTAATGTTATGCCCGGTCTGGAGGCGCAGAATCGCTCAGACTACAGTAATTTGGGTCATGTTCAGCAAACTAAATGTAATGAAGTCGTGCGGTGTTTCGATTTAAAATTAATAGACCGACTGGAAAAGGCAGCTGAAAATGTAATTCAGGAAACCCCTACACACTGTGACCTAAATGTAATAAAGACAGATGTCGATCACTTAAGTTGGAGACAAATCCAAAAGGAACTACTAGATGAATTTGAGGAACCACCTGTACAACCTAGAATAAGCCACCCTATAATAATAGTGAATATGTTGGGTATCAATGTACGTTGTCTCTTAGACAGTGGAAGTGAGGTGAGTGCAATATCTCAGTCCTTCTTTGATGCATTACCTGGTAAAGACAAGCTTACAGTAATGAGGGTATCAGGACTAAGAATAATTGGTGCTACTGGCAAGGTTTCAAAAACGGTAAAGGAAGAAGCTTTACTGCCCTTTAACATTAATGGTAATTTAATCGATCATCTATGTTTAATTGTAAACAATCTCAGTATTGAGGTTTTAATTGGCATAGATTTCTTGTCAAAATATCAGGGTGTTGTTGACTTTGAAAGAAGCCAGTTAAAAATGGTCTTGCCAATAACCGGAGTAATTACAGTCCCTTTTAGTGATAAACATGTAGTAACTGATGATGGAACTTGGGAACTGCCTATACGAGTTCTGGAAAATAGGAGGTATTGGGACGAAGGTGTTAATCTTAGTAACAGTAAGCTAAACACAGAAGAAGAAGCAATTATTTTAGACAAGATAGAAGCTAAGTTGCAGGAAATCGATAAAATTTCCGCCAATCAGAAGGAAGAACTGAGACAGGTTCTAAAAAGGCATCATAAAGTATTTTCAGATCGACGTGGCGTGGTCAAAGGTTATGAATGAATGCTGTAGGGAGGAGGTTGTTCTGTAACCTCTACACAGTGTGGCAGCTGTGCAGTCCCAGCTGTGTGAGATCTTCTTTCCTTTTCAGGTCTCACTCACTCTTCATCTTTTCTATCCACCTAAAATTTCTAACTCTTCTTTACAGCATTAAACCAATGAATGCTGTAGGGAGGAGGTTGTTCTGTAACCTCTACACAGTGTGGCAGCTGTGCAGTCCCAGCTGTGTGAGATCTTCTTTCCCTTTCAGGTCTCACTAATTCTTCCTCTTTCCTGTCCTCAAAAATTTCGACTTTTTCTTTCCAAATACTAAAATTTTCCGTTATGACTATCAATACAGCATTAAGCTAATGAATACTGTAGGGAGGAGGTTGTTCTGTAACCTCTACACAGTGTGGCAGCTGTGCAGTCCCTGCTGTGTGAGATCTTCTTTCCATTTCAGGTCTCACTCACTCTTCATCTTTTCTATCCACCTAAAATTTCTAACTCTTCTTTACAGCATTAGACCAATGAATGCTGTAGGGAGGAGGTTGTTCTGTAACCTCTACACAGTGTGGCAGCTGTGCAGTCCCAGCTGTGTGAGATCTTCTTTCCCATTTCAGGTCTCACTCATTCTTCATCTTTCCTGTCCTCAAGAATTTCGACCTCTTCTTCCAACACATTAAATTTTCCGTTATGACTATCAATACAGCATTAAGCTAATGAATGCTGTAGGGAGGAGGTTGTTCTGTAACCTCTACACAGTGTGGCAGCTGTGCAGTCCCTGCTGTGTGAGATCTTCTTTCCATTTCAGGTCTCACTCACTCTTCATCTTTTCTATCCACCTAAAATTTCTAACTCTTCTTTACAGCATTAGACCAATGAATGCTGTAGGGAGGAGGTTGTTCTGTAACCTCTACACAGTGTGGCAGCTGTGCAGTCCCAGCTGTGTGAGATCTTCTTTCCCATTTCAGGTCTCACTCATTCTTCATCTTTCCTGTCCTCAAGAATTTCGACCTCTTCTTCCAAAACATTAAATTTTCCGTTATGACTATCAATACAGCATTAAGCTAATGAATGCTGTAGGGAGGAGGTTGTTCTGTAACCTCTACACAGTGTGGCAGCTGTGCAGTCCCAGCTGTGTGAGATCTTCTTTCCCTTTCAGGTCTCACTCACTCTTCATCTTTCCTATCTACAAAAATTTCGACATCTTCTTCCCAACACATTAAATTTTCCGTCATGGCTAACAAGCCATGAGTTATGTAACCATTCTATCCACCGATTAGTGAAACAAAATACCTAATGTGACAAACCTAATAGTGACAAACAATAGAGAAGTTGACGTAATTAAGATATAAAATGTAATTGAGTAACAATTATGTATAGTACCCTGGTAATATAGTAAGTACAAAGTGTTGTGTTATTGGAAATGGTCCCACAATAATAATTTAAAAAGATGTATGCATTCATGTACAAGCAGGATCTGAAGTGGTAGTGAAACCTAGTGTATGCATTAGAGCTAACTAAGAAATAGTAAAAGAGATTGCTTAGTGTTAGGAAAAATATGCAGATAAGTTGTAAGATTACACTCACCTGGTGTAGCAAGGAAGAGAGTGTAATAGAATTGAGCAGTGTTTGTGGTTGAGACGTGAAGGACACGTCCCTGAAGTATTTATAAGGTTGGAGCTGGCCATTATTTTAGTGTAGTGTGTGACAGGATACACCTACACGTATTGAGGTTATGAGTTGGAGGCGTGAATGCGACCATAGGTACCCTTATCTTAGATGAGACAGAGCAGCTCATGGTGTCCTATAGGTTTAAGGAATTTAGTATTACGCTCGTCCATAATTACTTGATGCACTTTAGTGGTAGGTCTGAGAGAGACTACCTGAGGTTTCAGCGTCCGATCGAGTGGAAATGGATTGCCACGTGAGCAAACTAATCAGCTGCAGTACACTATGAATATGAAATAAATGTGCTATCCTATGCTTTAAATATTAATAGAGTGAGTTTTAAATAAGTACATACACTAGCAAAGTAAATAAATAACATACTGACAGACGTGAAATATTAGTTTAGCTCAGCATAAATACACTTCAAAGTAAGTAAGTACCTAATTGCAGATGTGGAACTGACAACAGTAGAGGACCAATAAGTGGATTTAGTAGTCAACTAAACGTAGTGTGTTTTGAACACTCACAACTGTACTATTACCAAAAGTTACTCATATGTACATGGAAGCTGAGAAAACAACCACTAATCATACTCATACTATCTCTAAGAATAAAGTAATCAAAGATGAGTCAGTTAAGTAAATAAAATGCAGATTTGTCAGGAATGTACCGAGCATTGGTTCAGTGTTCCGGCCCAGAAATAACAAATTCAGATTAAGTCGGATTCATGACTGTATGCCTTGAGCATTAATTTTCTCTAGTACGTGACTAACGGCGTTTTGAGCCATTTGTTTTCCGATTTTATGACAGTTAAGTAACCGTAAGAGTAAAATTGAGAAAGGTTCTGTTAACTTTGTTCCAGTAACATATTGGAAGAGAAAATGTATATATCCCCATCTCATTGTGACCCACCCATAGATATTAAGTGAACAGAGTCTGAGGCACTCTTTTTGTTTGTTATACAGGACAAACCAGATAATGGCAGCCTGGTAGCTGCGTGAAAGCGTGGAGTGACTTGGACACAACTCACAGTGACCCCTCCCCTTTCCCCCATGTAATTTAGAGAGAACGTGAAGGACGCACACCATAGCAACTTCCCCTTCTCTACCCTGGTGAATGAAAGTGTAGGACGCCAGCCAAAGCGGCTACAACCACGTGTGTAAAAATTATTTGTGAACTTTTCTTTCAGGTTTAGAAAAGACTGCTAAGAGATAATCATCTGTTTATGTATCATGTTATTTTCTTTGAATTTGTGTATGTAAAGATGTATTTAATGTATTTAATGGATCTAAGATTTTCATAATTTTTAATTTGTATGTGTTTGTTTTGCAACATCCCCTTTTTAACAATTATACACGACTGTCCTTAACCTGACACACAATATTTTGTTAGCGCAACGCAATCTGACTTTCAAAATTCCCTACAAAAGAATGGCCCTGACTAACATTAAACTATACCTTTCACAAATCACTTACCTCACAAAAATCTTCGCTGCTCAAGCTACTGCAATACAGCGAGCGCCACTACTGCCAGCTAAATAAAAGATTCAAACTACGGAAGGCACTAACTACTGATAGGGATAGTTAGCAAATGAAAGATATTAATAGAGAACAAACAATGTATTTACCTTAATATCATCACAAGTCATAATATATATATCAGTTCATGACAAATTACAAATCTCCGCCATCTCTCTCCCCACATCCACCACTGCTGGCGGCTCACCTCCAACTGCGCAACGCTACGCGCTGTTCACATCCAGCTGCCGCTGCCCAACACTACAATGGCAGACAACAATGCAAACTAGCCACAGACTGCACACAGCACAGCCAGTGATTTTCATACTGAGCGCTACGTAACGTTGCCAATAAGAAAACATAAACTGCCTACTTACATAGAGAAAACATAAACAGCCTACTTACATAGCGAAAACATAAACAGCCTACTTTCATAGCCCCCATGCTCCCCACAAAAATTTTTACAAATTGGTTTGGGCAGTGCCCAATACAGATTTGAAAAAAAATTTTTCATAATTACAATAACAAAAATATCAAATGCACACACTTATTGATACAACGTTGGTCAAATGCTAAAATTTTGTCACAGTCCATAAAGACAGTCCTGATCATTCATTACGGTGAAATATAGTGTTTTTCTCAAAGTCTGAGCAGTAGAAGAAAATGCACACGGAAGTAGTGGATTTCCATGCAGTCTTGAAGAAGTACTGTTGTCCTTTCAACTGAAAGACAGTGCTGACTCTTGACATGCAGACAGGTAATGCTCCACAACAGAGCAAACCCACAGCAGAGTCATTCGACGTTTTAAAGAATATTGGTAGGTAGGTCATCACAGAGCAGACCCACTGTAGTCCTGGTAGAGAGTATGGTATTGGTGGGCCATCGAAGGTGCAGACCCACTGTAGTCCTTGTAGAAATGGCCAGCAGCCATCTGTTACGACTGTGCAGATGCACAATCACCATTGAAGAGTCTTGCGGATAATATAGCAAGTCCATAACCACCACTTGTGCACTCACAAAGTTTTTGGAATTGTCCTTAGAACCAACAATGCTGTTATCCAGTCCCTTGCTGAATCATTAACACACGTGCAAACATTATCTGTCCCTACTTCTCACATATTGTTCATATACTATGACCAACGGAAATGTGTGCAGTGAAATGAATGCTTACAAGTTACTTAGTTTGATGAACTGGTGTCAATTACAATATTATAACATGAGAATACAATAACAAAGGTACAGAATACATCATTAAAGAACATAACAATACAGATAACAATTGCAGTAACACAGGCTTTACAAAAGAATAGAAATAGACATATACGTCAGTGTTACAGGAATTATGACATGAGTACATACATAAAAGATCAGAATAACTTGCGAAACATCAACTTCACACATGAGCATTTAAACAGAATGAATAATGTCTAACATCTTTACAAAGTAAATAACATATTATTAATGCCAATTATATTCGAGGATAACAGTATTCCTCATCATAGTGAATGTAGCTTAATATTAAAAGAAGAAGAAATTCTATGAAACTACACAGAGACAGGAAGAAAACAAATACACAAGGGTACACAAACACATAGTGGGATAACACCAATAGGAAAGGACAGGGTTCGTTTTCAGTGTAACATTTGGTACTGCAGTCCAACCTAAAACTTCATATATCTTTCCTCTTATTTCATCCTTTGCTTCCACCAAAAAAAATTCTATCGAAGCATGCTTTCTGTATTTATATGTTCACACATTTCTTACCTCAACATTTATTTCCAAGAAAATCCTACCTAAACCTGTTTTCTCAATGCATTTCTTCCAATTCATCGCAACTCATTCTCTTAGAGGCTACCCCCTCTTAAGCTAACTTAAATCTACTGAGCTCAGATGCTAAACTAAGGGACGAGGCAATGCAGCAGCACAAAATAAGTAACACAAACAGCAATGACCAAAAAATTGGAAAATTGCAAAGCAAGCTACAGTAAATCTAAATTAACAAGCAATGCAACATTACAACTAATATGAGCCAATGCGCAGTAAACAAAAAATTAAATCTGGCTTAGCAGAGTAACACAAATTAAAATTCAGAAACACTATGCCTGGCAAACAGCAGTAACTTATACCTAAACATGACATAGCTCAAGCAGAAAAAATATTACACTAAAATGGCCATGTCTAATACCTATGTCACATCTTAACATTAGAGTGATGCATCACAAAAACTTACGCTAGTAGATAAGTTACCAATTCGTAAAAAAATTATTTATGCAATTCCTGTGAAGGGAAATGACTTTTTGGCTCCCTCATTTGTTTTGGATAGATCATAAAATTATTTACTGGATCTGTAGGCATAAAATATTTATATTAGTACATATATTAAATTTTATTTTAACCAATGCTGCAGTGCAGCTAGAAACTTGATATTAAACAAAATGTGTAAATAAATACATAAAGCAAGCCATATGGCATTTTTCTTAACTAGCAAGACAATAGCTGTGAAATGTTTCTCATCGTTTCATTAGGCATTTCAGTAAATATCATAAATTACGAGCTCCACAGTATGCTTTCAACAAGGAGATGTCAGTAGCGCGGACAATGGCCTTCCCTTTCTTTTTTTGTTCTACCTGTGCCGCTGAAAAGGGCTCGCAATAATGCCTATTTCTCCAGGCGTCTGACACAGCTGGGTGCCCGCGACGCATTACGTGCAGGTGGTCACTTAACTTTCGTACGGAAATATTTACGCCAGCAGTTTCCGCTACAGTGACAGTCTCACATAAAAATATTTCACAGGTCAAGAATGAGCGTTGCAAATCTGTAGAAACAAAATGCTATTGATATAACAGTGTCCAAAAAATTTTCGTCTGCATTGTAATACATTCATGCATATACACACATTTCATAACTCTTAAAGTACGTTTCTTGGTTTCCAACATCCTGTTTCACAAGTCAAGAGTCCCTACCCACTATTCATTACTCCTTACCTTATTACACATATACGTATTCATCGACACTCGTCAATATTTCGTCATTATAAATATGAAGCATATTCAAATAACTCATATAGCCTCAGCCTATTAATCATAAACATACCTCAGCAGCATAATACACATCGTCGTCGTAAAAATATCATAACATCTCAGTCAATTCTCAAAATCGTCCTAGCTTCCTCCAATAATTTCAAAACCTAAAAAATTCTCTGCTCATGTCAATAGTGTCATCTGCCTGAAACGTACTTTAAAAATCATAATCCCTTTACCAAATACATCATTCAAAGCTCTCATAGTATCACAATGGTTCCGAAAAAATATGAACAGTTTACAAAGTACAGACAAAATACAGTTTCATAAGTGTGAAGTTATCCAACTGTGTAATTACGTAAACATGTGTCACTGACATAGTAAAAAAAATGTTTGTCTCTCTCAGTTAAATGATCAGGTAGCTGTGTAATTTGTGTGTTAGAGAAATATGGTACCGATGTGTAAAGTTGTATAAGCAAATACCATATTAGCTAGGGTTCCTTGTGGTTGCCACACACATGGTACACAAAGTAAGCGTGTACCCCCCTGAGGATAAATGTAATTATACCCTCAGGTGTTACAGATTACAGCAATGGAATGAAATGTATCACAGAAAACCTTTGTATCATTGTACTCCAAATATCTTTAAAAATAAATGTTTTAAGTACAAAATTAATCACTCAAATGCGTGTCCTGTAGCGCCAAATGTGCGTCTTGTTGCAACATAATCTCTGTGGAAGTGTCGTAGTTATCGTCCTCCGAAAGCTAAGTTCTGCAGAAGTCAATGTACTTACCTCATAATACACAGAAGTGAAATGCTTTGCGTATGTCTTAGTTATTATGCTTATTGGCGTGATGAAGAAAGTACTGTACAGTAACGTAATGTTGTGCCACGAAAAAGGCTGTCTCATTGTTGCTATACCACAAAAGTTACTACTAAAACATGTTTTTCTTTCCAGAAGAATTCAGAAAACTGTGCAGATATAAAACAGATACACCGCAAAAGCAACATTGTAAATTGTCACTCATTAGTAGTGTCGTGATAAAAATCGTGTAGCTGTCACATAACTAACCTCTGTGTCATCTGGTATCTCTCAGAAAGCACATTAAATTCAGAATGTATTTTCAAATAAAACAAAATGTTACATTAAAATCTCATTAGCAGTACTGGTAAATGTTCTAAGTATGTGAGCCTTATAGTCGTTACGTAATCGTGCAACAAACAAGCAAGAATGTACACATACAACACTGTGTCGTCTGTTCACTATAACAATGCATTCGTAATTTCTATTGAAATAAGTTCTCTTGGTTCTAGACTGGATATTTAACTTCAAACATTATTGCATGTTAACAGTTTCTTAAGTCTTTCAAAGCATACTAGTAATGTAAAGTGAAAAGTTTTATGGCAAAGACAAAGTTAAAAAGCAGATTATCTCTCAGTAAGCGGTTTTACATGTGAAATGTGGTGTAAACCTTTACTCTTCATAGTACTCAGAGTTTGAACTTGAATGCAATTGTCAGGCGGTATACGTCGGTAAAGAATACTGGAGTTTTTCTCAAGGTTAGCGTCTATGTTATTTTTCTCTGAGCCAGCCGGCGCAAGCGGCTGCCTGCGGTGCGAGTCATTGTCTGTCCCTTTGTTGGCGCGCGTCGTTATTGGGATTAGGAGACCTAGCTTCTACAAATTCACCGTGACGAGAGGGCCCTGCTCTGTTTGAATCCCGCCAGTTCTGATGCAATTCAGGTCTGTCGTTACGATCATATCGTCTGTCGTCATGTCGGTAGATTCCATAGTTTCTTTCTTGTCGGTCACATGGTGGAGAATTTCTCCCTGAATCGTAACTGCGCGCTGGTCCATTGCGTCTAAAGTTATTCTGTCTCCCTTGATAGTATTTATTTTGGTTCCCATATTGTCTGTTTCTCTTATTGTCTCTGTGATAGTCATTACCACGGAGAGGTGATCTTTCCCTGTAGTTATTACTACTCTGCCAACGGTTGTCATACGGGTGGTGTCTGTTTTGGTCACGATTTGTGTTGTGAGAATAGCCTTGTCGTGTAAAGTTATTACTTCTTTCATCGCGGAATTGCGACGGATGTGACCTGTAATTGCTGTGTTCCTGGTTTCGCGTTCCGCGATTGTCAGTGTCAATTTCTAATTCTTGTAACAGTCCCTGAAATGCTTCAATGTCGTCTTTGCAACGCCCTGCCAAAATAATGTGTCGTAAATGTTCAGGTAATTTGATTAAGCAAATGCGGATGAGTTCTGAGGGGCTGTATGGGTTTGACAGGTACTGATTCTTGTGCAACATGTCTTCAAAATATTTCACAAGACTGGAAAATTCAGATTGTTCGAAATGTTTCATCATTATGATGCTATATTTTACCCGGTCTTGTGTAGCTTGAGACCAATATGCTGAGAGGAAGGCATGATAAAAATCTCCTTCACTGTGACAATCGTGAATTACCGATCGCATTCTTACAGCTGGTTCATTCTCCAAGTAGCCACACATAAATTCTAATCTATGTTCTAACGACCAGTTGGGAGGAAAACAATGCGAGAATTGATGGAGCCATGCTTGTGGATGAACGTCGTTGCCAGAATTCTTAAATGTTTTGAATTTACGTGTAGTAATGAACAGCTTATAGTCAAAATCATCATGTCGGCGAGTCGCATGTCGGTCATTGTTACTTCGTTTCGGCGGTTCCATCTCAAAATCCAATGCGCCTTGCCAATTTCTTTCATAATTTCCGAAATGCCCTGTGTTATTATTTTGCAGCTTTTCCGTGTTTCTAAGTCCCTCTTCCCGTGTTGGAGCGCGAGTGTCCTCTGAAATACGTAATTCTTGTATTACCTGTGTCAGCTGATCTTGTACTTCCCGGATTTCTCTTTGGTGTTGCGTATTAATTTGATTCTGATTTTGTTTGAATTTCCTAATTTGTTCGTACTCTTCTGTGTCATTAAAGACTACCGGTCTTGCGTCAATCAGATTATCATCTACCTTCGTAGATAAATTAGTGAACTGATCCAAAAGTTCGGCTACTTTCTCCGATAGTGTACTTATTTCCTCAGTGTGTTTTTCTGAACCAAGTTTCAGAGTATCTACTGTGTCCTTTAAGTTTTCCTGAGCTTTTGCAAGTTGCGTAACCGAATCGGTAGATGCAACTGAGTCAAATTTAGCCCACAAGGTCTCATGATTTTCATGAACAATGGTTTGCAGCTCTTTTATGGCTGCTTCGTGATTCTGTAATGCATTTTCATGCCGCGAAAAAATAGGTTGAAAATGCTCACAAATTTGTGTTTTTACGTCATTACAGACTTTTTGACATTTCGATTCAATGTTATGTAACTCAGTAGTTAAATCTTCACGCGTTTGTTCAAGAGTTTGTTCCAATGAGTCTAACTTTTGAAGCTGTTGCTGTGTTTGTCTCTGATTTTGTTCTATTGTGTCTAACTTTTTAAGATTTTGTTCCACTGTATCTAACTTTTTAAGATTTTGTCCCATTTGTTTCTGATTTTGTTCAAGTGTTGTGTCTAACTTTTGTAGCTTTTGTCCCATTTGTTGCATTAACTGTAATAACAATGCACTGGTGTCTGAAACATGTTCCTCAGTGCTTTTCGGCAGTGAATTTGCACCGGAAACATTCACATTTTGACAAGCAGAAAATGTGTCTTGACTTATTTGAGAAAACGGTGAGGATCCAAAACCTGAATCTACAGTATTTGCGAGATCGTGTCGTGTCATTTCGGCTTCCTGAGGCGAGCTATTGCCGACCGATCGATCGATAATGCTTCCCTCTTCACTAATTGTTTCACTGTCCACGCCATTGTTTGACGCCCGCTCCATTTCCGTATTCACAATTACCAAATTACTACTTTGAACATCAGTTAATTCACTACTCGGTGACGCTAACACACTGCTTTCGTCTTCACTGTCATTTCTCAGTTTACTTTGGAGCCTAGTATTACGTTTTTCACACGCCATTATTGTCACAATATTTCACACGACAACGCAGAAAAGCACAATTTGAAGAGCAAAAATAAGAGAACACATTAACATAGCACTGAAAATAATATCTAGTTAATTGCAAGCGTAGCTGCGAAATACTTGGTGCAAATCTATAAGCATGCCACAACTGTTTTACTGTACAACAATGAAAGGCTACAACTACAAAGGAAATTCTCTCTATAATTACGCGCTAGCAATAAACAAAATCTACACTAATTACACAAACTATAAGAAAAAAAAATCAGAAGATTCCAGTGAGGTATCCTAGGCTAAGGGTCGACATATGAAACTTCCCCTTTGAACAGTTTATACAAGACTGTGCTTAACCTGACACACAATATTTTGTTAGCGCAACGCAATCTGACTTTCAAAATTCCCTACAAAAGAATGGCCCTGACTAACATTAAACTATACCTTTCACAAATCACTTACCTCACAAAAATCTTCGCTGCTCAAGCTACTGCAATACAGCGAGCGCCACTACTGCCAGCTAAATAAAAGATTCAAACTACGGAAGGCACTAACTACTGATAGGGATAGTTAGCAAATGAAAGATATTAATAGAGAACAAACAATGTATTTACCTTAATATCATCACAAGTCATAATATATATATCAGTTCATGACAAATTACAAATCTCCGCCATCTCTCTCCCCACATCCACCACTGCTGGCGGCTCACCTCCAACTGCGCAACGCTACGCGCTGTTCACATCCAGCTGCCGCTGCCCAACACTACAATGGCAGACAACAATGCAAACTAGCCACAGACTGCACACAGCACAGCCAGTGATTTTCATACTGAGCGCTACGTAACGTTGCCAATAAGAAAACATAAACAGCCTACTTACATAGAGAAAACATAAACAGCCTACTTACATAGCGAAAACATAAACAGCCTACTTACAGTTTGTCTAAGGCAAAATGTATGCCAAAATCTTTCATTGACTTTGCTTAAAATTTTGAGTAATGACATTGGTTAAAAGGCAGTGAACATTCCCACAATTTAAATAATTAATGTAGGTAATTAGTTTTCTTTAATGTTTCTACAGGTTTATATTTCAATTTTGATTTTTCATAGGGAGTTAAACTGTACTCTTGCTTCCCTTTTTGTAATTAAATTTTTTTATCATTCATTAACATTCATAAACAAAAAATTTAAGTAGAGGGTGATGTAGGGAAGCAGCCTACTCACGCTGTAGTAAATTCACATCAGTTTCCATTGTGTGCCAGCCAGTCTGCTGTAACTAGCTCTGACGTCATAAATGTTGCGCAATACTTTAAAAATCAAGCAAAGAACCTAAAACTTTTCTAGCATGTCAGAAATAATACTAAATTAATGTGTGTTAAATATCAGTTCGATAACTTCAGCCGTTTTCGAGATTTGGACGTTTTTCTGAAAAAATCATTGGCGCAACAGAAAAGAGCTAGAGACTTCAAAATTTATATTTAGATTCATCTTTCATAATGATTTAATAAAAATAGTACTTTGGATTTCACAAATTAAGATTTTAGTGGAAATTCATGATTTTCTGGTTTTCATCTCAAAACTGAAGGAAGCAAGATAGATTAAGTAGGCTAATAAATAAGGCTAGGATTTTTAGATTTAAATAGGTTGGAGGTCCGCTATGACTATGAAGATGTGTAAAGTTTCCTTTTAGTACCTATAAAATTATAGCGATAGCGGATCTCAAAAGGGCCAGTTCAGAGCTCATCTACTGCGTGCAGTGTAATTTAATTAATTCTCTCGCCCAAAGTATTTAACTTAGCCACGTCAAAATTTTATTACCAATACTTACCTGCGTGCTGAATGCACGTTTAAATTAAGAGCTTCATCGGCCATCAGCAAAAGAAGCTATAAATTATTATGTAACTTGAAGTGGTGCGTTACTAGCCCAGCGGCTAGGCGAGAGAACCGATTTGATCAGGCGTTCCCTTAGCAGTCCGCACCGCGGCTATATATATATATAAGAACGCTGCGCGAGGAAGAAAGGCCCCAGTTCTCTCCAAGCTCTGAATGACACGCCATCTGTGTCGGGAGCCGCATCGCATCAGTGTCACTGCTACAAACAGCCTCGGGTGCCGTATTAAGGTACTAAAGATACGCGGATCCATGAAAACATTTCATGTGAAGTGTTAATTCTGGAATGATTTTCATTATCTAGCTTCAGTTTGCGTATTGTCGTATTTTCACGTGCCGTCGCGGGACAGACATTCTACCAAATATTTAGCGTAGCGTTTGATGAAGTATTTTCATCAAATTATGGCGAGCATTCTTTTTAACAATTAATTCGGACATTTATAGTTGCATCAGCGCATTAGACTCTGAACTGCTCTGTTAGTTAGGTTGTAGGGATACTTGTGTTTTTTATCAGTGAATTTCAGAATATACTCAACTATGTTGCAAAACCGTTTTTGATTAGAAATCCCAGACAATCTCCTAATTCCTCAGAGCTATAAGTTGCAGCTATAATTGTATCTCAAATGAAGTGGGCACTAGGATCTCTAATTACTGGTTCTATGTTTTATTAAATCACTTTCTGGGTGCCAAAAAGTAAATAGAGAGCCAGCGTTGAGAACGGCAAAAGACAGCATTAACAACATTCAAAAAGCCAGAGACTGATTCTACCTGCAAGCGATTATACAGTAAAATATTTTTACAAAAACTTATCCGCCGCCCCACAGTACTTGCACCAATAGTAACTGCCATCGTTACATAAAAGTTCAGAAGTTACTCGATCAACTAATTTATTTTACTTATAAAATGCAATTTATATTCTGTAAGGATATAAAATACACAAGGGACTAACACTGAATGATGTTCTGTTTAGTCCGCAGCTCGTGGTCGTGCGGTAGCGTTCTCGCTTGGCGCGCCCGTGTTCCCGGGTTCGATTCCCGGCGGGGTCAGGGATTTTCTCTGCCTCGTGATGACTGGGTGTTGTGTGACGTCCTTAGGTTAGTTAGGTTTAAGTAGTTCTAAGTTATAGGGGATTGATGACCATAGATGTTAAGTCCCATAGTGCTCAGAGCCATGTGAACCATTTTTTTGTTCCATTCTAATTATGTGCAAAAGAAACAACCAAGACGCGCGGCGTAGCCGCGTGGTCTTCGGCGCTTTGCCACGGTTCGCGCGGCTCCCCCGCCGACCACTACCGACACAAACAAACAGACAATAAAACAAAGAAAAATCGTTAGCCCCCAGTTTCTCACTTACAGATTCATTCACGTTTCTGTCTCTACCAGTGTTACCTGTAATCCTACCAATTACTATGTCAATTATGTAGCCTACCAAAAGTACTGAACTGTAGTCTTTGTAGAGCGCAACTCTAAATGCAAGAGATGCAAAATTCATTTCGGCTAAGAGGTCTTTCCCACCATTTACAGGGTTCTCATGGTAAGATTATCGGAAGAACAGAGTCATGAATGTATGCATTCAAGCTATAACGACCCATCTATAAATGGTACGTGAAGAGCATTTTAAGATGCACCAGAATTAAAAAACAAAAAATCTTATGTCGTGACTTTCGCAGAGGTATTCAGAGTAATGGAGTAAAAATGGGCAGTTTATCTACACATGAGTACAGATTCATGTTCTCTTCGTACATTTTACAACTGACAACGCGTGCTGCGTGGGCGTCCAATTAATACTCGTATTTTCTTTTACTGCAGCGATAAGAAAGAAGCGCACGGGGTCGAGTGCAACTGACTGTTCGGAATTCACTATATATGGTCTTACAGCATCTATATAGCGTCACAGTCGTATTTTGCTTCGCGTAAGTTAAAACGTGCTCTCGTTGGAGCTTTTGCGAAATATACTGTGGCCAACCTTTGTGAATGGTGGCTTTTACAGCCCAAAACTGTTTCACAGGGAAGCACACAGGGCGGAGCAGCAGGTGGAACAATTCTATTGCGGCGATAATTGCTCCAAAGGTGCGGAGAGCGACAAAGTGAGACTGACGCGCTGTCGATGGGAAAACACGCGGCCCGCGCCGCCGCTGTAAATCTGTTTTATTGGTCACGTCTGCGCCTGCGCACGCGCCGTCTGCGAACAGCCGCTCCCTGCACTCACCTGCGTGCCGCAGCAGGCACACAGAAGTTCCTCTACTTGGTGAGACTACCCTTTCTCGTTAGAACTCCAAGTCCTTCAGAAGCAGTTTCCACAGTATCCGAACGGAACTTTTGCACTTGTCGCCAACTGGGCCTACTCGGTAAAAGCTGTACTATCTGTAATTGCCGCGGTGGAACCACTGAAGCAGTTCGCTGAACTCGCTACTCCTGACAAAGGACACTGCCGACAATGTGGCCCTACAGTTGGTACATTTTCTGATAGTTTTGTACATGTTTTGGCTTTTTGCCAAACGTGCTAGCCAATGTAGCTATTTGATAAGCATGTCAGTCTGCTGTAATACACACCACAGCTCATAAATAGTATTTTAACATACTAAGAACAGTTGTAAGAAATTATAAATGTGTCACCTGGAGGCTTCAACAATACAATAAAATCAACATGGAATACTCGAATCCCAGAGTGAGACAAAGAAGTGATATACGTGGAACTTCTTATGTTCAATAAAACAGAAACATGACTAAAGAGATTAGATGTGTAGTCTATATAATCAACCTTTGAAACGTACGTTGGTTCAAGTAGTGAAGAAGTATACGGAAAAATGTTCTCTGATGAATCAATAAATACAAAATTTAATGGGCTTAAAATTCCTTCTACTTCTCGACTCATGAATATCATCAGGCCTCTTTAAAATGCAGTCCGCAGCTCGTCGTCGTGCGGTAGCGTTCTCGCTTCCCACGCCCGGGTTCGCGGGTTCGATTCCCGGCGGGGTCAGCGATTTTCTCTGCCTTGTGATAACTAGGTGTTGTGTGCTGTCCTTAGGTTAGTTAGGTTTAAGTAGTTCTAGGGGACTGAGGACCATAGATGTTAAGTTCAATAGTGCTCAGAGCCATTTGAACAATTTTTTTTAATTGCACATTAGCTATGGGGTTGACAGCATTTATATTAAAAGACAAAGAAGTGGCTATGCTGTTATCTGCAGTAATAGAACAGCCTGTTTCTAAAACAGGCTCAACACTGTTTGGACTTTTGATAAAAATTTTAATTCCGTATGTTTCAGTACCTATAAGGCTCCTTCTTACACAGAGCCATTAAACTTTTATTGGAGTTATTTATCCAACTGTAGAATAATGAGGTACTGGCTTAGTTATAGCTCTAATTTTGAAAGGATATTTTTAACAAGACATTTATTTATTCTTTCGCTGAACACACAATCAACATAATAAACGTAAATTGTGAAGCATAACAGGTTGGGATTTCTTAGAGAATGTTCAATGTATTTGACTGTGGCAATCATAATATTATGTTAGAGAATTTATTTTTGTTTGGACTAAATGTCAGTTAGTGTTTGCCGGCCAGGATAGCCGAGCGGTTCTAGGCACTACAATATGGAATCGCGTGACCGCTAGGATCGCAGGTTCGAATCCTGCCTCGGGCATGGATGTGTGTGATGTCCTTAGGTTAGTTAGGTTTAAGTAGTTCTAAGTACTCGGGGACTGATGACCTTAGAAGTTAAGTCCCATAGTGCTCAGAGCCATTTGAACCATTTTTTAGTTAGTGTTTTTTATTATTGGTGTGTCAGTCTTCCTGACGATAAACTCAATGTAGGTGTGAAAACTCTAGTAGTTATTTTTCATCTAAATCTGTATTGGTGTGAGATAATCCGCCACCAATATAGACTAGGACAGTGGCAGTGACACAGCAATACTGTGTATTAAATACGTGATATACAGCCACCGAGATTACGAAATGTTATGCTACATATTCATCAATCCGCACATCCATACATATTTTTTCCGAAAAGTCATTGTCTTTTCCGGTGACACCGAGACAGTTTTCCGTTGCCCAGATACTTCGCAGAGAAACATCCCATCACCTGCAAGGGGAGATGATGTAAAGACTATCCTGCGGCGTTCGATCATGCATCTTCTGATACTTTTGCTTTATATTAATAGCTATAGTCATCAATACAATCATTATCTGTCGTTTCCCACGCACTGCTGGATAAAGGCACCTACACACCTCGCGCTTCAGCCGTATACATCCATACTGGTCATTCACGTTTTCACATCATACACCGATTTTCTTCTCTGCCTCTTCTTACGTTTTGGAATACAGAAAAGAATTTAATAATAGATCTTTTGACTATTCATTCATACAGCTACTCGTACCGCCCAGCCACATCTCCGTTCCCTTAAAAGCAGAATTACGTCTACCACGCCGCTCCATTCTCTGATCCATTTAACTACATGTTGACTGTATACTGGTTTGAGGGTTCGAGGACATGGTTCTTTGCGCACATGCTAAAATCTCTTATGTAACGACTGTAGTTATTAGTGGAAAAACACCAAAAATGAACATTAATTAAAATAAAAATCCACTAAAAACAACACAAACGCAATGAGAGAGAGTGTGTGCGTGTGACAATCATGTTCAATACGGACTTGAAAAAGACGAGCCTGCCACTCTGCAGCACACACAAACCCCGAGCCTAGAAGCTTGGCCTGGAATCCACACTCCGAACTCGACTCATCGGTCGCTAAAATTACCTTAAGTTTCCTTCTGCATTCTCGTCAGATTATGAAATGCACTAAGTGAAATTTCGCTGTGTACTGATTTGTACACCGCAAGCCTCACAAATTGGTCGATCCTCCCCCCGGAGTACGAAGCATAATCGGAAGCGGGTGGTCGCGTCTTCACCCCGTCGGAGTGACAGATATGAATGGTAAGAGACACGTCAAGAACGTCTTATCCATTTGACTGTTTCCCTGGCTTTCCTAATTTACAACGAATTTATCTTCATTCCACACTGAACATCGTCCACTCATTAACAGTTCATTTACCACGGTCATTAGTTCAAACTGATAATTACACTGATGGTAAACCTTTCATTTCAGACTCACAAGAAAATGTTCTTTGAAAATGCCATTTCCCTTTACCGAAAGCACATAATGTATATTTCTGAGAGAAATTTCCGCCATTTGACTGTTAATGATTCATTTGTTTTACAGAGTCATGATTTCGGCCTTTGGAGCCATTCTCAAGTGCATGTTGAACTGTCTGTGACATTTCTTCGTCGAAGAAACATATTTCTATACTTATTGACCAGTTGCATAACAGTTTAGGAGCACATACGCAAGATACACAATGTGGCTGACACTGTACATAATGGGAAATCATTAATGTGGTGTCACCGCCAGACACCACACTTGCTAGGTGGTAGCCTTTTAAATCAGCCGCGGTCCGCTAGTATACGACGGACCCGCGTGTCGCCACTGTCAGTAATTGCAGACCGAGCGACACCACACGGCAGGTCTAGAGAGACTTACTAGCACTCGCCCCAGTTGTACAGCCGACGTTGCTAGCCATGGTTCACTGAGAATTACGCTCTCATTTGCCGAGACGATAGTTAGCATAGCCTTCAGCTAAGTCAATTGCTACGACCTAGCAAGGCGCCATTTATCCTTTGCAATGTATCTAATGAAGCATGTACAGTAAGAAGACCAATGTTCACCAGTTGTGGATTAAAGTTAAGTATTTCAGCAGCTACGTACTTTTCTTTATAGCATTCATTACGTATCCTTTTTCAGACCTCACGCCAGCCTGCGTGAGTCTAAGCGCGTGCCTTTCGGTTAGCCGTCGCTGTGGACTGGCTGCCTTGTCAGTCCACAACAATTAACATACAGTATTAATGTCTAATACAGTCCTGTGATCTGCATTTATCAAGGACGATGAAATGTTACAGACAGTTCAGCATGTGCTTGAGAATGTCTCCAAATGGTGAAATAATGATTGTGTAAAATAAAAGAACAATTAACAGTAAAATAGCCGAACTTTCTTTCAAAACATTCTATGTAGCTGTGGTCCCCCACGAAAGAAAGTTCATTAACATAATGCATAGTTTACTCTTGCGTTTAATTGTATTGCTGTCCACCCAGCAGTTGGTTCCAGTTGGCGTAAATACAAAAATTCATTACCAGGTTCTGTGATTTCTTTGTTAAGTTCTTTGATGCTTTCATTATACCCTATTTTACTGTGATTCTAATCGATTTTCAGCTCAAATACAATTCCTTTCGATTAAAGCTCCATTCGTTATTGATGTTTACCTGCGGTAATGGGATAGAGTATCGTTTCAACAGCGAAATGAAATTATGGAACTTTCATTACCGTATATGCCTTCACTTTCCTCGCACTGTAAATATCTGAAAACATCCATTATGGGTGATAAGAATAGTTCCGGCTACATGAAAGTTTCTTAACTAACTCCTATTTAAAGGTTGAATTGCGCAGTGCTCTAATCAATTCAGATGGAAACTGTAGCAGTGATCCATATGCTCTTCAGGACGCTAATATAGGGAGAATCCGTATGTAATTTCTCAGCGGCTTTTAATGCAGATTTTATTGAAACTGAATCAAAAGTCCTCAGTAACTAATAAACATCACAACAAATATCGCTGCTCTGTTCTATAATTCCGTCCGCAGCTTAAAAACTGCTCATTTTCTATACACACTACTACAGCCACTTTCGTTTTGTTTCTTTGAGAGCCAATATTCGTTTTTTTTTTTTCAATGCAGTCAGTGAAATTTTATTGAATACCAGCTAAGAAAATGGCGATTGTCCATGTCCTCTCTCGGTCCATTTCCTCCTTCGCTATATCTCTGTCCATCTCGTCTTGCCTCCTCTCTCTATCCACCTTCTTTTGCCCCTCTCTCTAACCACACCCTCTCTTTATCTACCTCTCTCCCTCCTCTCTCTGTCCATCCTCCTATCCCTGTCCAACACATAAACTTCTTCATCTCACTGCTCATCTCCCCCACCCTTTCTCTCTGTCCACCTTCTTCACCCCCACTCTCTGTCCGCCTTGTTTCGCCTCTCTCTCTGCCTATCTCGTCCTCCCCTTCTCACTGTCAGCCTGCTCTGCCCTCTATCTGCTCCTTCCCTCTCTGTTCATTTCCTGTTCGCCCCAGTAATTCCTTCTCATCTCCCCTCTCCTGTCAATTCTCTCCTTCCCATCTGTCTACCTTCTCCACCTTCCCCCTCTCTCTGCCCATCTACCCCTCCCCCTATACCCACTAATCTCGTTCCCTTTCCTTTCTGTGTCCATCTTCTAGTCTCTCCTCTTTCTGTGCACCTCCTCCTCTTCCCTTTCTCTGTCTATTCACTCCTCCCACTCTGTCTGTTCATCCCCTCCTTCCATATCCCTCTGTCGGTTTCTTTTTCCCCTATCTCCTTCCATCTCTTCCCCTTTCCACTCCCCATCCATCCATCGCCTCCTCTCCTCTCTCTCTGTCCATTTACCCTTCCCCTATCTCTGTCCATCTCCTCCTCCTCTTACTATCTGTGTCTAACTCCTCCTGCCCCTCAATGTCTGTCAGATATCCTCATTTTGCCATCTCTCCGCATGTTATCATTCTCACCCAAACAGCAGGCTCGTTGTTCATACTCCTACAGTATTTCTTTCAAGACTGTGACTAATACGTGTTCAATTTTTTTTTTATATCGTTCCAGGACTTTAGATAAGCCTTCTTGTCGTGCTCTTGCTCACTTACACTTATGTTATATCTATGTCACACATATTTAACATACATCTGTGCACATATTACACCAGTACGTGTACCGAAATTCACCCTGTAGTTTGATTTTCACGCATCTCAATGCTTATGACGTCGTATATTCCGAACTATTTCATATAATGATATATTTTTTTCTAGGTTCGTTCAACAACATGTGTGGATACTGTCTGCGAATGGAGTTAGTAGTAAAAAAACTAAACTAAACTCCGCCAGAACAGGCCGCCGTGTCATCCTTAGCCCACAGGCGTCACTGGATGCGGATATGGAGGGGCATGTGGTCAGCACACCGCTCTTCCGGCCGTATGTCAGTTTCCGAGACCGGAGCCGCTACTTCTCAATCAAGTAGCTCCTCAGTTTGCCTCACAAGGGCTGAGCGCACCCCGCTTGCCAACAGCGCTCCGCAGACCGGATGGTCATTCATCCACGTGCTAGCACAGCCCGATAGCGCTTAACTTCGGTGATCTGACGGGAACCGGTGTTACCACTGTGGAAAGGCCGTTGGCCCGGAGTTAGCAGTAAAGAGGGAATAAATTAAAACGTCATGCACGATGTGGCATTTGCTCACACAACTCAGTATTTATTGCATCATATCTCCTAAACTAAACTATGAGTAGTGATGCGATATCTTTTCGAGGTAACTTCAATGGCATATGTGAATGCCAAGTGTGAAATATGCTGTGAATAGAGTTAAGGACAAAGAAGTACGGTACTAAATTAAAACGCCATGCATAATGCGTCAGTTTTTCAGACATCTCAGTATTTGACGGCGTACAATGATATATTTTTGTAGGCAAATTAAGCGTCATGTGTTGATGCGGAATGTGTTGCGAATAGAACTTGTAGCAAGAAGTAATAAATGTAAACGTCTTGCATTATGCTGCAGTTTTTAGGTATTAAATGTTTATAGCGTCATAGACTAAAGAGCCAAAGAAAGTGTAGGGCCCCCGCTAGCACGCAGAAGTGCAGCAACACGACATCACGTGGACTCAACTAACGTCTGAAGTAGTGCTGGAGGGAATTGACACCATGAATCCTGCAGGGCTGTCCATTAGTTTGTAAGAGTACGAGGGGGTGGAGATTTCTTCTGAACAGCACGTAGCAAGATATCCCAGATATGCTCAACAATGTTCACGTCTGTGGAGTCTGGTGGCCAGCGGAAGTGTTTAAACTCAGAAGAGTGTTCCTGGAGCCACTCTGTAGCAATTCTCGACGTGTGGTATGCAGCATTGTCCTGATGGAATTGCCCAAGTCCGTCGGAATGTAGAATGGGCATGAATGGATAAAGGTGATTAGACACGATGCTCACATACGTGTCACCTGTCAGAGTCCTATCTAGACGTATCAGGGGTTTCATATCACTCCAACTGCACACGCCCCATACCGTTACAGAGTCTCCACCAACTTCAACAGTCCCCTGCTGACATGCAGCGTCCAAGGATTCATGAGGTAGTCTGCATACCCAGGCACGTCCATCCGCTCGATACAATTTGAAACGAGACTCGTCCGACCAGACAACGTGTTTACAATCATCAACAGTCCAATGTCAGTGTTGACGGGCCCAGGCGAGGCGTAAAGCTGTGTGTCGTGCAGTCATCAAGGGTGCACGAGAGAACCTTCGGCTCCGAAACCCCATTTCAATGATGTTTCGTTGAACGGTTGGACGTGACTCTTTTTGATTGCCCAGCATTGAAATCTGCAGCAATTTGCAGAAGCGTTGCACTTCTGTCACATTGAACGCGTCTCTTCAGTCGTCGTTGGTCCGGTTCTTGCAGGATTTTATTCCCGCCGCAACGATGTTGGAGATTTGACGTTTTTCCGGATTCCTGACATTGACGATACAATCGTGAAATGGTCGTACAGGAAAATTCCCACTTCAACGCTACCTCGGAGATGCTGTGTCCCATCGCTCTTGCGCCGACTATAACACCACATTAAAACTCACTTAAATTTTGACAACCTGCAATTGTAGTAGCAGTAACCGATATGATAACTGCGCCAGACACGTGTTATATTTTATATAGGCGTTGCCGACCGCAGCCCCATATATTCTGCGTGTTTACATATATCTGTATTCGAATACGCATGCCAATACCAGTTTCTTTGGCACTTCAGTTTATCTCATGAACTAAGTGTCGCACCATGACGTAATCTTTCTACTACATTCATTAATATATGTGAATACTTTCTGCAAACGACATCACGATTGCATTTACTAATAAGTGATAAACTTCTTTCCTTTCATCGTTTTGTGGGAGTCGTCAGCGAGAAAAAGTTTCATAAAAGTTTGAAATTATGAGTATGTTGCAAGTGTCGTAGTGCTCTCATTCTCAAACAGTAGATCACTAAAATGTGGGTGTTCTCGCGTCGTGAGCTATACTGCTTTTTCACCTCCCTTTAATAGGTTGGCGGTTCCTAGCCTCACAGTGTTTTCTTCCGGAAGATGAATGATATATTTACCAAGTTTGGTTGAAATTGGTCCAGTTATTTAGGAGGAGATGGGGAACACAGATACATACATACACGATGGTATCAAAAGTATCGGGACGTCCAAACAAACGTTCGTTTCTCATATTAGGTGCATTGTGCTGCCACCTGCTGCCAGGCACTCTATATCAGCGACTTTAGTAGTCATTAGATATCGGGATGGAGCAGTATGGGGCGCTCCACGGAACTCACGGACATCGAAAGTGGTCAGGTGATTGGGGGTCACTTGTGTCATACATCTGTACGCGAGATTTCCATACTCCTACTCATCCCTAAGTCCACTGCTTCCGATGTGATAGTTAAGTGGAAACGTGAAGAGATTCCTACAGCACAAAAACATTGAACGATTAAACAGCGGAAAATCCTTGTGTGGAGTGACGAATCACGGTATACATTGTGGCGATCCGATGGCATGGTGTGGATATGGTGAATGCCAGGTGAACATCATCTGCCAGCGTTTGTAGTGCCAACAGTAAAATTCGGAGGCGGTGGTGTTATGGTGTGGTTATGTTTTTCATGGAGGGGGTCTGCACCCCTTGTTGTTTTGCGAGGCACTATCACAGCACAGGTCTATATTGATGTTTAAGCACCTTCTTGCTTCCCACTGGTGAAGAGTAATTCGGAGATAGCGATTGTATCTTTCAACACGATCGAGCACCTGTTCATTATTCACGACCTGTGGCGGAGTGGTTACACGACAATAACATCCCTGTAATGGACAGGACTGCACAGGGTCCTGACGTGAATCCTATAGAACACCTTTGGGCTGTTTTGGAAAGCCGACTTCGTGCCAGGCCTCACCGACCGATATCGATACCTCTCTTCAGTGCAGCACTCCATGAGGAGTGGGCTGCCATTTCCCAAGAAACCTTCCAACACCTGACTGAACTTATGCCTGCGAGAGTGGAAGCTGTCATCAAGATTAAGGGTGGGCCAACACCGTATTGATTTCCAGCATTACCGATGGAGGGCACCACGAACTTGTAAGTTATTTTCAGCCAAGTATCCGGATACTTTTGGTCACATAGTGTATGTACATCCATTTTTATAATTTGTTTGGGTTACGGATGATAGATTTGCAGCCTAGCAACAAATATCGACAAATTACCATGCATGGGTTGTCTTCTGTTCTGCAAAATATATCAAACATTATGATGGTGGTGAAACGATATTTTAAGAGCTCAACATCTGGGTTTCAAGCACACATAATAAAAAATAACGTTGAGGGAGAAGTGAAATATTGATCACAGTAGATAAAAGTAGCTGGCTCAACCTCAAACTAAAACTGAATGAGCTAATCGCTACACAACACACAAAACCTTCATTCTAACAGGTGGGAACCTGCACTGTCTACAATGTGATCTGCGTATAAAAGATCTTTCGTTACATGCGTCGCTTTGAACTGAGCACGCTGTATGTGCCATAAAGAACTGTCTCTTCTCGCTGGAGTGGAAAATATTGTGCCAGTGGACATCGCTCTGTACATAGACAGACTCATAGTCTCAGAAGGTGCCAGTAGTAAAGACAAGGACAGGAATGCCTTTGGTAGTAGAACAATGTATAACATAAAAATGAAGTAGAAGCTATAGCAAAAAACAAAATTGCGAACAAACCAAGTACCAGCTTACGAACTATGAGAGCGTCCTGAAAAGTAATGCCTCAGAATTTTTATGTGAAAACCCTTGAAGTTTTTTAATTGAAGCAAACATTATTAACATTCTTCATGACTACTTATTTATATTTATTTTGTCGACGGAGCCACAACCACAATGGTGCTTGCATCGCTTCGTCACTATCCAAATCAAGTTCTCGAAACTGTTCATTAAGTTTTAGAAACGGATGAAAATGGGATGGGTCGAAGTCGGCAATGTACGGAGGTTCATCGACGACAGTGAACCTAAAGCGTCGGATTCTTGCAGATGTAACGGAGCTCGTGTATGGTGTGGCATCGTCATGGTGAAGGATAGGGTGCTCCGTGCGTGTACGAACTCCTTGAATGCGAAATTCGATTACTGTTCACTGTTTCCCAGGCACCGACATAGTTACGCAACACACCGCCACGTTACGTGCTATCATTTCGTAGTCTCCTAGTGGCAGAGGGCTACCGATATGTAGATATGAAGGATAAATATTTGGAATGTTAATAGCATTGGTTTTATTTAAGAAGTTTTAAGAGTTTTCACACAAAGATATCCAAGCAAAAGACTTACTCAGTAGTAATGACGCTTCACAAGAGCTTAAAATATTCGCTATAATATTCCTGATGCCAGCAACAAAAGAGAACAAATCCGCACTTGAATTGTTTCTCCCTGTCTACATGTTACAATGTGTACTAACAGAAAACGATGTGTATTGTGACTGCAGGCCAACAGGCATCACAGGAGGTGTGGGTCCTCTCGCCGGCGAATGAGGCCATGTGCTAGGGAACAGTGACTTATTCGGAGGTGAGTCACGGTTACTTAATTCCACCGGAGTGACCGATATCAGGAACGCCATGGCCCGATATTCTGCTTCAAGTAATGCGGCTTATTGCCTGTCTCTGCCAGGAACTCCTCGTCCCACCGAGCGAGGTGGCGCAGTGGATAGTACTCTGGTCTCGCATTCGGGAGGACGACGGTCCGAACTCGCTTCCGGCCATCCTGATTCAGCTTTTCTGTGATTTCCCAAAATGGCTTCAGGCAAATTCCGGGATAGTTCCTTTGAAAGGGAACGTTCGATCTCCTTCCCCATCCTCCATAATCTAAGCTTGCGCTCCGTCTCTAATGATCTCGATGTCAATGGGACGTTAAATACTAATCTCCTCCTGCACTTCCCCTTCCACAGTTCATATCTCTCTGACTCAAAAGCGAGATGACAGCCCTGAAGGCCTCATTGAATGACAGATCTCGTTGACTGCGTACCACGGTTTCCACGTGTCCTATTTTCTCTACTGGGTACTTTTGCTGTAATGATTGCAGGGCACTAAGGGAATCGGAGCTGATGAGAAACTGTGTCACGTTTGGTCACCTACCTGTAGAACTATCCATATTCGGTAGCTGAGCACACACGCTGGTTGACCATCTAAAAACTCAGGTGGTAGTATTCTACGTCCAACTAAACAAAATACAAACAGTTGTCTTACAGTTTGAGATCGAAAATTCTTCCTATGTATATTTATGCAACTGATTTCCTATAGATGACGACCAGGTCTCACATAGTTCAAATGTTTCTAACAGTTAAGGGAAACGGACATTTGCGAATCACGCAAAATAGTATTAAATATCACGTTTTTTTCCTAGTCTTTATACAAATAACTATTACAAGTCATTGCTAATAACGGCAATATCATTTCATTAACAACCATCTGAGCAGTTCTGAAGTATATTACAGGCTCATGGAACGTTAATAAGTTTCCCACAACATACAGAGGCAATAACAGAACATCTACGCAAAGAGTTTAACCACATTGTAACAGGTACTGCTCACAACTTGCAGATGAGTTCACACGGTACTGGGCTTATGCAACATTATATTGCGATATAACGGTTCCCGAGGTTGCTTTATATAAAGCATACTTTTCTATAATCGAACCGTGATGCGTGATGAAGAACAAATGAAAGCCAATGACTCGATCAGTGTAATGTTAAGACTTGTGAAAGCAAAGCTGAGACTCTACACGTACTGACGGAAGTGAAGTCAGTTCTAAGACTGAACGTAGACTGGCTGAAATGGCGTGAGCATCGGCCTTATAGAGACTCGCGCTAGAATATTAAGCAATTTTAGTTATTAAGTTAGAGTTTGAAAATCGCTTAGCTTAAAATGTTCGTCCCTAACTGGCTGTAGAAACTATGATCAAGTTTGGTTTAATAAATAATGGATAGAATAGTAGTTATTAAAATATACAGAACCAAACTATGTGTATGCACTGGGATCCACTGACATCCACATTTAAGGATGAAATATATCTATTGAAAAGTATGTAATTCTTAATTAGCGAAGGTTGTCGCACATAACGGGTGTCGTTGGATGCAGAAACTTCAGATTACCGAAAGAATGTGAGTAAATCCGGGAATGTTACAGTACTTTGGGCATAATCAGTTCCGAAATTTGGATTGGCTGAAATCTCTAATTCCCGATGTTTGATAAGCTGATTAAGTTTGTGCAAATATAATTACATTGCTGAAATCAGAGGAAATTACTCTTTGTAATGAATCGGATCTTTCCTTTGGATTTAACGTATTAGCTCACGATGTTTCTATGGCTAGCTGGCCGTACGTACGAAATTTTATAATTACAATAACTTTAGAACTACTTAATTTCTACTAAAACTACTAATTACAATACAATCAAGACAGTAAATACCATCATCTGAATAATAAGGTTTTGAAGGGGAGTTCCGTTTAGGCAAAACTGACATTTTTTGTCACACTGTCATATTCTTACCTTTGATATCTGAATGAGAATATTAACAAAAAATTTATATATGCTTTAACTTATAAATTAGAACTGGAGATAAATGAGGATGGTGTGGCCCAATCCTGTCTTTTCACAACTGTTTGCTCTGAAGACACCTTAAATGCTCTGTCAGCTTCAGGATGGGATAGTCACACAATCAGAACTGGAGCCAGGGACAGAGACTCTTGTGACATTATCCTGACTGCCTTGTCCGAGAATTACTTCGAGCAGATAGTTAGAGAACCAACTCGTGAAGCTAACGTTTTAGACCTCATAGCAACAAATAGACCGGAACTTTTCGACTCCGTGAATGTAGAAGAGGGTATCAGTGATCATAAGTCAGTGGTTGCATCAATGACTACAAGTGTAATAAGAAATGCCAAGAAAGGAAGGAAAATATATTTGCTTAACAAGAGTGATAGGGCACAAATCGCAGAATATCTGAGTGACCACCATCAAACGTTCATTTCTGAGGAAGAGGATGTGGAACAAAAATGGAAAAAATTCAGAAACATCGTCCAGTACGCCTTAGATAAGTTCGTACCGACTAAGGTCCAAAGCGAGGGGAAAGATCCACCGTGGTATAACAATCATGTACGAAAGGTACTACGGAAACAAAGAAAGCTTCATCATAGGTTTAAGAGTAGTCGAATCATAGTTGATAAGGAAAAGCTGAACGAAGCGAAAAAGAGCGTAAAGAGAGCAATGAGAGAAGCATTCAACGAATTCGAACATAAAACATTGGCAAACAATCTAAACAAGAACCCTAAAAAGTTTTGGTCATATGTAAAATCGGTAAGCGGATCTAAATCCCCTATTCAGTCACTCGTTGACCACGATGGAACCGAAACAGAGGACGACCGAAGAAAGGCAGAAATACTGAATTCAGTGTTCCGAAACTGTTTCACTGCGGAAAATCGTAACACGGTCCCTGACTTCAGCCGTCGCACGGACGCCAAAATGGAAAATATTGAAATAAACGATATCGGAATTGAAAAACAACTGCTATCACTTAGTAGCGGAAAAGCATCCGGACCAGACGAGATACCCTTAAGATTCTACAGTGATTATGCTAAAGAACTTGCCCCCTTTCTATCAGCAATTTATCGTAGATCGCTGGAAGAACGTAAAGTACCTAGCGACTGGAAGAAAGCGCAGGTCGTTCCCATTTTCAAGAAGGGTCATAAATCAGATGCGAATAATTATAGCCCTATTTCGCTTACGTCAATCTGTTGTAGAATAATGGAACATGTTTTGTGTTTTCGTATTATGACGTTCTTAGATAATACAAATCTCCTTCATCATAACCAACATGGATTCCGCAAACAGAGATCATGTGAAACTCAGCTCGCCCTATTTGCCCAAGAAATTCACAGTGCCGTAGACACTGGCGAGCAGATTGATGCCGTATTCCTGGACTTCAGGAAGGCATTTGATACGGTTCCGCACTTACGTTTAGTGAAAAAAATACGAGCTTACGGAATATCGGACCAGGTTTGTGATTGGATTCAGGATTTCCTAGAAGAAAGAACACAACATGTCATTCTTAACGGTTCAAAATCTGCAGATGTAGAGGTAATTTCGGGAGTACCGCAGGGAAGCGTGATAGGACCTTTATTGTTTACAATATACATAAATGACTTAGTTGACAACATCGGTAGCTCCGTGAGGCTATTTGCAGATGACACGGTTGTCTACAAGAAAGTAGCAACATCAGAAGACTCGTACGTACTCCAGGAGGACCTGCAGAGGATTAATGCATGGTGCGACAGCTGGCAGCTTTCCCTAAACGTAGATAAATGTAATATAATGCGCATACATAGGGGCAGAAATCCATTCCAGTACGATTATGCCATAGGTGGTAAATCATTGGAAGCGGTAACGACCGTAAAATACTTAGGAGTTACTATCCGGAGCGATCTGAAGTGGAATGATCACATAAAACAAATAGTGGGAAAAGCAGGCGCCAGGTTGAGATTCATAGGAAGAATTCTAAGAAAATGTGACTCATCGACGAAAGAAGTAGCTTACAAAACGCTTGTTCGTCCGATTCTTGAGTATTGCTCATCAGTATGGGACCCTTACCAGGTTGGATTAATAGAAGAGATAGACATGATCCAGCGAAAAGCAGCGCGATTCGTCATGGGGACATTTAGTCAGCGCGAGAGCGTTACGGAGATGCTGAACAAGCTCCAGTGGCGGACACTTCAAGAAAGGCGTTACGCAATACGGAGAGGTTTATTATCGAAATTACGAGAGAGCACATTCCGGGAAGAGATGAGCAACATATTACTACCGCCCACATATATCTCGCGTAATGATCACAACGAAAAGATCCGAGAAATTAGAGCAAATACGGAGACTTACAAGCAGTCGTTCTTTCCACGCACAATTCGTGAATGGAACAGGGAAGGGGGGATCAGATAGTGGTACAATAAGTACCCTCCGCCACACACCGTAAGGTGGCTCGCGGATTATAGATGTAGATGTAGATGTAGGATCGTATGGATATTTGCAGTATATACGGCACATCCACAGGGAAGGCAAATCCTGAAAACTGGGACGGGCTATACTACTGAACAGTCAAGTCAGCCCCATTTTTAAACAGAAAATATATGTTAATGAAAACAGTGATATCTGCCTTGCTACAAAAATAGATAGAAAGATAAAATTCTGGAGAGGGATATCTCATAAGACTGTTAAGTACAGAATTAATCTGGGTTCAAAATGGTTCAAATGGCTCTGAGCACTATGGGACTTAACTTCTGAGGTCAGCAGTCCCCTAAAACTTAGAACTACTTAAACCTAATTAACCTAAGGACATCACACACATCCATGCGCGAGGTGGCAGGATTCGAACCTGCGACCGTAGCGGTAGCGCGGTTCCAGACTGTAGCTCCTAGAACCGCTCGGCTGGAGATTTGTCTCAACTTTGGAGTAAAACTTAAAAATCAGCTACGTCCATATCTAAAGGCAATTCTTCGCACGAATACGACAGAGCCTCGTTGCTCGCTGTCGATTATTCAACAGTCTTTCCATTGGTAGGAGAGCAACAGTATGGCAGGCAAGTCATGCCTCCAGATGCTACCACCTGGAGCATGGATCTCTTTCAGCGGAGGAGAAGACTTCGCACGGCGTATGAAAACGATTTTCATCCAGGAAGCAGGGCAGTATTACCTGCTATTTGACAAGAGCTAAAACACGTTCAAAATTAAATTACATGAATTAAAAAGGTTTAGATCGGACCTATTTGTAAATGAGCAACTAAATGGGGCACATCTGGCAAATAGGTATTCCATGAGACCTTGTCACACTTAAACCTCGCAACTTCTTTATTTATTTTTTCTCGTAGCCTTGTCATTGAGAGGGTCGAAATGTTAAACTGGATTTAGCATTGTTAATGGTAGAGGGTAACTGGATGTCCTTTCTGTCGCCACCCATTTCTCCCCAGGAGGGAATCAGTGTGTTCCATTTTCCTGCGTGTGGTGTTAGCCATTGTGGAAGTGTCTGAAACTTTTCTAAATTTTGCCGGCCAGGGTGGCCGAGCAGTTCTAGGCGCTTCAGTCCGGAACCGCGCGACCACTACGGTCGCAGGTTCGAATCCTGCCTCGGGCATGGATGTGTGTGATGTCCTTAGGTTTGAGTAGTTCTAAGTATAGGGGACTGATGACCACGGATGTTAAGTCCCATAGTGCTCAGAGCCATTTGAACCATTTTTTTTCTAAATTTTCACCAATCGTGTAACTTATATACACTCCTGGAAATTG
Source organism: Schistocerca americana (assembly GCF_021461395.2). Classification (NCBI taxonomy): domain Eukaryota; kingdom Metazoa; phylum Arthropoda; class Insecta; order Orthoptera; family Acrididae; genus Schistocerca; species Schistocerca americana. The sequence goes on along the minus strand of NW_025726159.1, from coordinate 2,791,707 downwards.
AAATAAGAACACCGTGAATTCATTGTCCCAGGAAGGGGAAACTTTATTGACACATTCCTGGGGTCATATACATCACATGATCACACTGACAGAACCACAGGCACATAGACACAGGCAACAGAGCATGCACAATGTCGGCACTAGTACAGTGTATATCCACCTTTCGCAGCAATGCAGGCTCCTATTCTCCCATAGAGACGATCGTAGAGATGCTGGATGTAGTCCTGTGGAACGGCTTGCCATGCCATTTCCACCTGGCGCCTCAGTTGGACCAGCGTTCGTGCTGGACGTGCAGACCGCGTGAAACGACGCTTCATCCACTCCCAAACGTGCTCAATGGGGGGACAGATCCGGAGATCTTGCTGGCCAGGGTAGTTGACTTGCACCTTCTAGAGCACGTTAGGTGGCACGGGATACATGCGGACGTGCACTGTCCTGTTGGAACAGCAAGTTCCCTTGCCGGTCTAGGAATGGTAGAACGATGGGTTCGATGACGGTTTGGATGTACCGTGCACTGTTCAGTGACTCCTCGACGATCACCAGTGGTGTACGGCCAGTGTAGGAGATCGCTCCCCACACCATGATGCCGGGTGTTGGCCCTGTGTGCCTCGGTCGTATGCAGTCCTGATAGTGGCGCTCACCTGCACGGCGCCAAACACGCATACGACCATCATTGGCACCAAGGCAGAAGCGACTCTCATCGCTGAAGACGACACGTCTCCATTCGTCCCTCCATTCACGCCTGTCGCGACACCACTGGAGGCGGGCTGCACGATGTTGGGGCGTGAGCGGAAGACGGCCTAACGGTGTGCGGGACCGTAGCCCAGCTTCATGGAGACGGTTGCGAATGGTCCTCGCCGATACCCCAGGAGCAACAGTGTCCCTAATTTGCTGGGAAGTGGCGGTGCGGTCCCCTACGGCACTGCGTAGGATCCTACGGTCTTGGCGTGCATCCGTGCGTCGCTGCGGTCTGGTCCCAGGTCGACGGGCACGTGCACCTTCTGCCGACCACTGGCGACAACATCGATGTACTGTGGAGAACTCACGCCCCACGTGTTGAGCAATTCGGCGGTACGTCCACCCGGCCTCCCGCATGGCCACTATACGCCCTCGCTCAAAGTCCGTCAACTGGACATACGGTTCACGTCCACGCTGTCGCGGCATGCTACCAGTGTTAAAGACTGCGATGGAGCTCCGTATGCCACGGCAAACTGGCTGACACTGACGGCGGCGGTGCACAAATGCTGCGCAGCTAGCGCCATTCGACGGCCAACACCGCGGTTCCTGGTGTGTCCGCTGTGCCGTGCATGTAATCATTGCTTGTACAGCCCTCTCGCAGTGTCCGGAGCAAGTATGGTTGGTCTGACACACCGGTGTCAATGTGTTCTTTTTTCCATTTCCAGGAGTGTACGACATGGGTACCATCTCAGTATTCACATAGTCAGATGTGGGAAACCGCCTAGATGGTCGTCACACCAGCCCTCGTCCTTCACCGATCAGGTGGATTCGATGCGGGATCGGTGCGCCTCTCCGAATCCCGCAGCTGCGTGCTAGAAAGCGCGGTATCTGAATCGGTAGTCTTATTTCTCTCAACGGTGTTCCATACTAGTAAACTAACTGTTGGTAGCTAACAGTCAGCCGAACTACGAGTAGTGTGAAGGTATTATAGATAAATGACAGGTGCTGCTAACTTTTGCTTCTTTCCGACAAAGACATTTGTTAATACATAAATATACGTAATTTTAATTACGTTACATGGAAAGAGAAGCTAACATCAACAATAAATAGAAACATACTTCCCTCGTGTGAGTACATTATTCTTATAGTAGATGTTCAGAATATTATACATCGAAGTCCAAGATCTACCTTACTTTCAGGTAAAAATTAATGTTTGAGCTATACACTGAGCTGACGAAAGGCATGGGACAGCGATATTCACGTGTCCAGATGGCGGTGCAAGAGTGCAGTGCGTTGGCGGAGCTGGTGATTCATGTGAAATGTTTCCGACATGATTGTGGCCGTTCGGAAGACGTTAGGGAATTCAGTATTACGAGATCCACAATGTCAAGAGTGTGCCGAGAATACCAAATTTGAGGCATTACCTCTCATCATGGACAACGGAGTGGTCGACTGACCTTCTCTTAACGATTCGGAGCGGCGGTGTTTGTGTAGAATTTTAAGTTCAAAAAATGGCTCTGAGCACTATGGGACTCAACTGCTGAGGTTATTAGTCCCCTAGAACTTAGAACTAGTTAAACCTAACTAACCTAAGGACATCACAAACATCCATGCCCGAGGCAGGATTCGAACCTGCGACCGTAGCGGTCTTGCGGTTCCAGACTGCAGCGCCTTTAACCGCACGGCCACTTCGGCCGGCAGAATTTTAAGTGCTGACAGGCAAGCAACACTGCGTGAAATAACCACCAAGGTCACTGTTGGAGGTGCGGTGAACGTATACGCTAGGACAGTGCGGCGAAATCTGGCGTTAATGGGCTAAGGCAGCAGACGACCAACACTAGTACTTTTGCTAACAGCACGACAACGCCTTCAGCTCCTCTCCTGGGCTCGTCACCATATCGGACCCTAGGCGACTGGAAAACCGTGGCCTGGTCAGATGAGTGACGATTTTAATTGGTATGAGCGGATGTAGTGTTCGAGTGTGGCGTAGAACCCGTGAAGCCATGGACCCAAGTCGTCAAAAAAAATGGTTCAAATGGCTCTGAGCACTATGGGACTCAACTGCTGAGGTCATAAGTCCCCTAGAACTTAGAACTACTTAAACCTAACCAACCTAAGGACATCACACACATCCATGCCCGAGGTAGGATTCGAACCCGCGACCGCAGCGGTCGCGCGGTTCCGGACTGTACCCAAGTTGTCAATAAGGCACTGTGCAAGCTGGTGGTTGCTTCATGATGGTGTGAGATGTGTGAACATGGAATTCTTCTTGTCAAATTTAACCGATCATTGACTGGAAATTTTTATGTCCGGCACCTGGAGACTGTACACAGCTATTCATGGAATTCATGTTTACAAACAAAAATGGAATTTTTATGGATGACTTTACGCCGTATCACCTAGCCACATTGTTCGCGATCGGTGTGAAGAACATTGTGGACATTTCGAGCAAATGATTCGGCCACCCACATCGCCACACATGAATCCCATTGAACATTTATAGGACATAATCGACATGTGAATTTGTGCACAAAATCCGGTACGGGCAACACTTTCGCAGTTATAAACTCCTATAGAGGCTGCAAGGCTCAATATTTCAGCAGGGGACTTTCAATGACCTGTTGAGTCCATGTCACGCCGTGTTGCTGCACTACGCCGGGCAAAAGGATGTCCGACACGGTATTAGGAGGTTTCCATGACTTTTGTCACCCCAGTATATATTCCTGCAATATGTATAATAAACGCAATGTTACGATCTCTTACTTTCTCATTCTTCATGTGTATTACAGACAAATGTTCAGCTTATAAGTTTTTCTCATTCTCCACACAAAATTGACAAATCTGAAAGAGAATCATGTGCCTCAGGCGAACAGCTCATTGTTTAAATAATTGATGCTTCTATATGAGCCTGGGATGGTAAAGCATTGAATGATGGTGAAGGCCGACTGACGCTGCGTGTGCTAATGAAAAACCGTATGAAAGACATACATTTATTCCAGTTAAGCGTTACAACGGAATCATCATCATCGCGGCAGCAGCGGCGATGTATGCGAATACAGCACACAGAGTAGAACGTGCTGACTCGTACACCTCAACAGATTCTCGTGGCTGTTGTCTACACTGCTGCTGCTCACTAATACCGGGACGCCACACAGGGCAACAGGCGGCAGTTGATGCTCGTACAGTGGCATCGACCGTCAGATTGTAGGATGCTTGTTAATAGAGCACTCTCACAGACATCGGAGGGATATGCCCAAATAAATTCCAGCAGTTCTTCGTGTGATGTACATGATAGACCAGAATTACGGCATGCGTCTCCAATAGAGGTGGGCCGTGACGCACGTGACTATTCACAGATTCAGGTCAAGAGCAGCAGCTATTAGCCAGTAGCGATCCATAGCCGTCTACCATGTGTGTGTGTGTGTGTGTGTGTGTGTGTGTTGGTGCGCGAGTGTCAGGTTTTCGCACGTGCGTAAATAGTTCCGTGCGCGCCGGCAGACGCGCTGGGTTTATACGCTCGAAACGGGGATCATTTATTACTTGTTTTCGTTACCTTTTGTGCGTTAATTACACTATTTTTTATCTCTCTTTCTCTAGTCTGTGTTCCTTTCATATGTGTTTAGGAACGCTAGCAACGAAGAACTGAATGACCTCGACTAACAATTGCACATTACTAGAATCGTGAGCTCTGTATTTTAGCGCTGCACACAAAAATAAAGTTCCATTGTTTAGTTTAACGTATTCCGGTGTTCACATCATCTCTGTAGCAGACATGGCAGAGTTGCAGGACCTAATCCCTTTACACTGTGGCTAAAGTGGCGCCCCCGACGTGATCTGGTCTGCCTGACATACGTAACACCAGTAAAAAATGAATGAGAATCAAGCTGCTACTAACCCGGCAGTATATAGACTAGCCGTGGGGCTACCACCGTTCTGGCCACAAAATCCGGCGCTGTGGTTTGTCCAGGAAGAGGCAAATTTTTTTATTCAGGCGTTACTGCAGACGCATCTAAATTTCCATTTGTGATTAGAGCAGCAATATGCCGCAGAAGTGCAAGATATCATCGTCGCACCATCTGAAGGAAATGCATACGAACGGTTGAAGACGGAACGGATCTGCCGCGTATCTGCATCACAAGAAGAGCGCATCCGTGAGATACTAACTAAAGAAGATATTTGAGACCGAGGACCGTCATAGTATCTGCGGCATCTTAGAACTAAAATTGAAGCTGGTACCGTACCCGATCATGTGCTGCATACAGTCTGAAGCAGTCGCTTTCCTCCACCTATCAAGACGATGGTCGCTACGCAGTCAGAGATGTTAGACGCCGTGGCAGAACTGGTCGACAAGGTGTTGGATGCCGTCTCACCCGCGCCTATTACGGTACCAGCCGCGCAGCGGGCGTGTACAGCCACCGCAGTAGCGCGAGCTGAGGACGATGCATTAGCGGTGGAGGTGGATCAGCTGACGCAACAGACTAGCCAGCTCGCTGCGTGTTGCAGCGCCGTTGGAGATCGCAGCCGGCCAAGATACAGAGGACGCTCTCGCACCAGGGCCGCGTGCCGCTCGCCTGCGCCGTCACCTGAGGCACAGAAGAACGTGTGCTGGTAGCACAGGCGTATCGGGAAACGTGCGCAACGCTGCAACAAGCCTTGCGCGTTCCCAAATGCCAGGGGCAATTGAATGTATGCGCTTCGTCCGATTGCCGGCCAACATCACAGCGCCTATTCATCAGCGCTCGACACACCGGCTGTAAGTACTTGATTGATACTGGCTCTGACTTATGTATTTACCCAGCTACGATGCTACATCAGTGCCGAGCGCGTACGTCGTTCTACCTGATGGCCGCAAATAACTCGCCTATTGCAACGTACGGCTAGCACAGAATAGAGCTGGATCTGAGCCTCCGCCCAGGGTTCCTTTGGAATTTGACTGCGGCAGATGTGGCAGAGCCAATAATAGGAGCGGATTTCTTGGCGTACTTTAACATTTTGCCAAATATGACGAACACCCGCCTTGTAGACCTCACCACTGGCCTGACGGCCGCTTGTTTCCGGCGCCGACACACATCCAATCTGTCCGGCTGATCACCGCCACTGACGATGAGTATACCGCGCTGTTGAAGGACTTTCCAGCGTTAACGAAGCCACCGGCATAACGAAGGACGGCGGGCACAACACTGCGCACTCTATCGAAACAAATGAGGGGCGCCAATATACTGCAGACCACGACGACTGGCGCCGGACAGTTTGAAGATAGCCAAGGCTGAGTTTGATAACATCATCAAACCTCAATGATGGTGCCTGACAACCGCTGATCTTCACCGTTACACCTCGTCCTCAAAAACGGTGGTGAGTTGCGGCCTTTTGGGGACTACAGAGCACTGAACGCCCGCATAATACCTCTGCTCAACCACTTCAACTGCGCGTTGTGTGGCGCTTGTGTGTATAGTGTACTAGATTGCACCAAGGCCAACACACAGATTCCGGTGGCCGACGAAAATATACCGAAGAGAACCATTATTACCCCATTTGGCTCATTTTAAAGCAAATCTATGACTTTCGGTCTCCGAAATGCGGCGCAAACGTGGCAACGGTTCGTCGATTCAGTGTGCGAGGCCTGTCATTGGTCTTCTCAGCCTCGCCAGAAGAACATCGCATCATCTCGTCGAGGTTGGTTAAAATGGTTCAAATGGCTCTGAGCACTATGCGACTTAACTTCTGAGGTCATCAGTCGCCTAGAACTTAGAACTAATTAAACCTAACTAACCTAAGGACATCACACATATGCATGCCCGAGGCACGATTCGAACCTGCGACCGTAGCGGTCGACCGACTCCAGACTGTAGCGCCTAGAACCGCACGGCACTCCTGCAGGCTCGTCGAGGTTTCTCAACGACTAAGTGAGTATGGAATTGTGCTGAAAGTGACAAAATGTATCTTCAGAGAGTCGTAAGTTGACTTCTTTGGCCACCGCATTACTACTTCAGGCTCACTACCATTGCCGAACGAAATAGAGACTGAAAATTCTTGGCAGATTAAAACTGTGAGCTGGACCGAGACTCAAACTCCGGACCTTTGTCTTTCGCGGGAAAGTGCTCTACCACCTGAGCTACAAAGCACGACTCACGCATCGTCCTCACAGGTTTACTTCTACCAGTACCTCGTCTCCTACCTTCCGAACTCCGAAAGGCAAAGGTCCCGAGTTCGAGTCTCGGTCCGGCACACAGTTTTAATCTGCCAGGAAGTTTCATATAAGCGCACACTCCGCTGCAGAGTGGAACATCCCCTAGGCTATGGCTAAACCATATCTCGGCAATATCCATTCTTTCAGGAGTGCTAGTTCTGCAAGTTTCGCAGGAGAACTTCTGTAAAGTTTGGAAGGTAGGAGACGAGGAACTGGTAGAAGTAAAACTGTGAGGACGGTGCGTGAGTCGTGCTTGGGTAACTCACTTAGTAAAGCACTTGCCCGCGAAAGGCAAAGGTCCCGAGTTCGAGTCTCGGTCCGGCACACACAATATTTACAGACCAAAAGCCACTGGCATTCGCCTTCCGACAAAACAATCTGAACTGCTCGCCGAGGCAACACAATCAACTGCTATACATGGCCCAATTCACCACGGACGTTCAACACGTTTCCGGGATCGGCAACATCGTGGCGCACTGTCTCTCTCGCGTCGGCAGCGCCTCTAAACCGGACTACGTGGCACTCGAAGAAGCACAGAGGTCAGACCAAGAACGGCAAGACCTGTTACAAGATGCACATACAGTACTTCATTGCAACTACAACCCGTAGACATTCCTGGCGCCGGCGTGCAACTCTATTGCGATACGTCCACGGCCAAGCCACGTCCATATCTGCCTCCGAACTTCCGACGGCAATCATTCGAATCCCTACACAGCATGAGGCACCCAGGTACGAGATCTATGCTCGCTTCGTGTGGCCGGGAGCAAAGGAGAACTGTAGACAGCGGACGAAGTGTTGTCTCCAGTGCCAACGCAGTAAAGTCGCAAACACGTACATGCGCGAGTAGGTAATTTCCCCGACGTCACAGTGAAATTCACACATGTTCACGTTGACGCCATCGGAGCCGGCCGGAGTGGCCTAGCGGTTCTAGGCGCTACAGTCCTGAACCGCGCGACTGCTACGGTCGCAGATTCGAATCCTGCCACGGGCATGGATGTGTGTGATGTCCTTAGGTTAGTTAGTTTTAAATAGTTCTAAGTTCTAGGGGACTGATGACCTCAGAAGTTAAGTCCCATAGTGCTCAGAGCCATTTGAACCATTTTTGACGCCATCGGATCGCTGCCGCCTTCCAACAGCCAACGCTACCTGCTCACAATCGCAAACAGATTCACTCGTTGGCCGGAAGCAGTACCAATTGACAGTATATCGGCCGAAACCTTGGCGCATTCCTTTCTGTAACATTGCTCTTACGTAACTAGTGGGATACTTGGGTACTGGAGTAGTGCTAGTTAGTGTAAGAAAATCATGAAACTAACGAAATTTATTTATTTATTTATTTATTTTTTGCAAAAATTCTGAGAAATCACAATGGCACTTTTAGTTATGAATTGAACAAGTTATTTCCGGGTTCTTTTCAGAAAGTGAAGTTACCTCTTAAGGATAGAATTCGCTAGTGAAATTTCTATATGAAGTTTAAGATTGTTATTGACTTGGCAGAATGGGTGAGAGCCACAGCTTCAAATGGCTCTCAGCACTATGGGACTTAACATGTGTGGTCATCAGTCCCCTAGAACTTAGAACTACTTAAACCTAACTAACCTAAGGACATCACACATATCCATGCCCGAGGCAGGATTCGAACCTGTGACCGTAGCGGTAGCGCGGTTCCAGACTGAAGCGCCTAGAACTGCGAGGCCACCGCGGCCGGCAGAGCCGCAGCTACTCAACTTGAATAATTATCTGTTATAATTTTGCTAGGTACAGTCAAGGTTGTCTTATGTGAAATGCAGTGGAGTGTACTGTTGTGGAGGAAATATGGGGCTCGCAAGAGCTGTAGCGCACAGTACCGTAAGCTGCGATGACTGCTGTCTGCGCCGCTCACTGCCGACAAATAAGATAACTCTCGTTCTATCTGGATTGGCCTTCGCCAATCAAACTCTCCCTACGCCTTGATGAAGTCAAGGACTCCTATTCAACCCTAGTCTAACTATTGGCGTGGTACACCGGTCAGATAACCAGTCCACCTCGATGCCACTCAAAAATTCACTCGCAGGCGTTTAACTATAACTCTGCCCGTTCACACCGCACAATAAGTGTGGTGGCCAACACAGTGAACAACGCTTAATTGCAAGGACTCAATATAGAGTCGCACTCCGATTCGCTCTTGACAGAGGTGCTCTCCCAGTGAAGTACTGAGGAGAGACTTGTTCCTCACTCTTTGAGTTCATGTACGAGCGCACACGCTCTCATTACGTGTTCTCGCTCCAAGAGCGACAACGGAACGGCCTTTCTCCACACCAGACATGAAGGGGTATATCTTTCGGTCTCTTCAATTGCTCCTTCAGCTCAAGGCGTCAGGAATATCGTCTGCCAATCAGCATTGCTCTTCTAAAGTGGAAGAATGACGCTCCGTTTAAGGTGGCCAATCCAGAAATCTGTAGCATCGGCGTTGGCGTTTGCTGTCTCCCTGTGAAACTGCGTTCTATGTTTGTAAATAATGCGTAGGCTGGGCGCTCCCACGCAATGTAGCGGAATTTGCTTTTAAGCCGAACATGGGGTCATTCTCCCTTTCACTTGGGCAAACGCTGTCTGCTCTATGGACGGTCGCTGGCCGACATAGATAGGTTGATGTCCTCTGAAGGGAACTGCCTCCTGGCGTGCGGTTTGCCTCTCTCAAACTTAAAGCTTTTGAGACAGTCGTGTCTTGAATGTGTGTGTGTATGCCAGCCTCGAGTATTTCAACCTCGGTGCGCACTTGCGATTTATTTATTATTTGCATATCGTTTACATGAATTAGTAAAAAATTGACTTTATCTTATGGAGTTTGGGTTCCAATGAAGCGTCTTGATGTGCGGAATATGATTGTGAGGGCGAAATATGTAAGCAATGAAGGTCAGGAAACCACGACATCTTACACTTTAAGGAATTGGCAAACATAAATCATCATCAATTCACAAACAGCATGCAGTGCTCATTACACTGACAAAGTACTACAGTACTCACACTTGCGTAATCTTAAGAACAGGACTAAGTAGTGTGTAATCTTTAAGACTGTTGTCCAACTTCTATTAAGAATCAGAACAAGACATCAACTTGTAATAGCTTCCATTCAGTGGGGAAACCAACAAATCTCATATACTCCTAACTACTCCACACATCAATACAAAAACCATAACATGACTTTGTTTCAAGCTCTACTATGTAAGTAATTCATATCTACACAAATAATTCACTTCAAACAGTTTCATCCTTACAGTATTCAGTACAGAGGCAAACAAAATTAAATTTTACCACAGTCTAGAAAATCATCAATCATCACACTCACTCAACCTTCAGTTTAGCAGAACCCATCTCATGATCTTATCCAACATTGTTCATTCACTGACGCAACCTCTCACGGTTCACAATCTGTATCACAACTGATTTACTTTCATCAAACATGGACATGCTCAATCTCATTATTTCAAGTAATTTTTCATCAAATCATTCTTAACACATAACATTAATTAATGCTGTCACCATATTTTCATGAGCAACTAACTTTTATTACCAATTCACCTGCACTCAATTTTCGTACATGACTAACTTTTTTTACGATTTCTACACTAACCACTGAGAGTAAGACAACTAACCTCACGTAGACATAGGACAGAAACGTTATTTCATACAAAGAACTGACTAACCATACACTTAAGGGAAGAACTGAATGATGTAAACTTTCATAACATATCCATTCATGCTGCATACCATTGACACGAAATACTGTGCCCACAGCACAGAAGAGTATTCACTGATTATATTCAAAACCCACAAGCAATCAAAAATTATAAGTGAATATCACCTCTCCATATTAACCACTACTCATGGGAACATGGGACTAAGGGAAGTAAATGAGACTCATCGGTGGTTTTGTAGGATATGTGATAGAGATAAGAAGATACTAGAACAGGAGGGGGAAATTGTAACCTTCAGGCTGAGTTAGACAAGGCTAGGGGAGATCTTGAAAGGTTAAGGAGGAACAAGGGTAAAGAGAGGTGGAAAGTGGCAAAAGGCAACAGGAGGAACAGGCCTAGAACTTTGTCTGACGGCTTCGTGGAAAATGTGGAAAGTAGGTTTGACCTGTTGCTTCAGTTAGTAGCTGGTGAGCCTCAAGCAGTGGCAGATGTTGACAGGGTACAACAAACTTGAAGCAGCAAATTGAAAAGTAAGAATTTAGGGAAATCAGTATAGAGAAAGAAAGTGTTGTTGTTAGGTAGTTACCATAGAAGAGGTGTTGGCCAACTTTTGTAGGATAAACTAGGATCAGAAGACCAGGTCACGAATTTTTTAAACCCAGCGCTGGTCTGGAGCAGAAGACAGAGGATTTAGGATCATTTTGCAAAGATTTCACTACGGAAGACACCGTGGTTATAGTGAGTGGGCTAGGTAATAGTACTGACAGAGATCCTGGGTACAGTACAGAGTGTGACCTAGCAAAGATTGCATCAGCGTCGAAGCATACTAGTGTCGAGTTTGTATCTGTTCTTGGGCGCCATGACCGACCTCATTTGAACTCATCTGAAAGAGAGTTAATTTGGCTGCTTATGTCGGGTGCAGGGTCACACATTGGTGTGGTTCCTCTTGATTCTCTCAATAGGGGGGATTGTACTAGGCATGGCCTTCACCTCATCAGAAAAGGGAAGGGTAAACTGGCTGGGAAAATAGAAGGAAAGTTAAAGGGGGGATGCGCTGTAATGATTGCTAAAATACCGGTAGTTCAGGGTTCAGAAAAGACCCTATTTTAGGGTAGGGAGTACAGAAAGAAACCAAGTTTTAAGAGAGGTTAGGGTTGATACAAACCTTCTGTTTGAGAAAGAAACCAAAAAATTATAATTCTAGCTTATTACATCAGCGTAAACAACTGTTCGTTAAGAATTTTCAACAATCAGCAGAAATTTCAACTCTATCCATATTTAACTCAGTCAATGTGAAATGTCAGCTGTCTTTATTGCATGCAGGACTGAGAAAAGAAATTAATAAATTAATTATCTGCATAGATCAATTAGAGTCCACAAACACAGCTGACATAATCTGCCTCTCTGAACTTCAAGTGACCGCAGGTATAGAACTTTTAAGTGTTGCAGGATATACGTTAGCATCTCACTCTTGTAGAGCAGAAATGGAGAAAGGAGGTGTTGCCACATTCATCAGGAACTCCCACAAATTTAAGAGCACAGACGTTCATAAATTTTGCCTAGAACAGCATATGGAAGCATGTGCAACAGAAGTTGAATTTCATAAAAAATCCTTCATAATATTAAGTTTATATCGAGCACCTGCAGGTAACTTTAATTTGTTCATAAACTACCTTGAAGCTGCACTGGCCCATTTAATAACCAGGAACAAAGAAATAGTGGCTGCTGGTCACTTCAATGTAGATTTCCTTAAAGACTCTCCCAATAAGAAATTATTTGATTTAGTAACATTATAATTCAACTTCATTCCCACTGTAAAGTTCCCAACTAGGGTAGCCAATTGCTCACAGACAACTATTGATAATATGTTTAGAGAAAAGTTCAATGAACAAAATGATATTACAGAACCAATAGTCAATGGCCTCCCAGACATGCAGTTCCTTCTGTTAAGTGTTAATACTGAACAGAATTAAAAATCTATTAAATATGAACTCAAGAGGGTAATCAATAAGCCAAAAATTGATTATTTTAGGACACTCCTCAGAGACATTCACTGGAGTGATGTTTACAGTGCTCATGGCGAAAGTGAAAAGTATAACACTTCTGCTAAAAAAGTGCTCACCTTATTTGAACCCTGTTTTCTCCCAAAACTAACCAATGTTAGAGCAAAGTGTACGCAGAAGCCACGGATCTCTCAAGGAATAGAGGTATCTTGTAGAACAAAAACGAAACTAAATCTGTCAATCCAAAACAGTTCTGATGCTGATGTTATAGCAAATTACAAGAAATACTGCAAAATATTGAAGATGTTAATACGGTCATCAAAGCAAATATATTACAACGAAAAGATAGTCATATCAGTTAACAAAATAAAGACAATATGGGATATAGTGAAGGAGGAGACCAGTAGAACCAGACATGAAGAGGGGCAAATAGCATTAAGAGTAAATGATACATTGGTGAAAGATGTGTATAGTGTTGCAGAACTTTTTAACAAACATTTTATAACTGTTACTGAAAAGATGGGGTTGTCAGGTTCTGTAGATGCCGCCATTGGATACCTCAGACCAGACTTTCAAGTAAATGCCATAATATGAATTTGACGCTCACTACCCCAGCAGAAGTAATGTCCATCATAAAATCTTTAAAATCAAAAATATCTAGTGGGTATGATGAAATATCAACAAAGTTAATTAAAGAATGGGATTCTGAGTTAAGTAATATATTAAGCTATTTGTTTAACAGTCGTGTATCAGTCCTCGGGAGGGGACTGCCAAGGGGGAGGTTACCACGAGAAAAAGATTGAATAATAAACGAAAGGATAACGTTCTACTAGTCGGGGCGTGGAATGTCAGAAGCTTGAACGTGGTAGGGAAACTGGAAAAACTGAAAAGGGAAATGCAAAGGCTCAATCTAGATATAGCAGGGGTAAGTGAAGAGAAGTGGAAAGAAGACAAGGATTTCTGGTCAGATGAGTATCGGGTAATATAAACAGCAGCAGAAAATGGTATAACAGGTGTAGGATTCGTTATGAATAGGAGGGTAGGGCAGAGGGTGTGTTACTGTGAACAGTTCAGTGACCGGGTTGTTCTAATCAGAATCGACAGCAGACCAACACCGACAACGATAGTTCAGTTATACATGCCGACGTCGCAAGCTGAAGATGAACAGATAGAGATATTGTATGAGGATATTGAAAGGGTAATGCAGTATGTAAAGGGGGACGAAAATCTAATAGTCTTGGGCGACTGGAATGCAGTTGTAGGGGAAGGAGTAGAAGAAAAGGTTACAGGAGAATATGGGCTTGGGACAAGGAATGGAAGAGGAGCAAGACTAATTGAGTTCTGTAACAAGTTTCAGCTACTAATAGCGAATGTTCAAGAATCACAAGAGGAGGAGGTATACTTGGAAAAGGCCGGGAGATAAGGGAAGATTTCAATTAGATTACATCATGGTCAGACAGAGATTCCGAAATCAGATACTGGATTGTAAGGCGTACCCAGGAGCAGATATAGACTCAGATCACAATATAGTAGTGATGAAGAGTAGGCTGAAGTTCAAGACATTAGTCAGGAAGAATCAATACGCAAAGAAGTGGGATACGGAAGTACTAAGGAATGACGAGATACGTTTGTAGATCTCTAACGCTATAGATACAGCAATAAGGAATAGCGCAGTAGGCAGTATAGTTGAAGAGGAATGGACATCTCTAAAAAGGGCCATCACAGAAGTTGGGAAGGTAAACATAGGTACAAAGAAGGTAGCTGCGAAGAAACCATGGGTAACAGAAGAAATACTTCAGTTGACTGATGAAAGGAGGAAGTACAAACATGTTCCGGGAAAATCAGGAATACAGAAATACAAGTCGCTGAGGAATGAAATAAATAGGAAGTGCAGGGAAGCTAAGACGAAATGGCTGCAGGAAAAATGTGAAGACATCGAAAAAGATATGATTGTCGGAAGGACAGACTCAGCATACAGGAAAGTCAAAACAAACTTTGGTGACATTAAAAAAAGCAACAGTGGTAACATTAAGAGTGCAACTGGAATACCACTGTTAAATGCAGAGAAGAGAGCAGATAGGTGGAAAGAATACATTGAAAGCCTCTCTGAGGGTGAAGATTTGTCTGATGTGATAGAAGAAGAAACAGAAGTCGATTTAGAAGAGATAGGGGATCCAGTATTAGAATTGGAATTTAAAAGAGCTTTGGAGGACTTACGGTCAAATAAGGCAGAAGTAATAGATAACATTCCATCAGAATTTCTAAAATCATTGGGGGAAGTGGCAACAAAACGACTATTCACGTTGGTGTGTAGAATATATGAGTCTGGCGACATACCATCTGACGTTCGGAAAAGCATCATCCACACAATTCCGAAGACGGCAAGAGCTGACAAGTGCGAGAATTATCGCACAATCAGCTTAACAGCTCATGCATCGAAGCTGCTTACAAGAATAATATACAGAAGAATGGAAAAGAAAATTGAGAATGCGCTAGGTGACGATCAGTTTGGCTTTGCGAAAAGTAAAGGGACGAGAGAGGCAATTCTGACGTTACAGCTAATAATGGAAGCAAGGCCAAAGAAAAATCAAGACACTTTCATAGGATTTGTCGACCTGGAAAAAGCGTTCGACAATATAAAATGGTGCAAGCTGTTCGAGTTTCTGAAAAAAGTAGGGGTAAGCCATAGGGAGAGACGGGTCATATACAATATGTACAACAACCAAGAGGGAATAATAAGAGTGGACGATCAAGAACGAAGTGCTCGTATTAAGAAGGGTGTAAGACAAGGCTGTAGCCTTTCGCCGCTACTCTTCAATCTGTACATCGAGGAAGCAATGATGGAAATAAAAGAAAGGTTCAGGAGTGGAATTAAAATACAAGGTGAAAGGATATCAATGATACGATTCGCTGATGACATTGCTATCCTGAGTGAAAGTGAAGAAGAATTAAATGATCTGCTGAACGGAATGAACTGTCTAATGAGTACACAGTATGGTTTGAGAGTAAATCGGAGAAAGACGAAGGTAATGAGAAGTAGTAGAAATGAGAACAGCGAGAAACTCAACATCAGGATTGATGGTCACGAAGTCAATGAAGTTAAGGAATTCTGCTACCTAGGCAGTAAAATAACCAATGACGGACAGAGCAAGGAGGACATCAAAAGCAGACTGGCTATGGCAAAAAAGGCATTTCTGGTCAAGAGAAGTCTACTAATATCAAATACCGGCCTTAATTTGAGGAAGAAATTTCTGAGGATGTACGTCTGGAGTACAGCATTGTATGGTAGTGAAACATGGACTGTGGGAAAGCCGGAACAGAAGAGAATCGAAGCATTTGAGATGTGGTGCTATAGACGAATGTTGAAAATTAGGTGGACTGATAAGGTAAGGAATGAGGAGGTTCTATGCAGAATCGCAGAGGAAAGGAATATGTGGAAAACACTGATAAAGAGGAGGGACAGGATGATAGGACATCTGCTAAGACATGAGGGAATGACTTCCATGGTACTAGAGGGAGCTGTAGAGGGCAAAAACTGTAGAGGAAGACAGAGATTGGAACACGTCAAGCAAATAATTGAGGACGTAGGTTGCAAGTGCTACTCTGAGATGAAGAGGTTAGCACAGGAAAGGAATTCGTGGCGAGCCGCATCAAACCAGTCAGTAGAATGATGACGAAAAAACAAAAATATCAGTGGGATAATTCCTGAATGGTTGAAATGCTGAAATTCAACCACTGTTTAAGAAGGGAGATAATGAAATAGCGTCAAATTTCCATCCACTTTTACTTTGCCAGCATTCTCAAAAATTTTAGAAAAGGTAATGTACAATCAGCTCCATAACCATCTTATCACAAATAACGTACTCACAAAGAAGCAGTTCGGATTTCTAAGGGATTCTTATATTGAGAAGGCTATCTACACTTTCAGTGAAAATGTACATATTAGACAAAAAATGCAGGAAACTAGCATATTTTGTGATATGTCAAAGGTATTTGACTGTGTAAATTACAATATTCTTTTAAGTAAATTACAATATTATGGTGCAACAAGAAATGCTGCAAAATGGTTCAAATCTTATATCTCTGGCAGGAAACAAAGGGTGTTATTAGGAGAGAGACATATATTAAGCTATCAGCCATCATCCAACTGAGAACTAAATACATGTGGGGTTCCTCAAGGTTCCATCTTAGGGTCCTTACTTTTTCTTGTGTATACCACTGATCTTTCAGCAGCAACATTACCAGATACCAAGTTTGTTTTGCTTGCTGATGATGGAAACATTGCAATAAATCAAGAAATACATAATCAAGTGTAGTTCCTAGAAAGATTGGCTAGTAATACATTTGTGGACATTAATCACTGGTTCCTAGCCAATTATTTGTCACTTAACTTCGATAACATATGATAACAAGCAGATAGAAGAAGTGGACAGTGTTAAATTCTTGGGATTACAGCTTGATAATAAATTCACCTGGGTGGAGCACAACACAGAACTGCTAAAGCATCTAAACAAATCTCTGTTTGCAATGCGAATTCTGTCAGCTATAGGGGATATAAAAGTGAAATAGCTTTCATACTATTCTTACTTTCACTCCATAATGTCATATGGGATTTTTTTGGGGTGTAGTTCATCAAGCCAAGCTAAAGTTTTCCAGGGACAAAAACGTGCAATAAGAGTTTTATGTGGTGTGAACTCAAGAACATAGTACAGAGACTAGGGATACTGGGGATACTAGGGATACTAACTTTTGCTTCACAGTATATTTATTCCTTAACCTGGAATCAATACTAGAAATAAGAATAACCTTCACAAGGATTTAAATTCACTTACTCTTGTACCAAAAGGTGTGTATAATTCAGGAACACACATTTTCAATAACATGCCAACATCCATAAAAAGCTTAACAGCCAATGAAATTCAGTTTAAGAGAAGCCTAAAGGATTTATTGGTGGCCAACTCCTTCTACTCCATTGATGAATTTCTCAGTAGAACCAACAGACAATCTAACTTCTGCACCATTTCAGTGCAGTTATGTGTTCACTGTAAATAAGTATTGAAGTAGTTCTGTTATATGTTTATTACCATAAAAATAAAAAATTAACTTTTTTCTATTTTACATTCAGTGCAGTAATGTGATATTCCCCCCACCCCTCCCCCCACACTAACCATGGACCTTGCCGTTGGTGGGGAGGCTTGCGTGCCTCAGCGATACAGATGGCCGTACCGTAAGTGCAACCACAACAGTGAGGTATCTGTTGATAGGCCTGACAAATGTGTGGTTCCTGAAGAGGGGCAGCATCCTTTTCAGTACTTGCGGAGGCAACAGTCCAGATGATTGACTGATCTGGCCTTATAACACTAACCAAAACGGCCTTGCTTTGCTGGTACTGCAAACGGCTGAAAGCAAGTGGAAAATACAGCCGTAATTTCTCCCGAGCACATGCAGCTTTACTGTATGGCTAAATGATGATGGCGTCCTCTTGGGTAACATATTCCGGAGGTAAAATAGTCCCCCATTCGGATCTCCGGGCGGGGACTACTCAAGAGGACGTTGTTATCAGGAGAAAGAAAAGTGGCGTTCTGCGGATCGGAGCGTGGAATGTCAGATCCCTTAATCGGGCAGGTAGGTTAGAAAACTTGAAAAGGGAAACGGATAGGTTAAAGTTAGATATAGTGGGAATTAGTGAAGTTCGGTGGCAGGAGGAACAAGACTTTTGGTCAAGTGAATACAGGGTTATAAATACAAAATCAAATAGGGGTAATGCACGAGTAGGTTTAATAATGAATAAAAAAATAGGCGTGCGGGTAAGCTACTACAAACATCATAGTGAATGCATTATTGTGGCCAAGATAGACATGAAGCCCACACCTACTACAATAGTACAAGTTTATATGCCAACTAGCTCTGCAGATGATGAAGAAATTGATGAAATGTATGATGAGATAAAAGAAATTATTCAGGTAGTGAAGGGAGACGAAAATTGAATAGTCATGCGTGACTGGAATTCGAAAGTAGGAAAAGGGAGAGAAGGAAACATAGTAGGTGAATATGGATTGGGGGAAAGAAATGAAAGAGGAAACCGTCTGGTAGAATTTTGCATAGAGCATAACTTAATCATAGCTAACACTGGGTTCAAGAATCATAAAAGAAGGTTGTACACACGGAAGAATCCTGGAAATACTAGAAGGTATCAGATAGATTATATAATGGTAAGACGAAGATTTAGGAACCAGCTATTAAATTGTAAGACATTTCCAGGGGCAGCTTTGGACTCTGACCACAATCTATTGGTTATGAACTGCAGATTGAAACTGAAGAAACTGCAAAAAGGTGGGAATTTAAGGAGATGGGATCTGGACAAACTGATTAAATCAGAGATTGTACAGAGTTTCAGGAAGACCATAAGGGAACAATTGACAAGAATGGGGGAAAGAAATATAGTAGAAGAAGAATGGGTAGCTCTGAGGGATGAAGTAGTGAAAGCAGCAGACGGTCAAGTAGGTAAAAAGACGAGGGGTAGTAGAAATCCTTGGGTAACAGAAGAAATATTGAATTTAATTGATGAAAGAAGAAAATATAAAAATATAGTACATGAAGCAGGCAAAAAGGAATACAAACGTCTCAAAAATGAAATCGACAGGATGTGCAAAATGGCTAAGAAGGGATGGCTAGAGGACAAATGTAAGGATGTAGAGGCTTATCTCACTAGGGGTAAGATAGATACTGTCTACAGGAGAATTAGAGAGACCTTTGGAGAAAAGAGAACCACTTGTATGAATATCAAGAGCTCAAATGGCAACCCAGTTCTAAGCAAAGATGGGAAAGCAGAAAGGTGGAAGGAGTATATAGAGGGTCTATACAAGGGCGACGTACTTGATAATATTCTGGAAATGGAAGAGAATGTAGATGAAGATGAAATGGGAGATACGATACTGCGTAAAGAGTTTGACAGAGCACTGAAAGACCTGAGTTGAAACAAGGCCCCGGGATTAGAGAACATTCCATTGGAACTACTGACGGCCTTGGGAGAGCCAGTTCTGACAAAACTCTACCATCTGGTCAGCAAGATGTTTGAAACAAGCGAAATATCCTCAGACTTCAAGAAGAATATAATAATTCCAATCCCAAAGAAAGCAGGTGTTGACAGATGTGAAAATTACAGAACTATCAGTTTAATAAGCCACACCTGCAAAATACTAACGCGAATTCTTTACAGACGAATGGAAAAACTAGTAGAAGCCAACCTTGGGAAAAATCAGTTTGGATTCCGTAGAAATATTGGAACACGTGAGGCAATACTGACCTTACGACTTATCTTAGAAGAAAGATTAAGGAAAGGCAAACCTACGTTTCTAGTATTTGTAGACTTAGAGAAAGCTTTTGACATTGTTGACTGGAATACTCTCTTTCAGATTCTAAAGGTGACAGGGGCAAAATACAGGGAGCGACAGGCTATTTACAATTTGTACAGAAACCAGATGGCAGTTATAAGAGTCGAGGGAATGAAAGGGAAGCAGCGGTTGGGAAGGGAGTGAGACAGGGTTGTAGCCTCTCCTCGATGTTATTGAATCTGTATATTGAGCAAGCAGTAAAGGAAACAAAAGAAACATTTTGAGTAGGTATTAAAGTCCACGAGGATGAAATAAAAACGTTGAAGTTCACCGATGACATTGTAATTCTGTCAGAGACAGCAAAGGACTTGGAAGATCAGTTGAATGGAATGGACAGTGTCTTGAAAGGAGGATATAAGATGAACATCAACAAAAGCAAAACGAGGATAACGGAATGTAGTCGAATTAAGTCGGGTGATGCTGAGGGAATTAGATTACGAAATGAGACACTTCAAGTAGTAGAGGAGTTTTGCTATTTGGGGAGCAAAATAAGTGATGATGGTCGAAGTAGAGAGGATATAAAACGTAGACTGGCGCATGGGAAGGAAAGCGTTTATAAAGAAGAGAAATTTGTTAACGTCGAGTATAGATTAAAGCTTCAGGAAGTCGTTTCTGAAAGTATTTGTGTGGAGTGTGGCCATGTATGGAAGTGAAACGTGGACGATAAATAGTTTGGACAAGAAGAGAATAGAAGCTTTCGAAATGTGGTGCTACAGAAGAATGCTGAGGATTAGATGGGTAGATCACATAACTAATGAGGAGGTATTGAATAGAATTGGGGAGGAGTTTGTGGCACAACTTGACAAGAAGAAGGGACCAGTTGGTAGGACATGTTCTGAGGCATCAAGGGATCACAAATTTAGCATTGGAGGGCAGTGTGGAGGGTAAAAATCATAGAGGGAGACCAAGAGATGTATGCAATAAGCAGATTCAGAAGGACGTAGGTTGCAGGAAGTACTGGGAGAAGAAGCGGCTTGCACAGGATAGAGTAGCATGGAGAGCTGATCAAACCAGTATGAGGACTGAAGACAACAACAACAACAATGTGATATTAGTAAATGAGTGTTGTAAAATGATCCTTTAATACGGCGTTCATTAGAAAAAATCACGATCATTCTACATGGGACCTGAGGAAGGTCCATTAGCTTATTTGTTTAAGTTGTAAATATTTGTCATGTATTACTGTTTTTCTGACATGTTCTATATCCTGGAGGACCTCCTCACTACAGATCAATTGCAATAAAAGTAAATCTAATCTAATCTTAATTCAATATCAACGCCTCAAACTATTCATTAAAACAGATAAGGAAGCAATTGCAGCAAATTAATAAAGACTATTCATCAACACACACAAAATGCAAAGAAAAATTGTGTGCAGCAGGAAACCAAAATTGCTTTATTAACTGAATCAAGTAAATGTTAAAACAATATGTAGCAGCAACGGTACAGAAAGCATAATCATCACCTAATCGTCAGGGGGAAGATCACTTGATGCTCACTAACCACATGTTGCCTCCTACATAGAAGAAACTACCTCACATAAATACTACTTTGCTGAAGCAAAGGAATCTTGGCTCATGAAAACACACTTCAAGAATAGTACATGGTAGCTGCCTTGATGCACATACAAAAACTATTGATTAACATACATATATGGAACACGGGTAAGCCCCTCTAAGTACAGTAACATCAAAACTACGGGGCTGCTAACATTCCCAATCTGAGGTCGCCTCGTATCAAATGAATGACCGTCAAGAAACTAATACCTACGATATTCTTTTTTTCGTTCAGCCTCAATTCTCTCAACAAGGTTTCGCGAGTGACCTTTGACACTTCTTGAACCAATTTTTCGTTTGCCTTTTTTTCAGGTGGCAACAAAGTAGAGCAGTAATCGCAGTAGCAAAGTCTTTATCTTCCAATACAGTAATATTAACAGTATAATTGTCAATATAATCGAGCAGGCTACGGAGGACGTCAATATTATTGTGCAGTATCATCACCCATCTATGAGACGCCTAAGAACAAGACAGCCACATTGTTCCCATTTGAACAACGATTACGCTTCATCGGCACAGGTCACGCTGATCTCTGATTGACCAAGGCACTACTCGCCAAAAACTGCCGCACAAGCTACTCATCTCGGCCGAACAAAGACTGTTTACATGACAGACATCTACTGGGCACAAATTATGGTAGTAAATCTGCTCAAGACTGAGGGAACGCGGAAAATAGCAAAAGCCAAAAGCT
The DNA here is from genome assembly GCF_021461395.2 of Schistocerca americana. NCBI lineage: Eukaryota > Metazoa > Arthropoda > Insecta > Orthoptera > Acrididae > Schistocerca > Schistocerca americana. Next base: position 2,769,524 of record NW_025726159.1, on the reverse strand, counting down.
GACATATGACAAGCAACTTTCAGGGTTCTATAACTTCGCTCTTCAGAAATATCATTGCTGGAAACATTAGTTTCTATATAGGCTACACGTAATACGTAATTTTGTATGAAGACCTATAATAGTACTTGGAGGATTGATATTATCGAACAGATCTAAGCGTTGGACCGTTTGTCGGTTTGGTAAACTATCAGATGTTTTTATTATTCTATATTAAGTTGTTCTCTTTCAACACTGTTTCTATCATATGATAACGATTAAGGAAAGGTCTACTGCAAAATTTATTATTATTGAATGTCTGAATATGTACCTCTTGGAATTGCATTTCTTGTTCTTAGGTTTACAATTTTTTTTTTTTTTTTTACATTACTGTCACTTCTAACCTCACTCCTTCCTATTTGGCTGAATGTGGGTGCTACATATAAGGATATCGAGTGATTATTTTCTAATGATCATGACCTTCAAGAGCACATTCTGGGTTTATAATAGGAGAAGGTTCGAGGAGGAGCTGTAAGAATTGATTGAAATTTAAACGTCTGGTTAATAGGGACTTGTAAGTCGTCAGGCTCTTAGAAAATTTCTACTATGACTAGCACCATATTTCGCATATAGTCAGGGTTACCACTAGGATTTTGTAATTTCCAGAAGGTTATTAAATCTTACAAGAACACTGATTGACTGCTCTGCTGGGGCAATAGTAACAGGCAAAGTGCAGAAAATCTGTAAGGCTACCATTACATTTGATAATATGTTATTAAGATTACACTTACAGTTAACTTTTGAGAAGGTACAGGGTGTTGAGTGGCAGAGGTCCTAAATTAGCTATTTGAATATTTTCTAAATGAAAAATTTTTCTTTTAAATCTAGCTTATTAACTTTTACGCTTTGCAAAGATGGCATTTTTTTTACGAACTCTAGTAGTTTAGAATCGCCGAGGGTTATGTAGTTCCACAAGAAATCAAACGTGACCACCAAGTTGCCAATCGCAACATACATTACACTTAAGGTTTCTGTAACGCTACTGAAAAATGTATTTACGAAATTAGGTAACTGACAGTAGTCCGAAACACAATTGTTAGAATGGGAATGACTTGTGAACGTGTATTTTATCTCGTCGCTTACGCACTTTACCCTGTACTGAACTTCTCTGACCGCGAGAATGTAAATTTAATTTAGCTACGAGAATGTAAACTGTCAATAACTTTAAACTAAACCAAAACTGCATGAATTTACGTAACACAAAACTGAATCTGATGCAACACTATTGATTTGAAATTTGTCCTGGTAATAAAAAAAACTTGATCAACTTTAAAATAATAGTCCCTGTGCTTAATGACTGCTACCCCTGAAATAATAAAATTTCTTACCTTTATCTGCGCAATGGTAACGCTCTTCTCACTGCTCTCTGCTAGTACTTTAAATTGTATATTTAGCAAACAGCTATTATGCAAGGTTGTTCCTTAGCATACATTTTAATTAAATCGAATATGACTGAGACAATAACTTCTTGAGAAAAATAGTTAATCAAAAATAACATGGATCTGGGAAATAGTATTGACTTAAAACTTGAATTTTGACTCTTTGGAAATTAATAGTGCTCAAAATTAACACACTCAATAGTCTGATTGTACATTAACAATTAGCTTTACAAAATCATTAGATGTGAATGCTATGCACTGTCTTAATCATCAATTACGAATATGTGCAATGCATAAGTACCAAAACAACTTTCCTTAACTTTTTTCCAACTTCTGTTGAGATTACTTTTACAGTTAGCATGAATCATAGTATCTTGCAAATTAAAAAAAAAAAACATTATTGCCCGTCGCGAGTAAGTATAAGTCCAGCAATCATCAGATGCAAGACGACTTTACACTTGACAGTCCTCCATATATCTCTCCATCTAAAGTTACTCTAACACATTACCCATAATTCCTTGCATCAGCGATCGCTGTTGAGCAGCGACGCTACTACACAATCGATACTACATTTGAGCGTTCTGGCTCAATATAATATTTTCTTACTAAACTTGGATTAATTTACCCTTTGTATACACCTTTCACTACCTAGAAAAATAGCCGCACGGGGTAGTCGCCTGGTCTATGGCGCCTTGCCAAGGTTCGCGCGGCTCCACCTCTCGGACGTTCGAGTCCTCCCTCGGGCATTGGTGTGTGTGTTTTCCTTAGCTTAAGTAGATTAAATACTGTGTAAGCCTATGGACCGATGACCTCAGCAATTTTGTCGCATAGGAGCTTATCACACATTTCCAAACCTAGAATAATGTTGAAAAAGGAATAGCTTCAAACTGTTCTCTTGGCTCAAGTTTAAATCTTGGTTTGCTATTTTATCTTCAGAGAGATTTCCCTTGCCTTTCTGTTGCTGTATGCCGTGAATTATTACTTTCAAATCTTTGGATATTCCAGTATTTTCGGGTACTTTGCACTTTCTGCGTAAATAGCATCCCAGTTATTTAAAAAATGTTCAAATGTGTGTGAATGCCTAAGGGACCAAACTGCTGAGGTCATCGGTTCCTAGACTTACACACTACTTAACCTAACTTAACCTAACATATGCGAAGAACAACACACACACCCATGCCTGAGAGAGGACTCGAACCTCCAGGCCGGCCGCGGCGGCCGAGCGCTTCTAGGCCCATCAGTCCTGAACCGCGCGACTGCTACGGTCGCAGGTTCGAATCCAGCCTCCGGCATGGATGTGTGTGATGTCATTAGGTTAGTTAGGTTTAAGTAGTTCTAAGTTCTAGGGGACGGATGACCTCAGATGTTAAGTCCCATAGTGCTCAGAGCCATTTGAACCATTTGAACCTCCGGCAGGAGGGGCCGCGCCATCCGTGACATGGTACCCTAAACCATGCGGCCACTCCGCGCGCGGCGTCCCAGTTATTTCTCAGAGGTTTCTTTTTTCCCACTATACTCTTACTACTGGCAATTTCAACATCTATTGTGGCTTCTTGCTTGAAGGGTACTGTTGCGTATGCCTATTGCAGATAATACTTTGTACCGCTATGAAGACATCGAGACACAGTGAAATGATTTCAAATACTTCCGAACGCCCTTTAGTTTGGTATGTCACTGCCCTTTTTAATCCTGAAAAATGTTTACCAAATGGATACACAGCATCTATCGGCACATACCATCTCGTTCCTAATTGCCCATGGAATGATTACGGAAGAGAGATCACATCCGTGGAAATCGCTGCAGTATGGATTTAATAGACGAGCACAGGGAGGAGAAAAAATTTAAACAGATTTACTTTTAATATATGTGCTTGCGATCCCTGATAGATGACACTCACGTAGTTCTTGTAGTGATAACACTGCCCACGACAATCTGAAAGCTGTAAGCCATAACATTCCTGCTTAGCCAGCAAGGGTGGCCGAGCGGTTCTAGGCGCTACAGTCAGGAACCACGCGACCGCTAAGGTCGCAGGTTCGAATCCTGCCTCGGGCATGGATGTGTGTGATGTCTTTAGGTTAGTTAGGTTTAAGTAGTTCTATGTTTTAGGGGACTGATGACCTTAGAAGTTAAGTCCTACAGTGCTCAGAGCCATTTGAACCATTCCGGCTTATCGCATATCATTTTAGCCACTGACTGACCACTCTTCGGGCCACAGTGAAGAGAGCAGTGAAAACGCTGTGCCATTCTGGACTGAGTTTCTTCGTCGACGACAGAGTAGTGGTAAACAAAAGCATTTTTCTCCCTCTGGACTTCATCGGGAGTTGCATCTACCATAACAGAAAGGTGTTAATTACATTTTACCTCCGATAAAATAATTTGGTGAACAGAGTACTGTGAGTTAACGAGCACTGCTCTCTCACTTAAATATATGGCCCAAAGAGCCAGCCTAGAGGAATTGTGAAACGAACCCTGACTGACCTTTCTTCGGGCCACAGTGAAGAAAGCAGTGAAAACATAGTGCAATTCTGTATTGATTTTTTTCGTCGACGCCAGAGTACCGCTGCACAAAAGTATTTTTCTCCAGCGGCTAATATATGAACGTTTTAGTCCATCTTAACTATCGTTCATATAGAAGCGCGCCACTAGAATGAGAAATGTTGTAAATATCAACTCTGTAACTTTATTTGTTTAAAAGATAGAGTAAATTAAAATTATCAGTATTTTCAGTTTGGCATCCGATCATTGTTTCTTCCGCACAAAACATACTGAAAGATGACAGCAAAACAACTTATTGAATCATTAGGGGGTAATAGAATATTTGTTATAAAGTTTAGTGGATTATAGTTACTTTTGTTCTTTATTTATTTATCAGAAAGCACATTGGTGCAAGGGTACAGGCCGTGATATCGAAGTTAAGGAGGAAATTGTATTTGTTTTGTGTAAAAGAATTTAACTTTTATTATGTAATGGATATCATTGTTACTTTATTTAGAACGTGAAAGTGATCAAGCTTTGATTATTCAAATATGTTAAAATGTAAAATAGTGTAGAATAAGCTGTAGCCCTTCAGATGGACGGCCTCAAGAAAGGGAACTGCCCTAGTCAGTTTCGCGAAGTCAGGCCACAAGTGTCCCATCGGGACCATCCGACCGCCGTGTCACCCTCAATTGAGGATGCGGATAGGAGGGGCGTGTGGTCAGCACACCGCTCTCCCGGTCGTTTAGATGGGTTTCTTTGACCTGAGCCGCTACCAATCGGTCGAGTAGCTCCTCAATTGGCATCACGAGGCTGAGTGCACCTCGAAAAATGGCAACAGCACATGGCGGCTGGATGGTCACCCATCCAAGCGCCCGCAAAGCCCGACAGCGCTTAACTTCGGTGATCTCACGGGAACCGGTGCATCAACTGCGGCATGGCCGTTGCCGAACTCTAACTTTGCGCGTAGATAAATTGTGTTTCGCGATTAGATTGTGAATGATCGAACTGTGTCAAATGGATATGCGCTCGAGTGTAACAGTAACTCTAAATACGACCAATTTCGCTATTAGTTTTCTTTCTGAATAAACATTATTCTAACTAAATCGCAACTCTGTGGCCTACATCATTTATGGATCGTTAATTTACTTCCCGATATTATTATTAATGTTATTATATGTTATGTTAACTTTCTATTTCGTAAACTGGCCATCAGGCAGACAATTTAACCAAAGGGTCAAAAGTGCCTAATTTAGGGCGTGCAATGCGACACGTGCGGTTCAACCCCTAGACGAGTTTGAGCCAAGACATTTCGACGAAGAGGAACCGCATGTGAGCCCGAACATCTTTGGTACGTCAGCTCGCAACTGGGAGCTCGTCCGGGATAGGAAATTGGAAAGTGTTAGTTAAGGGATAAGAATCCTGCAAAGTGTTGGTACAGGATTGGATTTTGGGAAGTGTTAGTTGCGGAATATGAAGTCTGGAAAGTTAAGAATTGGAGCTGAATTCCGCAAAGTGTTTCCAAAAGTATTATCTGAACTTCGATAGGCAAGACCTCTCGCAAAAGTTAAATGTGAGATCCGTTCAGGACTGAATATTAGGTTTCTTTAATAGTAGTGAAATTACAATTGTAATTCTCACAGTTAATGACATTCTGCGACCCAGATCCCAAGTTTTTGGCAGTTTAGGCAGTTTGCGTGGGGGCTCTGAGCAAGGAAATTTGCAACAGTTGTGTGCACCGAGTTTTTGCAGTGGTTAGGAGTGATAAAAAAGTAACGCGGAAGAAGATGAATCACCTTACCACAACTGCCATAGACGGTATTCTTCTTTAACACTAATTATCATTATTTCACTTACTTTCATCAACTGGAAAACTCAGAGAGACGGGCCCATACAGAGACTTACCAGCAACAGTTATTCCCGGGAACCATTCGCTACTAAAACAGGAAAAGGGGGAGGTGAAACAAGCACATGAAGTACCCTCCGCCACACACAGTGAGGTGGCCTGTGTAGCATAGCTGTAGATGGAGATGCAGAATGTAGTTTTATTACACAACATTCATGATTTATTACACTGCTAGTAACACAAACAAAACTTTTCACAGTTAACAGCTATCAGTACGGCCTACAAAATGTGACCCAAAGTATCCAGACACCCACAAAAACATGCGTTTTTCATATTAGGTGCATTGAGATGCCACGTACTGCCAGGTACTCCATATCAGCGACCTCAGTAGTCATTAGATATCGGAAGAGAGCAGAATGGGGCTCTGCACGGAACTCATGGACTACGAACGTAGTCAAGTGACTGGGTGTCCCTTGGGTCATACGTCTGTACGCGAGATTTCCCCCCATCGAAAGATCCCTAGGTCCACTGTTTCCGATGTGATACTAAAGTGGAAACGTGAAGGGACACGTAAACCACAAAAGCGTACAGACGAACCTCGACTGTTGACTGACAGAGACCACCGACAGTTGAAGAGGGTCGTAATGCGTAGTACATCTACACCTTCATCTACATCCATACTCCGCAAGCCACCTGACGGTGTGTGGCGGAGGGTACCCTGATTACCTCTATCGGTTCTCCCTTCTATTCCAGTCTCGTATTGTTCATGGAAAGAAGGATTGTCGGTATGCTTCTGTGTGGGCTCTAATCTCTTTGATTTTATCCTTATGGTCTCTTCGCGAGATATACGTAGGAGGGAGCAATATCCTGCTTGACTCTTCGGTGAGGGTATGTTCTCGAAACTTCAACAAAAGCCTGTACCGAGCTACTGAGCGTCTCTCCTGCAGAGTCTCCCACTGGAGTTTATCTATCATCTCCGTAACGCTTTCGCGATTACTAAATGATCCTGTAACGAAGCGCGCAGCTCTCCGTTGTATCTTCTCTATCTCTACTATCAACCCTGTCTGGTACGGATCCCACACTGCTGAACAGTATTCAAGCAGTGGGCGAACAAGCATACTGTAACCTACTTCCTTTGTTTTCGGATTGCATTTCCTTAGAATTCTTCCAATGAATCTCAGTCTGGCATCTGCTTTACCGACTATCAACTTCATATGATCATTCCATTTTAAATCACCCCTAATGCGTACTCACAGATAATTTATGGAATTAACTGCTTCCAATTGCTGACCTGCTATTTTGTAGCTAAATGATAAGGGATCTTTCTTTCTATGTATTCGCAGCACATTACACTTGTCTACATTGAGATTGAATTGCCATTCCCTGAACCATGCGTCAATTTGCTGCAGATCCTCCTGCATTTCAGTACAATTTTCCATTGCTACAACCTCTCGATACACCACAGCATAATCTGCAAAAAGCCTCAGTGAAATCCGATGTCATCCACAAGGTCATTTATGTATATTGTGAATAGTAGGCAGACACCTATCCAGACCATCACACAGGAATTCCAAACTGCATCAGGATCCACTGCAAGTACTATGAGAGTTAGGTGGGAGATGAGAAAACATGGATTTTATGCTCGAGTGGCTGCTCATAAGCCACACATCACGCCGGTAAATGCCAAACGACGCTTCGCTTGGTGTAAGAGAGTAAACATTGGACGACTGAACAGTGAAAAAACGTGTGGAGTGACGAATCACGGTACACAATTTGGCGATCCGATGGCAGGGTGTGGGTATGCTTCCCACTGTTGAAGAGCCATTCGGGTATAGCGATTGCACCTTTCAACACGATCGGGCACTTGTTCATAACGCACGGCCTGTGGCGGAGTGGTTACACGTTAATAACATCGCCGCACGTAGTAACCGTGCGGTTTGAGGCGTCATGTCACGGACTGAGCGACCTCTCCCGTCGGAGGTTCGAGTCCTTCCTCGGGCATGGGTGTGTGTGTTGTTCTTAGCATAAGTTAGCTTACTTTAGTTTAAGTAGTGTGTAAGTCTAGGGACCGATGACAGCAGTTATGTCCCTTAGCAGTTCACACACATTGGGACATTTGATAACAATGTAATGGACTCGCCTGTACCGGGTCCTGACCTGAATCTTACAGAACAACTTTGGGATGTTTTGGACCGCCGACTTGGTGCCAGGCCTCACCGACCGATAACGATACCTCTCCTCAGTGCAGCACTCCGTGAAGAATGGGCTGCCATTCCTCAAAAAACCTTCCAGCACCTGATTGAACGTATGGCTGAGAGAGTGGAAGCTGTCATCAAGGCTAAGGGTGTGTCAACACCATACTGAATTCCAATATTATCGATGGAGGAAGCCACGAACTTGTAAGTCATTTTGAGCCAGGCATCCGGATAATTTTTATCGCAAAGTGTATCTGCTAAGAGCATGTATTTAATATACTCTGTAAAGAATCAATGCGCGTCTGCAGTGACCAACGAGACAGTAACTCGTATGGGTAAACGAAGCGAAGCTGAGGTGGTGCAGAAGTTCGGAGAAAACCGAAGTTGCCTTGTCCCTTCTTCTATTTTCCATACTGCAAATTACACATAGGTGTAAAACGATGTAATCATTAGGGATAATGATTATGATGAACGTTTATTAGTGTAATAACGTGAGTGCATCGTATGCTCGATCGACCGACTGACTCATTAAAGCTGTTCTCTTGGCGCCTTAATGGTGCGGTCTCCCGCACCTGCATCTGCGGCCAACGATAAATATAAATACACCTCTCCAAATTGCTCGCTTATGTCCACGAATTGAGTTAAATCATCCTTCACAATTGTAAGCCCTGCGGATGAAGTAAAGGCCTACTTCGTGCACGTCAAAATGACTACCACTATCCCCTAACACCGGAAATTGTGCCGCTAAGATAAACGCAATCGACGTGTTGGTCTGTTACGACCTTTCTTGCCGAAGTGGTAGAACGAATAGTGTATTTAATTTGTTCCTGTGTCGTCATGTATTAGTTCAATAACTTATAATTAAGAAACTAGTTGATATATATTGGTTCCGGGACTGCATTTGTATTTGAGTAAATATTTTAGCAAATAGGTCAGCGGCTGCAGTTTGAAAACACATCGCGTACATCGCCATTTTTTCGGTTTTCCGTCGTCTTTTAGCTGCCTCAAAGTTCATGGAAGTATGTTCTGTCTCTTCAACTAAATGAAAGGCAGTATCTCTCTCTCTCTCTCTCTCTCTCTCTCTCTCTTTTTTTTTTTTTTTTTTTGCCACACGGGTTCGTTCTTTTATTTACGAAGCATATTCAATGGCTCGCAATACAAGTTTGTTTCTATGTATATAATTAATGAATTATGTAGTATCTAGTAGTATGCTACTATGTTACGTTTTCTCAAGTTATTCATTTATTTCTCAGGTTATAAACAACTTTTTCAGCACAAATTTCGTCAGGTTTAGTTATCGTTTGGCGATTTCCATTGTTGTTGTTCCCTGGAATTGTTGGGATATTACTACATACAACGCCTTCTGCACTGAGGTGACAAATTCCATAGGATAGCGACATGCAGATATGCAGACGGCGGTAGTAACGCTTACACAAGGTATAAAAAAAGCAGTGCATTGGTGGAGTTGTCATTTGTACACGGTATATTTCTATTAAAAGTTTACCAACGTGATTACGGCCACAGCACGGTAATTACCATCCTTTGAAGGCGAAATGATAGTTGGAGCTGGACGCACGTGACATTCTGTTGCGGAGTGTGCCGAAGCTACCAAATGTCAGGCATTACCTCTCACCACGGCAACGCAGTGACCGACGGCCTTCACTTAACGACCGAAAGCAGCTGCGTTTGTGTACACTTGTCAGTGCAAAGAGACAAGCAACACTGCGTGAAATAACCGCAGAAATCACTGTGGGACGTACGACGGACGTATCCGTTAGGACAATGTGGTGAAATCTGCCTTTAATGGACAGTGGCAGCAGACTACCGCCACGAGTGCCTTGCTAACAGGACGACATCGCCTGCAGTGCTTCTCCTGGTCCCGTGATCAAATTGATTGGATCCTAGACGACTGGAAAACCGCGAGCTGGTCAGATGAGTAACGATTTCAGCTGGTAAGAGCTGATGTTAGGGTTCGAGTGTGGTACAGTCGCCACGAAGCCATGTACTTAAGTTGTCGACAAATAGCTATGCAATCTGGTGGTGGTTCCACATGGAATGACCTGGGTCCTTCGGTCCTACAGAACCCATCACTGACTACAACTGTTCGGCTACTTGGAGACCATCTGCAACCATTCTTGGATTTCATGTTCCCAAACAACGATGGAATTTTTTATAGATACCTACTACGCCATGTCACCTAGCCACAGTTGTTCGCGACTGGTTTGAAGAACATTCCGGACATTTCGAAGACCACCCAGATTCCCCCATATGAAAATCATCGAACATTTATGAGACCTAATCCAGAGGTTAGTTTGTGCACAAAATCCTGCACCGGCAACACTTCCCCATTCGTGGAAGGCTGTAGAGGCAGCAGGGCTCCACATTTCTCCAGGGGACTTCCAACGACTTGTTGAGCCCATACCACATCGAGTTTCTCACTACGCTTGGAAAAAGGAGGTCCGAGACGACGTTAGGAGGTATCCATTACTTGTGCTTTTGTCATCTCAGCATATAGAGTCCAGAGTGATTAAGTTCGGAGACCGTGCTGACCAATGTACTGCTCCTTGGCGACGAATCTATCTCACATACCTTAGTCTAGAACATGACGTGCAAGCAAGGCAGTATGTGCAGGACGTCCATCGTATTAGTATCACGAAAGTATTCTGGTCCGTAGTGGTACTTGGGCCAGAAGACGATGCCGATTTCGTGTCATGAAGATGAAATATACCTCGCCATTTAGGTTACCTTAGACGAAATTATGGTCGATAACTTGCAGAAAGCATGTGAAACCAAACAATATTTTTCATTAACGTTGATGTCCCAAACGTCTAAGTCGTTGTGGGTTTTCACAGGACTAATGATGGACGCTCTCTGTATTCCACTAACCTTTCTTTGAGAGCAATGGGTTATAGGGGGAAATACCATAGAAGAAGTTGACTGGAGAGTATTAGCTGCTGTGTACACTAACAAAGATATACATTGTTTTGGAAACCATTCTGATACTCGTCAATCCATTACAGGATTGGCACAACTTAAATTTCATTTATAAATGATTTAAATTCATCTGAATCTCATTTCCAGCCAGTAAATTAATAAATATTTAATGCTGGAAATAAGCAAACTCGGCGACTGCAAGATTTGAGCTAGCTAGTCCTATAATGATTCCTTCTATTTTGTAGTGGTGGTTTTACATGTTATATTTTCTATAGTATGTCTCTGGTGGTGATGAGCTAAGGCAAAAAGAACTCTGCAGCGCAGTGACTTGGGATCCGATCAAGCACCCATGGAATTTTCGGCACAGCTTTCAGAGGTGACAGCCAGGGGATGGGGAGAAGTGTCCAGTCATGGCAGGTACAACGCTACTGGCCAAGCTCTGTTTAGCTCGGGCGCCTGGGACTCGACTTCCGGTAGTTGTTCTCGTATTTTGCCTTGCACATTATGAGATCCCAGTCTCTGCCCAAAGAGCCATAAGAAATATCATGATAACCATTTGGGCTTGTGGAGAAATTCGGCTATTACAGATTGTTCAATCTTGTCAAAAAAGATTTCTGAAGAACTTCGTTTCCTTTTTCGCCAGGCCTGCAACGCAGGATACGTCATGATACGACATTCTGTAATAAATAATCACAAGTAAGCTAAAATAGTTCAATTAGTAACGTTTCTTTTTTACTGCGAGCCTGTTTCGGCAATAGCGCCATTGTGAAGTAAATTTCTAGATGTTACATATGGAGAGTCAACTTACGTTTATAAAATATGTACAGTCATGCTCAAAAGTATCCGAACGACCCGAATTACATTTCGCCTGAATCGCATGCAACCCGCATAACACAGCTGTCTAGCAGGTCCTCTAATCGCTCCTTGGTACAGTTGTTTGACTATTGAAAATGGTTCCAACAAGTCACCCACAGCTCAGTATCGTAATAACACAAGATGAAAAGTAATACCACAATATTACAAATATCAGGGAACACATTATCATAGATAAGACTGTCCTTAAGGCCTGTAAGCTAACATTAATTACAATAAATGACATACCTGAAATGTTACCACTCTCATTATTACGTCAGATAGGTAATGCACGTAGTAAGTACGTCGTATTCATGATATCCTCTTCAAAGTAACATACCATACTTATTATTTAACACAAAATGACATTAAAATTTACGTTATTCACGAACAGCTAGTTGAGAATATGCATGAACTTCAAATGACACGAAGAACCGTCTCGTTCAGCATATGGATTCAAACCCAGGTCACGCAGACTAAGCAAAGATTTCGTGACTGACGGAAACTAACAGTCATTCCTGACTAGGCATACAGAGAGTGATATACCTAGATTTTAGACAGTATCAGTTAGAAAATATCAACTTTAAATTTCATAAGGTAAACATTTTTAACGGACGCGAATTCCTACCCATCACCTATTGTCCCTGTTAACGAACTACGAGAGATGTTAAATATTGATCCTTCACAAGTAACTTAATTAAAATGCTGTGAGGTAAAGCTTTGTGTTGGACAGGGATTTGAACCCAGAACTTAATCGGATATCAACTGCGTTTTTTTTAAAAGTAGGAACCACCATTTTTTATTACATATTCGTGTAGTGCGTAAAGAAATACGAATGTTTTAGTTGGACCACTTTTTTCACTTTGTGATAGATGTCACTGTAACAGTCACAAACATATGGCTCACAATTTTAGACGAACTGTTGGTAACAGATAGGTTTATAGATTAAAATACAGAACGTAGGTACGTTTGAACATTTTATTTCGGTTGTTCCAATGTGATGCATGTACCTTTGTGAACTTATCATTTCTGAGAACGCATGCTGTTACAGCGTGATTAGCTGTAAATACCACATTAATGCAATAAATGCTCAAGATGATGTCCGTCAACCTCAATATATTTGGCAATCCATATAACGACATTTCTCCCAACAGCGAGTAGTTCGCCTTCCGTAATGTTCGCACAGGCATTGACAATGCGCTGACGCATGTTGTCAGGCGTTGTCGGTGGATCACGATGGAAATATCCTTCAACTTTCCCCGCAGAAAGAAATCCGGGGACGTGAGATCCGTGCGGGCCATGCTATGGTGCTTCGACGACCAATCCACCTGTCATGAAATATGCTATTACCGCTTCAACCGCACGCGAGCTATGTGCCGGACATCCATCATGTTCGAAATACATCGCCATTCTGTCATGCAGTGAAACATCTTGTAGTAACATCGGTAGAACATTACGCACGAAATCAGCATACATTGCACCATTTAGATTGCCATCGATAAAATGGGGCCAATTTTCCTTTCTCCCATAATGCCGCACCGTACATTAACCCGCCAAGGTCGCTGATGATCCACTTGTCGCAGCCATCGTGGATTTTCCGTTGCCCAATAGTGTATATTATGACGGTTTACGTTACCGCTGTTGGTAAATGAGGCTTCGTCGCTAAATAGAATGCGTTCAAAAAATCTGTCATCGTCCTTTAATTTCTCTTGTCCCAGTGGCAGAACTGTACACGACGTTCAAAGTCGTCGCCATGCAATTCCTGGTGCATAGAAATACGGTAGGGGTGCAGTCGATGTTGATGTAGCATTCTTGACACCGATTAACACCGACGTTTTTGAGATTCCCGATTCCCGCGCAATTTGTCTGCTACTGATGTGCGGATTAGCCGCGACAGCAGCTAAAACACCTACTTGGTCATCATCATTTGTTGGAGGTCGTGGTTGACGTTTCACATGTGGCTGAACACTTCCTGTTTCCTTAAATAACGTAACTATCCGGCGAACGCTCGGGACACTTGGATGATGTCGTCGAGGATACCGAGCGACGTACATAGCGCACGCCCGTTGGGCATTTTGATCACAATAGCCATATATCAACACGATATCGACCTTTTCCGCAATTGGTAAACGGTCCATTTTAACACGGGTAATGTATCACGAAGCAAATACCGTCCGCACTGGCGGAATATTACGTGAGACCATGTACCTTTACGTATGTGACTACTTGTTACCAACAGTTCGTCTAAAATTGTGAGCCATATGTTTGTGACTATTACAAAGCGAAAAATGTGCTCCAACTAAAACATTCATATTTCTTTACATACTACACAAATATGTAATAACAAATGGGGGTTCCTGTTTTTAAAAAAAACTCTGTTGATATCCGTTTGACCTATGGCAGCGCCATCTAGCGGGCCAGCTATAGCGTCATCTGGTTTCCCCCTTCAAGTTAGACGAGTTTCGTTCTTTGTGATTTTTTCGTTTGATGCTTATTTCGTGGTCAATGGACCACCCTGTATATCGGACAACACGTCAGTGCAGCGAGATTTCATTTGCGTGTTGCGCGTGGTGCAGAAATATTCGTGTTTTGCTTGCTTCTGCGATAGGTTCCACCCTACTGAATGCGAGCAAGCTCACGAATAGACTGTCAATAATTGGAATTACGCAATAATACAATTAAAAGGTGTACTTTTGCACTATGTATCCCGATGTACATAATTGTAAATAGATTATATGCCTACTTGATTATTACTCGCGCTTCTCGATGCTTTCCTCAAAAAAATACAAATAAAAATAAAAAGAGAGAAATAGAGACAGGGAGAGAAAACAGAAATGTAGTTCTAATATCAGCTCGGTGACGCAATTCTCGTCTCGTGAAGTAAAGCAAGGATAGTTGATGGGCAATATCTCGTTGTACTAGCGATATGTATGGCTACAGGATTCTTTCTTTTCTCTCTGCAAACAACCAGAAGAGAATTCAGTAAAAAAGTGATAAGAACACCTACGCAGTGCGCCAATTAAACACTCAGCCTTTCTTGGTTATTTTGTTAATCGTCAACTTTTGTCTGTAAAGCAACAAACATCCTTGATTAAATGGCTCTGAGCACTATGGGACTCAAATGCTGTGGTCATTAGTCCCCTAGAACTTAGAACTACTTAAACCTAACTAACCTAAGGACATCACACACATCCATGCCCGAGGCAGGATTCGAACCTGCGACCGTAGCAGTCGCACGGTTCCGGAATGCGCGCCTAGAACCTCGAGACCACCGCGGCCGGCCATCCTTGATTACTGATTTGTTATTACTACCATTGTTATTGTTATTAGTCACCTCACAACAGCTCTCCTATCACTCGTTGCTGCTGATGCACATAATGAATGGATCAGGATGAATGGAATGTGGGGTGTTTCATCATGGAGAATATACACATATATCTCGATGTCTTGTGTTCAGGGTAATATGAAAATCTCAGTAAGAGAAGACGACAACAGGGTGCCGGTGATGCAGGCAATAATACCCACTATTTCTGTCGACTTAACACCATGACGACAGACAAACTGGCATCTCAGTGTATTTTGATTATAATTCGTTAGCCTTCTTGCTACCTCGTTCTAATACTTCGTGGCAGCAGGCTTAGTATTTAGCTTTTTGAACACCAAGCAATAACACACAATGACAGTAGATGGAAGGATACAAAGAAACCATAAAACTCATGAGTGTGGATCCAGTTCATCGTTAGAGGACTAAACAAGAGGGAAACATTACGAACGCAATGAATACACTGGTTAGTATACATTATTTGTATAGAGCCGAAGGTGAAAAAGCGCAGATCTGCACAGTGCCTGCATCTGCACTTTATTTCCTTCTTCTTGGGAATAATTTTTAGTTTCTTCTCTTCTGAATTTTCAAATGAATTGATTATTATGTGGCACAGAATAATTAGTTAATTTTGTTTCTTATAGCTTTTATTCGCACCAACATTATTCTACATTTTCGTGCAATTCGTGAAATTCTACTTGTATGATCACAAGAATGCACATAGACGCAATCGATTTCGAGGTGCGAAGTGTTTGTTATCTTACTTTTCGTGACACGTGGGCAAAGGTGATTTCCAAAGACTTTTGATTGTACTGAAATAATCTTTTGTAACAAAGTAACAAGGTAAGTGTTATATTCGTATATATTTTGTGGGAAACTGTAATCGTGATGGAAGATTATACACCTGAATGTTTGACACAACTGGTAGGAAAAACGCTGCATATTAACCAAATCCCGCGTTCCTTTCCGTATCCTCCCCACATATCGCTACAGAGCTGTTCCTAGCACAGCTGAGAATTGGCAACATCGTCACAAATATTTGGCAACACTGTGACAGTGCAGTCACTTCTGAGTATGGTACTGAACTGACTCGCTAAATTCGCTTGATATTCTCTTTCCATTTGAATGACTCATGCTATATAATCCTCATGTAAACTAAGACACTGAGACAGAAAATTCAATTTTTTGGATAAAGAAATGCTATTCTTCACACAAGTGACAACTTTTATTATCTTTCCCAATGCGTTATGACGTTGAACAACCAATACCTTGATGAGAGTGGCGTGCTGGCACCAGTGTGTCCGTAGCCCCATGGAACCACCCACGTCTTGTGCCGCAAAGGCTAAGTGAGTTGTCAGTTCTAACAATGGTAGGGGCCAGCGTGTGTGAGCTTTTTTTATAATTTATGTTATGGAGATGCGAATTTCCAGAAAAAATTCTGTAACGAAATCGGACGAAAACCTTTACACATGAAGTCCTCTTCGTAGCTCGACTCAGTAAGCTGTGTTAATGGTCATGGATCTTAGATTTCTGACTGCCAAGCTGCTTCACAATAGAAGCGTTTCTGAAGAAATCCGAATCGACCGTCAACGATACGAATTTCAATATTGTTCTGCACTTAAGACTCACATGCCAGGGTGATAAGTATGAAGGAAATGAAACTCTTGATTACTATGGGGCCTTTGAGATAAATTTCCACGGTATCAATTAGGAACTCTCTGAAGACATTTGCTAACAGTGGCCCTAGCAACATACTTTTTCTCTGGCTAACTTGAAATACGGGCAATTTTGTCGCATTAAATCCAATTGAATATTTTAAATATCACTTTTGAACAGCACTCACTTCTCCATTAATTAACGCAGGGATCCCAAAACAAGCAATTTGCCTGAGTAGCTATAGAACTGATTCTGAAAGGTATTGCCACAACGTTTCGCATCCATTTACCATAGGGAATCAAAGAAAGAAACCAAACACATTACATTGCGTTTATCTCTGTGCCTTGATTAACACATATGAATCCATGACAAAAATAAACTATTTGAAGAATCTCCTGTGAAAGGAAAAAGAACAGGATGTCACGCATTAATTATAACACAATGGATCAGAAACAATGAAATTAATTCTGTGCCACATTCATGTACAGCATTCTAATATAATAAAATCCTCATCAAATAAAAACGGTTTTGTCCCTCCGTTGCTATCGAGTGTGAAACACAAATCGTAGACAGATTTTATGGGTCATCACTCAACAACATTAAAGCATTTTACACCATCAAGAGTGAGGAGTGGGGCAGACGTTGTGGGCAGAAGGCGAGGCAGCGCAGTGCCTCAGCCCCCACTGGTAGGCAGCAAACGCGTCGCACAGAACTCAGATGCATGCAGTGCTCAGAGGCAGATGGTCGGCCAAGAAATCTATGGCTAAAATATTGTTGAACCAAACTGTTATCACCAATGTGACAGTAAGCGAAATATATTGTAGATTCGCTTGAATTACACTCATAGCTTCAGCACCGAGAAGAAAGGGGCGATAAAAATTTTGTCGACGTTTGCTTTCGGTTGCCAGACGTCGTATTAGCTAGTATCGCGTTTTACCCGAAGACTACGGTCATAGTCAAGAATGATGTATTCAGACTGCAGTCAAGACTTCCTCGGGGAAGTACCGCAGTCTACAGTGTTGCCAGATCGAGTATATTGCTGGACATAGAATTTTGAGGGGAGCACGACTGTATCGTCCACCTTATGTGAATGACTCGGCGGTCAATTTTTTTGTCTAAGACTGTATCTACAACACATCTTGCACGCTGAAGACCCAGAAGAGTTCAAAAAACAAAATTAGTTCATAAGAGCAACGTTAACTGTAGCATTCAAATTATTCATAGTATTGGATACATGTGTGTGAACGACTTTCAATGCCCACTCAAGGAAGACAATGGTACACAGTCTAGCTTCAATATCATAAATACGCCCCAGTTTGTGGACGAACTCTGACTTAGGTTGATAATCATTTTGAATATTTAGCAGTACTGTACGCATTGGTTCTAAACTCGTTTTCAATCGATTATTCCCACAGCTTGAGGAACACTACTTGTTATACCTCTTAGACAAAATAACTACGCAGTGCTATCAGACGAAAGATCAACTGGCACAATCTGTGTTTTACAAACTTCGTACCTGGATAAATTTTTTACTCTCTCTCTATCGTTCTTTTTTATTTTTATCTCCCTCTCTCTCTCTCTCTCTCTCTCTCTCTGACACACACACACACACACACACACACACACACACACACACACTTTCTCTCATCTCTCGGTCTCTCTCTCTCTCTCTCTCTCTCTCTCTCTCTCTCTCTCTCTCTCTCTTTCACACACACATACACACACACACACATTCCTTTTTTAGTTTCATATGTTTGTTGTGCTCGACTATCGATGAGGCACGAAAACGTCCGTGAATGAGTTTATTAGTTTTGAGTACACTTAAGAAAGAAATATAAAAACAATTATGAGAGTTACTGATTTATGATGCTGAGTTTGCAGTCAGTTATGAGTATTCAGAATGAGATTTTCACTCTGCAGCGGAGTGTGCGCTGATATGAAACTTCCTGGCAGATTACAACTGTGTGCCGGACCGAGACTCTAACTCGGGACCTTTGCCTTTCGAGGGCAAGTGCACTTGCCCTAAAAGGCAAAGGTCCCGAGTTCGAGTCTCTGTCCGGCACACAGTTTTAATCTGCCAGGAAGTATCAGTTCTGAGTATTATTAGTAACTATGTTCCAGTCCCTAAACCTGGTTACAGAAATGCGAATCAGACGCATTACGTATTCCAGGCCGTAGCACCCGCGTCTTTGAGACGCCAGCAATGGTCACTCCCCAGCCCGGTGTAGGATCACATCGGTTCGTCTTCTTCCTGCTGATAGAGCAACTGGGATTTGGCAACAAGGCAAGGTATGTTTGGCAACTCTGTGATCGACGAGTTACTTCCTGGTGTGCACCGAATTAAACCTCAAAGTTCACTTCATTTTTCCTGTCATTTCCATTGAATAATTTGAGTTATTCTCGCTTGAGGTGTAACAAATGGTTGTAAATTCACGATTTTCAGCCCGCACGGGGAAATCGCAACTATTCTCGTCCGTTAAATAGCGGTTTACGAGTTCTAGCCATTATTGATCTCGTTAAAGGAAGCCAAGGCACATACCACTTCGCTCGCTCTGTGGTAGCCTGCTGACCTGTGAAAAAGCGTCTGTTACGGTTCGCGGTTCTAGTCTTGCTAACTGTAACGTTTTGAAGCTTTCTGTGAAAGAGCTACAAGCAGTCAGATCAAACATCAATAAGGAAATCGCTAGAAAGTGCACCAATGGCCATTAAAATTGCTACACCACGAAGATGACGTGCTACAGACGCGAAATTTAACCGACAGGAAGAAGATGCTGTGATATACAAATGTTTAGCTTTTCAGAGCATTCACACAAGGTTGGCGCCGGTGGTGACACCTATAGCGTGCTGACATGAGGAAAGTTTCCAACCGATTTCTCATACACAAACAGCAGTTGACAGGCGTTGCCTGGTGAAACGTTGTTGTGATGCCTCGTGTAAGGAGGAGAAATGCGTACCATCACGTTTCCGAATTTGATAAAGGTCGGATTGTAGCCCTTCGCGATTACAGTTTATCGTATCGCGAGATTATTGCTCGCGTTGGTCGAGATCCAATGACTGTTAGCAGAATATGGAATCGATGGATTCAGGAGGGTAATACGGAACGCCGTGTGGATCCCAACGGCCTTGTACCAGTAACAGTCGAGATGACAGGCATCTTATCATCATTGCTGTCAACGGATCGTGCAGCCATGTCTCGATCCCTGCGACAACAGACGGGGACGTTTACAAAACAACAACCATCTGCACGAACAGTTCGACGACTTTTGCAGCAGCATGAACTATGAGCTCGGTGATCATGGCTGCGGTTACACTTGACGCTGCATCACAGACAGGAGAGCCTGCGATGGTGTACTCAAAGACGAATCTGGGTGCACGAATGGCAAAACGTCATTTTTCGGATGAATTCAGGTTTTGTTTACAGCATCATGAAGGTCGCATCCGTGTTTGGCGACATCGCGGTGAACGAACATTGGAAGCGTGTATTCGTCATCGCCGTACTGGCGTATCACCGGACGAGATGGTATGGGGTGCCATTGGTTACACGTCTCGGTCACCTCTTGTTCGCATTGACGGCACTTTGAACAGTGGACGTCACATTTCAGATGTGTTACGACCCGTGGCTCTACCCTTCATTCGATCCCTGCGAAACCCTAAATTTCAGCAGGATAATGCACAACTCCGTGTTGCGGGTCCTGTAAGGGCCTTTCTGGATACAGAAAATGTTCGACTGCTGCCCTGGCCAGCACATTCTCCAGATCTCTCACCAATTGGAAACGTCTCGGCAATGGTGGCCGAGCAACTGGCTTGTCTCAATACGCCAGTCACTACTCTTGATGAACTGTAGTATCGTGTTGAAGCTGCATGGGCAGTTGGACCTGTACACGCCATCCAAGCTCTGTTTGACTAAATGCCCAGGCGTATCAAGGCCGTTATTACGGCCAGAGGTGGTTGTTCCGGGTACTGATTTCTCTGGATCTATGCACCCAAATTGCGTGAAAATGTAATCACATGTCCGTTATTGTATAACATATTTGTTGGGTGAATACCCGTTGATCATCTGCATTTCTTCTTGGTGTAGCAATTTTAATGGTTAATAGTGTACTTTCGGCTCATAGTACAATGGTGATAAACTTACAATGCTGCACAACAGGTAACGCCTCTTTCCGCTGCTGACAAGAAAATTTTGGGTTTCTAGGAATACATAACTTTATTTAGGAAATGTCACATTTGCATACCTCTTCAGTATGACACAGCATACCAATTAAACACAGACCCAATCGAAATCTAAGTGAGTATTATTTAACTAATTCGTGCCGATAGAGGCACGTTTGTGTACAGGTACTCAGTTTTATTAAAACAGACTTTCATCGTAAGGTTATCGTGGATAATTTTATTTAATTTCTTATAATACTGTGCACAATTTTCGTAAGGTTTTCTTTAGTGTTGTTAAAACAATCGTAAACATGAGAGAGAAATTAATCATCAACGATATATGCGAATTCTCTGATGTTATCTATAACATTCTGACAATACACATGCAGTTTATTGATTACATGCATGTAGAAAACTTTTTCTTACTTAAAGCTGTCAAGCAAGGTTTGAAGCAGAATAAAATGCCACTACCACACGACAGCTAATGTAGAAAATACTTTTCTTACGTATTTAGGCACGATGCGCTCTCCCCATACATAATACAAAAGTTTAGAGATGCATCTGCTGCCTGGCCGTCTATTAAACCTGAAAAGAACAAAATTTCGCAGTAGTTAGCCCTTTTTCCACATGCGACTATTTCGGGTTGAGAAGTGAGTGAAGGCCGGTGTTGTCTTCAAGTTGAAACTTCTGGGCTGAGAGGCCGTGGTCGATATATAAAATTTCCACCTAACGCTTCGTCTCCATCAGCGGGACACATCTTCTGAGTTCATCCGGCTACTGACACTGAGGCTCTAGGTGTTTGTGAATCTCTATTGCTTCTCTATACATACGCGCATGATAATGGGATGTTCGTGCTAGAACGCTCGTCTCATTAAATTTAATTTCGGGGGACCCATCTCCAAAACCATGCTCAGCCGAGGCCGATTTTTGGATGTGTCCTAAGCTGGTGTTTACACTTCTTTTCGTTGTGGCAATATATGCTTGTCCACAACTACATGGAATTTTGTATACCCCAGATGTTGCTAGGGGGTGTCGGATGTCTTTTGCAGTTCCTACGGCTGCGGTTTTGCTCAACACCGTAGATTATCACGAGAAGATTAGTGACGTTTTGGATCCCACTACGTATAAAAGGCTTCAGGAGGATCCTACAAGCAAAATTTTGAGAAATATCAATCAATTGCTAAAACAATCTTCTCTTTCTTTGGAAGATAAAAAACAACTCCGCAAAACGGAAGCTTACCCACCCAGACTATATGGACTCCCAAAGGTACATAAACCACAGGTCCCGATGAGACCGATTGTGAGTGCTATAGGATCTCCAACACAAGAGGTGGCACGATATCTCGCCTGCTTGCTGCAACCATACATCGGCAGAACGGACAGTTACATTAAAACTCGACGCATTTTGTTGAAAAACTGAGGGAGAAAAAATGGCTCTGAGCACTATGCGACTTAACTTCTGAGGTCATCAGTCGCCTAGAACTTAGAACTAATTAAACCTAATTAACCTAAGGACATCACACACATCCAGCCCGAGGCAGGATTCGAACCTGCGACCGAAGCGGTCCCTCGGTTCCAGACTGTAGCGCCTAGAACCGCACGGCCACTCCGGCCGGCAAACTGAGGGAGATTTACGTCAGCCCAAGTGATATTCTTATGAGCTTCTATGTAGTGTCACTCTTTACCATGGTGCCTCTAAACGAAGCTATTTCATATATAGAAGATATTTTTCGGACTGACATAGTGGCTTTAATTAAACACTGCCTCGCGACAACTTATTTCCAGTACAAAACGAGTTTTACGAACAGATCGACGGAGTGCCTATGGGAAGCCATCTCAGCCCAGCTGTTGCCAATTTATTTACTTACTGCTATGGATGTGATTCGTTTGTTGTGGTGGTAATCATCAGAGGTGTTGGAGAGATATTTTTCAGTCTCCGACATTATGCTACGAATGTGAGTATACTTTGTGACTCCGATCCACATAGGAGGAGATGGCAAATTGTAATAAAATCTTACCGAATTTATAAAGAGTTTCAGATAATGAACTTCCTCTCTGCTGATGGCTATTTCCTGCTCTAAGAAACAGTATTCCCATCATGTGATGTAGGTAGAGTAACAAGGTTCGTAATGTGTCTACAGGTATATGATCCTCAATGATACAGAAATTGAGAACCAGAGTCATTGGCTGAGAGCATCACGAGATAGATGCGATAAGCCGTTTTGCGGACGTGGCAGCTTGTCGGGAGTGATGGTTTGGACCATGAGTAATTGCGTAAAATGCGTTGATATTGCAGAAAACCCGTTAAAATTACGAAATTGATAGAGAATACCCAAAACTGTGGATGAATGAGGGTACTTACATACTCACCTGGGTGTACGAAAATCGTTCTATTCCTCCACTGGTGAGATTGACTGCTGATAGTCCATACTCTTTTGGGTTTAAATCCTGCAGAATGCCCCTTGTTCCACATATGGTTATGAATTGTAAGTCATAAAAATAAAGTACGCAGTTTTTAAAGATTTGGTGCTCATGATGACCATCACCTAGGACACCGAAACAGTGATGATATACCGATATACCTGGGTGCCGTATGCCCTGCCAATAAGAGGATTAAATGCTCTTGGTCTCTTCAAAACCGAACGCTGAGTCATCTGCTACCCCGTCACTGTGGAACATGAGTTTAAAAGTAGAGGACACCATGCAATGTCCAGCTTTCTGTGTGAGATGGGGGATCTCAGCGTTTTATTGCCAGCTTGGCACTTGACAGAAACATTAAAATCAGGGCAAAAAGACAAAACGTGTGACGCTGTATAAAGCCATTGTCATGCACTGATTGGGTGAGTTGCATCAGAAAAACAATGCATGAGATTGCTTCCAGAATAACTACACACAAACCCTCTACTGTGATTGATAGTCTGTAGGATATGGTCATCCTACAGTACAGGTGACAAAAATTTACACAGGTCTGTGCAAGCGACTTCGATCACTGGCCACCTACTCGAATGGACTAGTACGTGTATATTTATAGGATCAGCATGTTTACTCGATGTCATCAAGCAGGTGGTATTTGTTTTCGATATATCGGATGAGAGAAATTCAGAAATATCTTATCTAGTTCTCTACCAAGTCACGTTAACGAAGTTTTTATAGTTCGTAATTTTACTCCGTTGTACCTTATAAAAATAACGAGGAGAGAGAGGGAAAGAGAGAAACAGAGAGAGAGAAAGAGAGAGAGAGAGAGGGGGGGGGGGGGAGAGAGAGGGAGGAAGGGAGCGAGAGAGAGAGACTGTGATGACAGTCAAGTCTCTGCACCTTTGCACTGTCGTATTTGTAACACAGTAACCGTAGGAAGATTATAAGGGAGATAAGGACATGTGCAGGGTGATATTTACAGACATTTATTCGATAGCGATGAATTGTAGGTGTCACGCTTCTGAATTTCTTTGTACAGTCCATGTATACTCTGAGTGGCTGTGAATTTCTTCCGTTACTTTAGTATGGGGTTTCTCTCCTTGTGATACCTCTCTACCTACTCAGTGATAGGTGGAGGGCCACACAGTCTTCTAACTAATGGAATACCGCTATTGGAACGTGATGGGATTTCAAGATAATTAGAAGGGATCTGTGATTTGGTACAGGACATATCTTACTCGTGGAAATCATGTGGATTCAAGACGCTATGTATCGAAGACTCGACGATTCGTGACAATACAGCAGGTGAACAATACTCTGCCGAAAGGGGAGTTGAAGGGTGAGCTCCATACCGCTTCTTCTGAGTGTTGTGGGCAAACATATTACAGCATCTCACGTACGTCTCACAAAGTGACTGCAATGAGAAAATTATGAGCTAAGAGAAATATTTTTGGACAGAGACAGTAAGCAGCAGAAGTTCCATCTTTTGTTTTCTGGATAAATAAGAGGCAGCATTCTTCCATGCGCTCTTTGTGTCTATAAATGGATGGAGTGACATCTTAATAGGTAGACAAAATTTAAGTTTAAATCTCTATGCTTACTTTCCAAGCCATCGTTCGGTGTGTGGCGGAGAGTACCATGTACCACTACTAGTCATCCTTTTCTATTCGAATCGCAAGTAGAGAGACGGAAACAGACTTCCTATATGCCTCCTCATGAGTGGTAATTTATCTTATCTTCGTAGTCCTTACGCGTAATGTTATGTTGCTGGAGGCAGAGTCCTTCTACAGTCAGCATCAAATGTCGGTTCTCTAAAGTTTGTGAATAGTGTTCCTCGAAAAGAACATAGTCTTACCCCCAGGGATGGCCGTTCAGCTACGTGGTGAGTGTAATTATTCCCCATGCAAAGTCATTCTCACGATCAATGTAATTAGCTAGCCAATCAATTTGATATCAATGACGTGCCGCTGGATGGGTGGAAGCGAGGACTAGAGTACCACAAATATGATTTACGGGTAGGAAAGGCAATCATGCGGTTTTTTTTTTTTTGTTGCAGTGATATCATGTAACGAAATTTCAGTCTTCCACCTACACAGGGAGAGTTGACCATCGTAATAAAATCAGCATTATTACCGAAAATATAAAGTGATACGTAGTATAAACCTGATATTTACAACTTTTCTCTGCTGTTACCTTAAGAGGCATTGTATGTGATGAAGCATTTGGCTACTTTAAGAGAGTTCGAAAGTGAGGAGGCATGCTGTGACGGAGGTAGAGCATGCTCTCAGTATTCCGTCATGAGCCAAAAATGAATTTAATATTCTAGTCCCGTGATGCAGGATGTAACAGATATTAAGCTGATTAGAACAGAACTTTTTACCTGATGAGAGAATACTTAGAAGAAATATAGACTAGGCCATACTGTTACAGGATTTTCAAAATAAGTAATGATAATTCAGCGACGTGAAAAAGCGTGCATGCCCCGATTTCGTCTGTCTTCAAAAACAACTCGTGTGAAAGGGATAAATTTACATTTTGCGTGAGAAATTCTAGGTGTATGGTCAGTAACATTCCTGTCTCTCGAATTAGGTAAAATGGGACTTTTAAACTGGGGAGAGTCTATGTCGGTGTGGAATTTAAATTAGTTTCAATTAGATGTATACATCGAAGCCTGACATGTTTGTATTAGAGTGCACTGCTGCCGGCGGCACGAGTAGGCACAAGGCTTCTGTCAATGAAAGCCACGGCTTACCCTATGACAAGCGGTTAGATACAAAGAATGCTCCGACCTGTCGGCTCGTCCCTACGACCTCGGGGACAAGTCTAGAGACCCTGTATAGGGAGAGAGTGGCCAACCGGACGATACGGCGGCCATTTTTCTGCCAAACTGCGGGCGGGACTTTTGAATGGCCAGTAGTGGAGTAGTGGAGTACACACTCACCGAATCAAAAGCACAAGACAATATGGCGAAATCATTCGTTAAATGCCTTTGTTTACAGCTATAATATACTCATAGTAGCCTACTACGTACAGCACAGGAAAGTTTGATACAGTGGCTGTAAAAATTATTCGTTTCTTCCATTTATCTCCTTTAAAGTTCGTTTACTAGACATACTGCAATGAAAGTAATGTAAATAAAAAAATATAGTGTATAGCATTTGTTTTGTATCGGAAGTGCATAGCGCTAAAGATTTAACGTACTGGCGTACGTCCACTTTCCATTACTAGCGAATACCCTAGCAATCTGCGCAACTCTGAATCCGACCCTACACCGTTCTCAACAAGAACTTTCATGTTCTGCCTTCTTACTTGGCAATATCGGCTATTCTTATGAGCCTTCTTGTGATCAAAATTTGTATCTCCATTGATTCCATCTTTATTCGGTCTATAGCGTTCTACTACCGTAGTCTTGTTCAAATTATCTAACTGTTCCACAGAGCTTAAGATGAAACTGGATTTAGACCACTCTTTAACAATCATCTTCTCCCTTACGTATGTAGGCATGCTTCTGATGAGCAACCTAATTAGGCGAATCTCGAAATTGATTCATCCCCTAACTTTCGCCTCTTTGAATACCACTCGCAGAGTTTTTTGTATACCCGCTACAGCATCTATCGTAAGGGCCTGGATTCAGTAACTCGAATGCCAACTTCTGCTGCTCGCCTTCTGACCAGTATTTGTTTTTAAACTGTTGTAAAAACTCTGACCAATTCTTAAAATCATGTTTATGAGGTACCGTGCAACTGGCCGCATCAGGCTTTAGACATCGATCGCAATCCATATTTTCTTGCTATCGTCCCACTTATACGGCAAAGTTCCCTCAAAAATCCTAAAAAGATTTACTGGGTGTGGTTCTCCTTCTGGTTTGTAACTCGGAAACCGGTTAGCCATGCGGGTACTGTTAGATAAACTAAATTCTTCTTACCATTCGTTTGGAAAATACAGTTTACCCTTCTTATGTTGGCGCAAATCCTGCAAACCAATTTTCGCATGTTACAGATTTTGCTGATTCTGTAGTACTATTCAAACAATCAAAAACGAATTTATTGCCACTCTTCTCTACATTAATATTACTATCAGTCTAAGGGTTCCTAGTTACTAATATGTCCCAGACCCGTTTGCACACTTCCTGGAAACGCACCTCTGCCCGTTCCACTCGTCCTAGCAGTGCTGCGTTTTCTATTCCGTGATCCTCACTGCAGTATGAACACTTTCCGCTATTATTAGCTATTAACGAGCTTAATAGTTTACAATTTACAGATACTTGTACTTTAATTTCTCTTTTTCTTTATGTTAGTCATCTACACGATTAGTGATTACTGCCATCTCCCCACTCGGAGACAGTGCCTGTTCATCGTCCCCAGTAGAAGCGTCCTTAATACATACTAGAAGTTCATTACTTACACGCTCAGTTTTATAGACAATCTCTTAGAGGAGGAATACATTACGTTAATTTTATCCATATTTTGCAGCTTAAAACGTGACTGTATTCAAAACATTGGAGGTATGAATTAAACAACGCCTTCAGTCACAACCTTTTCGTGTTTTATTAACTACACGATGCATTTCGTACCCTGGGGTTACATCGTCAGGTGTAATTTGTCTTAATACATGTTTTATTTCTTCAACTGAATGAGGTGAAATGCATATTCCTGTCGCGAAAAGGCATAATGTTAGCTTATGAATTTCGTAATTCGAACGCGGAAAATATGTGCAAAATAGTGCAAAATGAGCAGTGTAAACTTACCACATCATCCTAGGAAAGCACTTTTAACGTTTTAGTACCGGCGAACATTCTTTTCTCAGACGTTTTAGTACATGTCACTTCATTCAAGATGTACTTTTGCACACACATGTTTATAAACACTTCACAGTTGTTTTTGTACATGGTGTTGTCAAAGATGAATTTATTCTTATTGCTAAAGATATAACCATTAAACAATTGACATATGCAAGAAATAACTTTAGAATAGGTCCTTAAAATTACTGAAATAACTATGGCTTGCAAAATCTGTTTGTTAATTTAACTTAGATTCAGCTTTTTTGATTTTGTGGAGGTGTATCTCCTGTTGTTCTGACAAACTTACATTACTGTTACCAATTTCATCCCGGACTACGAATTTCACACTCGCGATCTGCTGCATCAAATTAGGAGTATACTATTTCATTCGTGACTTCTGTTCTCTTGGTCTTCTAGTCTGGAATGCGCATTCGTAGCCTAAGTACTTAAGCTAGATAATAAAGATTTTAAGCGAGTTAATTGTGATGTTGTCTCTGAACTCAAATTCTCTGTTTTCCTATTCATTTCTTCATTTGAAGTCTTCAGACTGGTTATATTATTATTAATCTCTACGTTAGAGGCCTTCAGACTGGTTATATTCTGGTTAATCTGTACGTTACATGCCTTTAAACTGGTTATTTCTATATCAGTCGTACCTAATTCTTGGCTTAAACTGGTCTGGCCTGGTTTATTATTCTAACCGAAAAAAATGTGTGTGAAATCTTATGGGACTTACACACCACCTAACCTAAATTTTCCTAAGGACAAACACACACACACCCATGCCCGAGGGAGGACTTGAACCTCCGCCGGGACCAGCCGATTCTAAACTACAAAGGCCGGTCATCCATATCGACTAATTATTGTTAATTGAAAATATATATCTCTTCTCCATACGACACACAGCAATGGTAAACCATCGGTCGCACTGACAAAGTTAAGCCAGCTTCCCTGACACGGTGCGGGACACTTGTATTGTTTGTCAACCTGAATGGCATCCACCGAATAAACTTATAATGACGGTGAATTGGTTCGTGGTGTGGCTTGCAACCCGCCACTAGCTGTAGTTCCGGTAGGCTGTTGCTACCCGGTCCCCACGAACGGTTCTCGTCTACCGCGAAGTCAGTTCTTCGATCAATCCCACCAGGAAGCGTTGCTCGATGTCGTTGACAGCCGGCGTCTAGCAGCGGGACGCGGTGACGCCGTGAAGCTGCTACCTAGAATGTTAAATTTCGGTATCAACAGCTCGCAGCTGCTACCACACCAACGCCGCATCTCTCAGTCGCTGCTCGCTGTATTGGCTGTCCCCGCTGCCACCACCAGCATGCAGCGCCACGTCGCCGTCACTCGCTGGCCGGATGACGGATGCAGTAGTCTCCATTGCACACACCTACACTCTTCTCCACTCCTGCATCAATCAATGTCTATTCTTGCTTTCCTTGTTGTCTCTCTCTACTCGTGAGCTTCTTCCCTGCGAATTTGTGCCCACACGTCCTGTCACGGTCGCCACCGCCACGTGCAACACCCTACACCCTTCCCCCCCCCCCCCCCCTCCCTCTTTCGGATATTATTATTTAAACAGACAACATCGGTATACGTCTTCGCTAGCATTTAGATTTCTTTCGTGAGTTTGTGTAAGTTTTTGCTATCGATAAAATCTTCACAGTTTAACTGAACGTCTCGACTATCGACTTAAACCCGTCTCGTTCATGATGGCGTGGTAACAACATCTTAAAATTCAGACAACAGCGCTGAGCAATTCTTGTCGTGTATATTTGCTGCAATAGCTGAGTCGCTTTGGAACTCTGATCTTTATAGTCTATGACTACTTGTAATACTTTCAGGAAGTCCCATCCTGATTATATTCTACTAAAGCGACAAATTCTCAGTGCTGTATATTGTCTTTGATAGTCTATTTGACTACACATGTTATGGTCCGCTGGTCGTATTTCCCATTTGCGACTTTTAGTAGAAACACTTTCCTATCTCGGAACATAGTCCTCTTGGGTGACGACGATAAGCATCCGACATAACATAAATGGAATCCCCTGAGCCATCTATCGCCGAGACAGGTTGGCAGTCGATAACGACTTCTCTAAGATTTGCTGATGTCTTTGTTACTGTATTACACGCACAATGTGCATCTGTGGCGGCCTCACATCCATAGACGGTCACGTTGTTCCGTTTTCCTCAAGTCGGTGGCTACGCGATCGGCTGGTACGGCGGTGCGTACGGTTACGGCGTGTTGAGGAGGGGCCTTGTTTAGGATACATCGATGAGCTTCGTCAACAAGTCGATTATAATTGTGTTCAGCTGAGCGGCGTGAAGAAAACTGTTGCGATGGTTGACGAGTTGTGGCGTAGTAGTCGTCAAAAAGTCTTCTTACTCCGCAGCAACGTACAAACACGTCCAGGGCGTCCACAGTGGAAAGATACCGACGTGTTGTCCTCAGTCGACGAAAGGTCTGTTCTTCTATGGGACGGCCGGCCGGGGGAGCCGTGCGGCTCTAGGCGCTACAGTCTGGAACCGCGCGATCGCTACGGTCGCAGGTTAGAATCATGCCTCGGGCATGGATGTGTGTAATATCCTTAGGGGAGTGAGGTTTAAGTAGTTCTAAGTTCTAGGGGACTGAAGACCTTAGACGTTAAGTCCCATAGTGCTCAGAGCCATTTTTTTCTATGGGACGTCGTAATTGGCGTAGATGTAGATTGTACCTGCTTTGGTCAGGAGCTGGGTTATCGTATGGTGGCTGCAGTCTTAGCTGGCCGAGTCTATTCTTTTTGGAGCGTTCGGTTGTTAGCGGAGATTGGTGCTATAAATAAATACACCTCTTTCTCAAAATTATACATTACCTCCTGACTTATGGGCTCGACGTTCATGGTTGCTACTTCTTACTTGCTCGTTCCGTTTACAATATGGCACCACTTGACGAATGCTTCAGATTTTGTGACATCCATTATCAATGGAGTTTCATATACGTCTTTTGGAGCTCGTTTCACCAAGTGTGACATTTTTTCGTATTCTGTCATATACAGGGTGAAAATTATTTACACCGACACACTCTCGGAAGCTGCAAGGGACATCGAAAAAAAATACGTTTTCTCTAATGTCATGTTTTCCTGTGAGGATTTTTAAACTGATAGAGGAAGTTTGCTCAGGCTGAAAATTAATTAAACTAACGTACTTTTGAAGATTCCATATGACAATGAAAATATTTTCAATACGATTTTTTTCTGTAGAGACAAAAATTTACACAAACAAAGTTTAACTCTTTTATCAGGACAGAACAATATTATTGCAACACCATTACTTCAGTTACTATAAGGGGTTCAAAAATGACTTCACTGACTTGGAAACAGAGGTTTAACCGGTGCCGGCCGGTGTGGGCGAGCGGTTCGTCGGTGCTTCAATCTGGAACCGCGCGACCGCTACGTTGGCAGGTTCGAATCCTGCTTCGGGCATGGATGTGCGTGATGTCTTTAGGTTAGTGAGGTTTAAGTAGTTCTAAGTTCTAGGGGACTGATGACCTCAGATGTTAAGTCCCATAGTGCTCAGAGCCATTTCAACCATTTGATTAAACCGCTGGGTCCTGTTATGTCTAATATGGTGAAAGACTGCAGGAGTGTCCTAAATTTCTCCTGGAGCTACTTCTATCCGGGCAACCCGATCTTCTTCCGATTCAAGAGTGGTTTTGTAAACAAGACTGCACATGTCTCGTCACAGAAAAATGTCCATTTGGGTCAAATAGGGAATCGGGCAAGCCATGGTGCAGAACCATCACTGACAGTCAATTTTTTTGTATCTACCAGTTGAAGAACTGATGCACGGGATGGCTGAAAGCCGGCCGGAGTGGCCAAGCGGTTCGAAGCGCTACAGTTTGGAACTGCGCCACCGCTATGGTCGCAGGTTCGAATCCTGCCTCGGGCATGGATGTGTGTGACGTCCTTAGGTTAGTTAGGTTTAAGTAGTTCTAAGTTCTATGGGACTGATGACCTCATCAGTTAAGTCCCATAGTTCTCAGAGCCATTTGAACTCTTTTTTTTTTTTTATGGCTAAAATGTGCCGTTGCACCGTCATACTGGAGCCACATATGAGCTGTCTTGTAGCGAGTGGCACGTCATCCAGCACCTCTGGCAATGCTATGGCGAGAAAATTGTAATAGTGCTTGTTATTTAACGGCCTAGGTACGAGACATGACGTAATTTAACATGCACCTACATCTACTGACACATTTACGAACGATCGCTACTGATGGGCGCGAGTAAATGTGGATTGTGGACGAATCTCACTCAAAACATGTGAACTGTTGATTATAAAAACCCTATCACATCAGCATGTTCTTCTGTAAACAGCACGGAAGACGGAAATGAAGGATGCATTTAACACTGTCTTAGGTAGCACTCGAAAACTGTGCTCAGAGTGGGTAATAATCTGCTTCCAGGTTGTGCACACGCTGTAAGTGAAATGGATTGATAAATACTCATGGACTTTTCTTACATATGTCTGATTTGACCCAACAAAGTGCAGGTAATGATGATGGATGTGGGTAGGAATCACTAAGACTCTATAATATTGAGATCTGGGGAATGTAGTGGCTAGGAGAGATGCGAAAATTCATCCTTGGGCTCACAAAACCAGTCGTAGACGTTGCGATCTGTGTGAATAGGGGCACTGTCTTCTT
Source organism: Schistocerca americana (assembly GCF_021461395.2). Taxonomy (NCBI): domain Eukaryota; kingdom Metazoa; phylum Arthropoda; class Insecta; order Orthoptera; family Acrididae; genus Schistocerca; species Schistocerca americana. The sequence goes on along the minus strand of NW_025726159.1, from coordinate 2,736,801 downwards.
GGAACAGAGTATCACCACTGTCAAGCAACCATTGTACCGTGGGATGGACCTGATCAGCCAGAATGGTCACATAATCCTTGGCAGTAATGTGACATTGAAGAGGAGCAACGGGGACCATGGTGTGCCACGATGTGGCAGCCATAAACATCACGTAACCCACTCTATCTTTCACTCCTAGGACATAAACTAGGCTGCAACCTGGAAACAACGAAACACGACTCATCCGACCAAATGACTTCCTTCCATTGCTCCATAGCCCAGGTTTTATGGCTTCAGCAGCAGGACTTCATGTCACGAGCGGTAGCATCACTGATGAGTGATTTTGGAATTCCAGCTTTCCCTGCAATTCTCTGCATCTGGAGCTCCCTTCGCGTTGTTTGGATGCTGACAAAGCTCGCGAGTGTGACATTCAGTTCTGCTGTAACTTTTGTAGCTGTCATCCTCTTGTTTCTTGTCACAGAGCTCTTCAACAATCGTTTGGCACGATCACTGAACACACACTAATCTGCGCATTGTGACTTAGCGGAGGGTATTCCTCCGTTTCACTTTATGCGGTAGAAAGCTTCGATATATGTCTCTTGAAATACTAAATACTTAAGCCGTCTTTGTTACAGAAGCACCTATCATATGGGCACCATCAGTTTGCCCACGTTCGAATTTACCTAGCTCACATATACCGAATGCTGTTCTAAACACGACTAACACTTGCAACGTACTGAGGATATTGCACCAGTGCCATTTGTCTTTGGCAACAATAGCGCACCCTGTAGGCTTGGCAATCATCAGCATTTATATGTCCGTGCTTGCATATCTCGCGGAATTCATATATTTCTGTCCAACCCCTGTATGAAACGTATGGTACAGTATTCATTCTGGATTTCTGATGTTGTGCTTTAGTCATTAATGGAATAGTTTTGTTCTTTCACCGTCAATGACGAGCAGTTGTAATATTATGAAATGACTTTCTTGTAAATGATTAAAAACGAATATGTAAATTATGTAAAGTAGACACTCTGGTAATAACAGGGAACTTGCTTTTTTAAAAATCAGACAATGGTAACAGAATCTGTGGAATGTGAGAAGTGATATGAAGAGTCGGAAGACAGCTGCGACATACTTCAGGCACCATGCTGCAGCCAGCCGCTCTGGCCGAGCGGTTCTAGGCGCTTCAGTCCTGAACCCCGCTGCTGCCATGGCAGCAGGTTCGAATCCTGCCTTGGGCATGGATGTGTGGGATCTCCTTAGGTTAGTTCGGTTTAAGGAGTCCTAAATCTAGGGCACTGATGACCTCAGACGTTAAGTCCCATAGCGCTTAGAGCCATCCACGCTACGGCGAAAATAGCGCGCCCAAGAGTGTGCGAGCATGGCAACTGCGTGATGGCAATGTGTTTGGCAAGGCATTGTCGGTAAGGTGGGTGTGCAGTTTGATAGCCACAGCACAGGGGCCAATAATGAAGAAACTTCAAGGAGATTACTAAAGAAAAAAAAATTCTGGCTACATTATTTTGAAAAGTTATCCACAGCTGAAAACTGAGCCTCAACCAAGTAATTTTTACCACCAAATGCTACATCATACCATCAGCTTCAACTCACTGGAGACTTCACCGTCTCAGACGGACAGAACTGTAAGAGACTTGCCTATGTCATAGAACAATTATTTGGATAGATGACTGAATGTGTTAAAATCTAATCTTTATCCTGAAGTACATAATTTATCTGACACATTACTAGCATAAGGAGGATCCATTCCCTATCACCTTAACAAAAATCTATCAAAGTACTACAAACAGATAAAGACTTTAATAAAACATCTAAATATGTCACATAATAAAAAGTATAAATATGTCCCAAAGTAAATTTTTACTTTATTTCTTGCACTGTGAAAGTACTTCTGGCTGGTTAATGAAAATTATTACGTTTTTCATGACAGAATATTAATTACCATTAATGTAGGTGACTTCGTGACACTTTTAGCACTTTTTGTAACAGAACCTTTTACAAGTATGTACTGTAACAATTAATTTCTTCATATATGGTATTTTATAACATTTGTCCTTGAACTTTGATGAAAATAAAGTTTTTGTATGCAGTGAGGTACTCAGATTATGGAATATTATTTGTCACAAAGTTAACCCCCCTCCCCCCCCCCCCTCAGCAAACAACCTAAAGTCTAAGACAGGAAAAGGACAGTGAAATTCATCTGTCAAAAATATGGGCTGACCAAGTGTTTCTTTAGAACGCAAAGTTACAACATTGTTACAACCTCCCTCGGTTTTATGTGTTCTGCAGCGCGGGGTTAGCCGAGCGGCCTGTGGCGCTGCAGTCATAGTCTCTGCGGCTGGTCCCGGCGGAGGTTCGAGTCCTCCCTCGGGCATGGGTGTGTGTATTTGTCCTTAGGATGATTCAGTTAATTAGTGTGTAAGCTTAGGGACTGATGACCTTAGTAGTTACGTCCCATAAGATTTCACACACATTTGAATATTTTTTATGTGTTTTGTTTTAAAAATACAATCCATTTCACTAACTGACTAGTCAGTGCAGCTGACGGTCATGTAAGGAAGATTTACCGGATTCCCTGTACTGTCAAGGCATTTCCCCTTCATGAGAGGACTCATAAGGGGTGCACTCGGCCTCGTGAGGCCAGCTGAAGAGCTACTCGACCAATTTATAGCGGTTTTAAGGTGAAGAAGCCCTACATTGAATGGGAGAGGAGTCTGCTGACCACATCCCCCTCCATAATGCATCCGATGACGCTATTGTCGGAGGATGACGTGGTAGTCGGTCAGACCCCATTGATTCGTATAGAGCCAGAACGCAGAAGATTAGCTTTCACCTTTCCTTTGCAAGAAAATAGAAAAACACTTGCCACAGAGTTTGCCAATTTGTTGAGATCTATTTTCCTACTTTTTTTAAAATGCAAATATTTATAGGGTTGTACGCATAGAAAAAAATAAGAATAGGAAATTAAACTAAATTAAGTAAGTTAATCAAACATAATTATTGCTCAATTATTTACGCATCCATTAAGCGGAACCATATGAGAAAAGAACAGGTCGCAACGCTTAGATTAACACAACATTCTCTAAAAAATGTAATTAGTTGAATCTGTCAAACACATACATACAGATTCAGAGGCATGAGAAAAATAAAATCATGGCACATTTACTATAGTATTCTGAGCAATTGTATGCTATATTTAGAAACAAGACCCCAGGGCGATAAAAGTCATAAAGGATTTTCTGGTGCTATAGCCAGAAAAGGAATTGCAGTCTTTTCTAAGGATAGTGAGTCACTATGGAAAGTTTGTAACAAAATTTGCAGAAATTCCGCTACCACTAATTCGGCTCTAACAGGAAGGGTAAAATTTCGATGGTCAGCATTGTGTCAAGAAGCATTTAGTCAACTGAAGGAATGGTTAACAACTGGACTGGTACAGTTTTTCTTAAATTATGAGAAGCAGTTTATACTCTCAAGCAACATGAGCAATTATACGCTCAGGTGTGAAATGAGTCAAGATGAAGTTGGGGCAGAACGTACAGTTGTCTATACATCACAAAAGTACAGTTATTTTGAAAGAACTTGTTCTACAACCGGGGAGAAAACGCTGAGTTTCCTGCATGGTACAGCAAACTTAACGCGATATCTGTATGGAAAGTGATTCAACGCCATAAAAGATCATGCAGCTTTGAAGTAGCTCTTAAACTACCCGTCAAGTGGGTTAATGCTCTAGGAAATTAAACTCAGCTAATTCAATTTTAAATGTAATCATCCACCTGGCAAGAAACACAGGAATGCAGATGTTCTCATTTAAAAGCTTTCTGAGTTACAAAGAGTGTGAGCCACTTCTGCGAAATGGCAGAAATCACAAGCTCAGAATGACAGTTGCAAGCTAGATGCAGTTTAAGAACTCAAGCATTGAGCATTACAGGCTGCTGTATATGCAAACATAGTTCGGACTTTATGTTGTGGGACCATAATTCAAAATAAAACATTGTCTTTTTACTAAACCACTCACATGTTTTCCTAATTCCTTTAATGATGTTCGTTGTCTGCAGTTTCACTTGACATACTACTTATTTCTGCAGGTACGTGTGCTGTCACAAAGCCTGTCCTATAATCTAAGGAAATAAGTTTTTTCTCTTTCCAATGGCTGAAGAAAACTTTGGTACAGTTAATCTTTTATACAGAATGGTATGCACATACTCGTATATCGTATGTCTTCAATCATATCAACTACCTACATCACTTGAAATTTATCGGTAGTAGCAGAAAATTTCGAAAAAATTTGCAAACACGCTCTTCCACCCGCAAATAAAATAATGTTGTGGCCATTTCAGGTGCAACGCATGTACTTGTATTTTACATCACATACAGCAGCGTTATGAAAGAACACACTGCTAAAGAACTATATGTTGCATGTCGATCCGGGTTGCATTACTTCAGGGTGGATGTAATGGATTTTGGTTCAAAAAATCGATTTTTCGAAAATATTATTTTCTTGATCTACACAGTTTAATCTATGATGTGTGTGAATTTGATCGTGATAGCAGCTTTAGAAATGCCTTTAAATTGTTAAAGTGATTAACTCTACACTGGCGGCCACTCCCATCTTTGCTGCTGTAGCGAAATTTTTGTCAGTGTTAAGGCTATTTGCTTTCGATAAATTTGGCTGACATCTACATCTTTGCCGGAAAACTTTCCTGCATGTGGTTTATTCTCGTTTTGACAATACTAACACATATTAGTAGGTAGAAGGTTGAATTCGCAAACCTTTACGTAGAAGTCAAGATTTACGCAAAATGGGTGGTGTGTTTAGGAAACGAAGGTTTCATGGAAACCGGTTTACCATCAAAAAAGAGGAAGAGGAAGGAGTTCGAAATGAAGAAGCTCTCAGCTTCAACATCGAAACCTGGGACAGCAGAATTGTACATGTGCGTGGATGATGTTGATATGGATTCCACTGGATTCAGACTTATTGATTCAGAGCTTCTCTGCCACGCTATTTATGTATCAACAATAGGAAAGTTGGAATGTCTTGGGCACATCCAAAAGAGGCTTGCTGGTAGGCTTCGTCGCTTGCTGAAAGAAAAGAAAGGTGAAGTATTTGACGATGAAAAATCACTAGGTCGGAAAGGAAGGCTTACTCTGAAAGAAATTCATTCTCTTCAGTTATTTTATGAGAGAGCTATCAGGAAAACACTCATAATTTAGAGGCAATGAGGCGTGCTGTGTGGGCAATTTTTTTCCACAAACTATTCTCTGACCAAACACCAACGCACAATCTGTGTCCGAAAGACGATTGGTGTAAGTTCAGCAACAGAAATGAGACGTATTCACATAAACACTCATAACTAGACCGCGGATTTTAGGTAAAAACCTATTTTGTTCCTGAGTTCCTATTTGCATAAAAATTTGTACTTATGTGTTTCATGGCTATTTACACTTAATAACGTTAATTCCATAGGACCTAAGACAGCCTATTTCGACATTAGTGACTATTTTTGCCTATTTTGGCTTTAATATCCTAAAAAGTGCCTATTTCATCTTATAAGACAGTGGCTCCAAATTTTTCCACACTTTACGACGGATGGAAAAAAATATTTTCTGCCCAGCATGCAGCAAGGTGACTAGTTGATATGCGCTCATGCTTCATATTTGCCTAACACTTCGGTCTTCTCTTATATTTTTATATCGCTATCCCTGTTAATACCAAATACTCTTTATAGGTGTTTTATTATTCATATGTAAAAAATAGATCACGGATCTTTAGGTTAAAACCTATTCTTTTTCCTAAGCTCCAATTTGCATATAAGCTGCTACTTATGCGTTTCGTGACTAACTAAACCGAATACCGGTAGTTCTATAGGACCTAAAATTGCGCATTTCGACGTTGACGCCAAATTTTTCCTATTTCTGCATCAAAATCCTAAAAGGTACCTATTTTGTTAATCTGACATAGAGTTCTTGTGTTTTCAAATATTAGAAAAAGGAAGTAAACTTAGGGCTTTACGTCTCGTCGAAGGTGAAGGTAGTTAGAGACTGTTTACAATTCCTTTGCTTGTCTTACTACCAACAGCACTCGGCACGGTTGAATGGTCATCCATCCAAGTACGCGCCGAGCACGACAGTGCTTAACTTCGGTGAGCGAATGGGAACCGGTCAAAGATTTGAGTTACACGTTAGAATCGAACGTGGGAGTACTAAATGTTATATTTGAAAATATTTCGTTCATAGAATTCTGGCCAGCTGTGTATTTTTGCAAAGAAATGGTTTCATAGGCCTTAAGCTGAGCACGGATTAAAAAATCACAATGTTAATCGTAGACGCCCTCTATAGCAAAATTACTGCCCTTCGCGCATTTTCTCGCTGCTGTCTACAGGCAGTCCTATCAAACTACTCTGTTTCGTGAAAGGTATTATACGTGAATTTTCCGGTTCGAAAAATAATTTGCCAGTAGTGATATGTTTTCATCTGAAGCTTTGCTTGTTCAGAAGGGGCGGCCATCTGTCAGGTGCCATATGTCCAGCAACAAGTACGGTACTTACCCTACCGCTCCCATGCACCTCAGTAAAAAATAAATTAAAAAAAAAACAGGTCGTCGTTCACTTTTTCCCAGCAAAAACAAATCAGTACATTGTGTAGCGACCGACGTGTTAAGTGTTACTGACGTTCTAAGTGCAAAATTAATTCTAGTTTCTGTGTGAAAATACTACGCCATGCCGAAAACAGCTAGTTCAAAGTCTACTCATATAAGGCAGTGGCTGCAAGAGTTTCCGCATTATACAACAGATGGGAAAATTATTTTCTGCCAAGCATGCAACAAGATTAATTGATGTTTTTCTTAGACTTCTTATTTTCCTGTCACTTAGGATTCTTTTTTATTGCTATCCTTTAGTAATATGAAATACTCTTTATATGCGATTCTAAACTGCATTTCCCTTTTCTCTCGTATTAGGTTTCAAGTGTTAAGAAATCTCACTTAACTCATCATGCAGATGGAATCGCACATAAAGCTAATGTTGATCGAAAGTCAACATTGAAGCAAAGTCGTTTAACTAATATATCTGGTGAATCCTCCGAAAAAAAAAAAGTTCTGCAGTGATTTGTGTCATGCACTTGTGACGGCAAACAACCCCTTTTGGAAACTAGAAAACCCTATTTTCAGAGGTTTTCTTCAGAACTACTGCCATCAGTCTATTCTTGCAGAGTCAACTTTATCTAAGAATTATGTGGATTCAGATTACAATGCTGCACTGCACTGAATGTGAGAAGATGTTGGAGAATCTTGTATATGGATTTCTGTGGATGAAACTACTGACAGTCTTGGCCGTTACATTGCAAACCTGATTATAGGCAAGCTAGATCCAGAAGCTCCATCCGGGGCTCATTTGATTTACTCAAAACAACTTGCAAAAACTAACCAACAAACAATAGCACAGTTTGTGAACAATGGGCTTAAGGTGCTATACCCAAACTGAGTGGATGAGAATAAGGTGCTTCTGGCCGTCACTGATGCTGCTGCATATATGATAGCAGCGTTTCAACTATTAAAAGTTTTCTACCCATTGATGCTGCACGTAACTTGTGTAGTGCATGGGATCAACCGCATAGTAGAGCAAGTAAGGCTACAATTCCTAAAGTAAATAAAGTAATATCTATGGTGAAAATCTTTTTTGTTAAGGCACAATCAAGAATACAGGCATTCAAAGAACAGGTTGCAGATGTCCCATTGCCGCCAGAGCCTGTTGTCACCCTCTGGGGCACGTGGCTGATAGCAGCAGAATACTATAGTACGCACCTCTCAGCTCTCCAGAAGGTGGTTGAAAATATACCGGAGGATGCTGCATCCGGTAACTGCAGCAATGGAGTTACTCAAAGATTCTTCTTTAAAATGGGACTTATCTTACATTAGGGCCCACAACACATTTATGGTAAGAATAATTTCACAATTACAAGGGTCAGAGAGACCTATCTACGACAATATTTCTTTGCTTGAAGAAGTCAAAATGAAAATTAATGAAGCGCCAGGTGAAGTAGGGGAAAAAGTACAGACAAAAATGCAAACGGTTTTGCAGAAGAACACTGGCCTGAAGGAGTTGTGTGCAGCTGCCGACATACTTAGTGGAAAATCCAGCACTCCTGACTGCAGCATTCCTGCCCAACATGTGCCGAAAATGAAGTACGCCCCTGTCACATCTGTTGATGTAGAACGTTCTTTTTCAGCGTATAAATTGATTCTGACTGACAAGCGCCACAGTTTTTCACTAGAAAACCTAGAAAACATTTTGGTTATTTATTGTGAAGCCAAGTATGGTCAGAATATGTGAAACTACAAATGTATTAATTAAAGCATTGCCTTTTTTTTACGGAGGTCCTTATGTTGCAGGAACTCAAAATTATTTGATGTTCAACATTAATGTTGTAGATTGCTGTGCTCTGTAACTGTGTAAATATTCATTCTCCTTGTTTTAATGACTAATAAGATGTTCTTACTGTCAACACTGTGTATTTTCAATTATTTTTATTTTCTCTGCATCATTTTTATTAGAGCCTATTTTAGGTTTTATATAGCCTAAATGAACTACTGAAGGAGCCTATTTTAGGTGCCTAAAACACACTTTTTTACAACCTAAAAATCCATGGTCTACTCATAACCAGAACCTGTTATGAATGCAATTAAGCGCACATTCAGGTTTCTTGCCAACCCTGATTTATTGTGGAAGTGTGTTTACGGAAAGACACAAAATGCAAACCAAAGCCTCAATAATATAATTTTGATTAGATGCTCAAAAGGACATTCTGTGGACTTGAAGTGATGAAAATAGGTGTCTATGATGCAGTGCTATGTTACAACAACGGAAACAATGGCAGAACTGTAGTGCTGAAGAGAGTTAGTATAGAACCTGGTGTGTTTACAACAAAAGCATTTTGCACCATCGACGAGAACAGGGTCAATAAAGCTAACAGATCAGTGTCTTAGCTGCAAATACAGGCCAGGAAGATTCGAAGAGGAGAAAGGGAAACCTGTTGGATGAGGAGCATCAATACGGAGGATTTTAAAAATGAGGTAAACTTATTACATGTAGTAGTATTTTCTCTATTTTACATTTTATTACGTTATTAGAAGCCTTTTCCCAAAAAGCATAAGCGCTAATGCTTTGAAATTTTCAGGAACTGTTCGCAACGTGTTGCTGTCTCCCTGGAACTAAAACACACGAGATCCGGCAATCACATTCTGATTTTTAGGTGACTGTACGTAGAGAAAAAGTTAATTTTCGATGTGCAAAATTAAAAACTCTGTTAATGATACAGTTTGTACCATTAATTAATAACTTTAGTTCAGTGGTCTTACAAACTTCTCAGGATACTACAATAAAATTGTCAGATTAATCGCATGATTAGAATTTCAGTTATGGCTTTTTATAAAAAAGACAATAAAAAATTAAAACTTCAGATTTCTGGCAAAATATTAATCCTGCATATTTTATTACATTTTTCAGTTAAAACACAGCTCTTTTGTTTTACACATGCAAGATTTTCGATTTGTACATTAACAAATATGGCTATAATGATTTTTTAAATAAATGTTTATATCCCTCCTTAACAATAAATTGCGCCACTTGACACATTATAGTTTTGCTTAAATTTTCTGGGAGCCCCCACAGACATTTAAAAGTGCATGTCTATTCTCATCTGATAGCCTTCTATCACGTCCGTTATTAAAATTCCGTCTGCAGTCTCATTCCTGTTGGCCTTCTCGATCACGCGTCCTACACTGCGGCTGACGGCATTCTCTCCGTATGTCGCTCGATCGGCAGCAACAGGTACGCTTGACTTCCATAGAAGAATTTCCCTTTTATCTTGGACTCAGGTCAGCACGTCTGTTTCTTTCTATTCTGTTGCAGTTCGTACGATTTTAGTCAAGTTGTTTGGGAATTCTGTATTTACCTCTCTCGAAACCTCAGAAGGCAGCCCTCACAAAAATGCATCCTATGTCATCAGCTGATCCCCTTGGAGGAGAACCTTGTTAGTGTCATCATTCTTTGTTAACTCTTCTTCATCCTGTCCACAAAGTTATCAATAGACTGCCCCTGCTTTTGCGACACATTGTTCTGCTTGTCCCGTTACAGCTATTCTTCATTTTTATCGTTGCAACAACCCCGGCATTAGACTGTCTAATGTTGGTGCACTGCGTAGCTCTTCATAATAAATTAAATACTCTTCCGAGTCTCATACCAAATGTAACTTCGTAGCGAGCAAATGTTGTTCCTCGGACCAACATCCCATTTTAGTGGTTGTTAACAAGTTATCCATGAATACTAACACATGCTCCCCTGCTTTATGAGAGAAAAAAAGACTCTACGATAATGGTATTAGTGTCTAGGATGGATGTGAACGTAATGGATGAGGACTGTTCCCTCTTATCATCCCTCAATGCCTCTAACTGCTTGTATAAATCTGTATTGTCTGCCTGCATTTGTACAGTTTTATTTAGTATTATGTTAAGGTCTTTTAAAGCGGTAACCTTCTCTACCCCCAGTCAAGACACGGCAAAGCTTGGTCCTACAATGCAAGGAAAATATATGACAGGAAAAGAACCAACGCCGAAACCATATTTGCACTGCACTAACCATGAGGAAGTACCGTCGTAGACTGATGCCCCAGAATACCACACACTCGTTTCTAGCAGCATTTCTGATACCTAACTGTAGCGGTTCACGTTGGTGTCTGCTAAGTAGTCACCCAAGAATAGCAGAATGATCATCTTGCCATCAGGGTGTTGAGGATAGGTGACCTCAGGGAATGGGTAATGCTGGATCTGTGGCAATTGTAAAACCAGACGATTGGCATCTTTTATGAGTAACTCAGTCTGTACAGAAAAGTCGGCCAGTATCTGTATTCAGGAACCACTGAGGCTTCAGAATACGTCGTTGGTAGTGTTGGCAGCAGGAGGCTGGCGCGGACTTGTTGAGTAGGCAGTGTCAGAATAGCCTGCCACAGAGAAGCAGCCTCCCTCTAGTGCTTCCGCCAGACCGGGAAATCATCATTCGCACTGGGCGTGGCGCAGGTCGAACTCAGGACACTGGAGAGGCCGGAGGGGCACGCACTGACTGGTGTACGCTGAACAGACCCACTGTAGTGGACCCACTTCTACGACAGAGAGCCACTGAGACTCCATCGGTTCTGAGCTGGAATCAATGCCAAGGCTGGAGTTAAGGCACAGCACGGTGCCGGTGGCAGTACATCAGAAGTCCACTCTGACGTCAGGACATGAAAGATATAACTCCGGGTGGCGAGACCAAGCTGTAGGCATCTTGTGAGAAAATGTGCAGCTTGTTGTCACGTACTCATGACATGTGCTGCTTCAGGCACTGCATGACGAGCAGCGAGCCTGTTGTAAAGCAGCCAGTGCAGTGCACGACGTTGAGGTAGCAGCACTACAGTCCCTGTCACTAGATTTTCCTTACTGGCGGCCTACTTGTGATTCGGTCTAGCGGATGCCGCAATGAATGACCCAACAGCAGCAATTTTCTGAGCCTATGCCCACTAAATGGAAATAATTGGTGATCTACGTTAAAACTATCTTTTTTAGGGGTATTTTAGCAAATAATTTTTCACAAGTAGTTCCCACAAAACATTGATATCTGTACAAGATCTTTGTACCGCACTTCAGATCCACAATCTATGCTGAACAGCATTTGTTTGTTCATGGGAGACAGTGGATTATGAATTGAACGGTTTCAATATACGGTCAAGGTAATCAAAATATTTACTATAGGTGGTTTTAAGTTTCATGGTTTGTTTGTATTATCACATGCAATTAAAACATATTTTTCCGTAACATCCTCACCTATTTTCTTTCTGGTCGCTGATAAACAACAAATTGGTCAGGATGTATAAACAAGTTATACGAAACACACTGTGTTGTACTAATGTAGAGTGTGTACCAATTTGCACGAATGATCGTAGCTTTTCACAACGTTTTGAGACACCGAAACAAATTTTTCAATACGTGAAAGCTGTAAACAATGATGCGTGTATTTTGTTTACCTTCAATACTACAAATATTTTGTGTACCGAAATTCTGAAGCTCTTATTGCCGTCTTAAAAAGAATTATGTTCTTTATTTAAAACGATTCGACAGCTTCCAAAATAAAGGGGATATGGAACTAAGCTTTTCAAATTATGCATAGAAACCTGTTGGAATATAGGCAAGGAACTGTCGAAAATTTGAGATTCCAGACTGAAAGCAGAGCACACTTTCCCTCTCATCATTTTATATTTAAATTTCAGTGCAAACGTAAGGGTGCTATTTCGATAAACGTAATTTCCCAATTTTTCTATTTTCTGCAAACAATTTCTCTGCATTATTTATCGTGCGAAATGTTGGCGTACTCTTTTGTAAACGCTCTCTATGACGTAGAAATAGATCACTGCATTTGGGAAAAAAATGCTTGAGTTTCGGTAATTACAAGTATTGCGAATATTAACTAAACAAACAACTAAGTCCATCTTTGTATATTATCGATCATTCAAAACCTTTTTTCAGTAGCATCAAAACAGTTAACGAAATGTTAGAGGTGTTGAGTTTACGCTAAAATTGGATAGAAGAGACGCCTGTTACTGGATATTATCATTAGGTGGAATATAAAATTTATAAGGCAATTCTGTTAATTTGCACCCGTACACAGACGGATGTATATTCATTATGCGAGAATCACTTAGCCGTTGTTGAGGCGCTGCTTTGCGGAGGCAGCACAATCAGAAGAGAACGCGGACAGAGGGGACGTTTGATTTCGGCGACGGCAAAGTTTCGGCACAACTTGTGCAAAAGCGAGATGTCAGCATCAGAAATAATCCCATTAACGCATAAATATGAGAGCCGCCAGCTCTGCGTAAACGCTTTGTAAGCACTGCTGCCTTTCTTCACGCCCTCGGCTTTACACACTGTGAAAGCGTTCGAAGTGAATTAATGATTAAACGCTTAAACATTTACCGAGCGCCGTGTAGCGTGAAGTATTTATGGAACGAGCCTTTCTCCCTCACTTTGAAAAATAAATTTAAGTGAGCGTGGGAAACGTCCGAGCAGCTGCGGAACGCTGACCCGCAGTCAATACGGCGGGATGTTTTATAAATGAAGCGGCCGCTTGCCGAGCCGGAGGATTTGACGCAGCGGCAAGGCACGCGATAAGCTCGGGCCGCCTTTCTCAGGGCCAGACCTGTCTAACAAACGAGAAATACAAATAGTGGGTGTGCCTAGTACTGTGTTTCCAACTGATTCGTTCTAACGCCCTTGCTGCTCTACATGGTAAAGCTAGAAAGTTGCCCTCAATTGGAAAGATCGTTTGAGCCCTACAATGCTTTACTAGGTATGTCGCCATCGTAGCCCATATGCACATGCCTGCTTACGACATTGGAATTAACTCTCTCCGCCTGCTGTAAGGGACGCGGAGTTTAACAAGGGCTACAACTCATTTTGGGGAACACTGGATATTGTCATTTCCCACTCAGGTACGTTCTTTTGTTAATTTTAGTTGCATCAATTATGAATCTTTTATTATTACTATCACCATTTAATGCTCGTGTGCTACAAAATTATTGTCTTGACTTGCTAAAGATGACTTATTAGATGTAAGAAAGGGTCTGTGGCTCTGCAAATAATGAAACTTGTGGTTAGATAATGCCATAAAAAATACTTCTGTAAGGTGTCCTGACACTAGCGCTAAAGTCACAACAGGGTTGTAACAGTTCTCAGATACTTGGAATAAAATAAAATAAAATTATAGTACATAATTTTATCATTCTCCTACAGTTCTTTTTCAGATGACATGAGCAAATAATTATTGCAAAATGTACATACATGCAAACAAAAAAACAAGATTTACAGAGAGAATTTGTTATTTGGCCACGTCACTGTAAACAAAGAATTTTGGACACCTCATATCCATAAAACTTAAAAGTCACTTACATCAGTTAAAATTCCTAACGCCACAAGACATCCTACCAGATGCGACATCAGACCACTCCATCAGGCATAACTGAGTAAAGTCAGAGGCAATCTTTCTATCAGATCAGTCGACGGTGTGAAAGTGGGAATAGTAAGTTAGAGCGGGACGAAATGCTAGGTTCTGCTATAGTGATTATTAATGAATAACAGTGACATTACCGTTCATCCACCGTTAGTGATGTTACTGGAATGTGGAAACATCAGGGAGCTTGAAGGATACCTGGCGACAACTACCAAAATGTGCTTTGGTAACAATGACGTTTATTGGAATTGTTGAAATAGTATGGAGTTGTTTTATTTGATTTGAACTCGGAAAGTATGTTCAGGTCGACGAGAGTTGTGCATAAGCGTCAATACATTTCAGATAACGGAATTCTTTCCCAAAATGCAGTGGCAGTTAGTTACTGGACCTTTTCATCATTTTAATTACAACTAGTGTATCTATGGAAAGGAATGAAAGCACTTAGAATTACTAAATGTTACGGAAGGCGCTGATATTCAGATGTACACATAAAAAATGTACTTCATTGTAGGTCGCCATTCGCCAAATAGTAACACATCTTTGGAAAAACCAGTAATAATAAATTTCGTATCACCCTGATCACATCTCACAGCTTAGGAAAAGGCGTAACAGAATCGGAATTCAAAAGGCTAAAAGTTGCTACTGTTGTTACATAATAGTTTTCGAAAGCGTGTTACTGTCTAGGAAATGGAAACGACACGTCATTTCAAACCATGAATTGTACCCTTAATAGCTTAAGAATACATATTCTCAACAGTCACACCCAAAGAAGCAAGAAAATTGTGTATGAAAAAAAGCAAAATACCCAGGGAAATATTTGCACCCATGACCGGAGAACACTACATAATATATAAATTTGAAGATTATAAAAATACAGAACACAAATCGGAGAAGAGAAAAAATATAGGAAAACTGTTGGTAAACATTCTGCTCATAAGCATACCAACAGAAACGGGAAAGACATAGAACAATGTGATAACCACAACACAGTCATGAAGTCCACGTCCTTTGAGAGAAAATCTAAGAAGCTAATGACGTGGCTGTCACCAAACCCAGTATGTGGGGAAAAGCAGCTAGACCACACAGCAATAAGCTGAAAGTCATCGAAAGGAAATAAAGAACGTCAGAGTTATAAAATCCACAAATATCGAATCGAATCACCACATCTCTGTAGCTAACATTAGGATTAGGCCTGACGTACGCAGTAAACACAAGAAACAAAGTAAGACCCTAAAATACGACCGTGATAAACTGCAACCAGGAAAACGAAAGGTAGGACTTCAAAACCAGGAATTTCAAGCATGGGATGGTCTTAGAAATGGCACATCGAAGCAGCAAGCAGAACGGCACCACCTACCAACGTAAAAAACACACATGATAGAATGGTCAATGTGACAAGGCTCTACAAGAAAGACAGAAATCATGTAAAAAAGTGAAATGCAAAGAGAACAGAGAAATAATATCAAAAAACTAAAAACCCGCCTCGATTGCGAAAAAAGTACCTAGTAACACTTAACACTAGGTGCTGTTTTCGCAATCGAGGCGGTTTTTTAGTTTTTTAATATGTTAACCAACGATTGCGACGTTGAAAGTTCTTGAACAGAGAAAAAGTTCTACAAAAGAGAAGAGAAGTCACCAGAACTTTTAAGAGAGAGAGGAAGCTTTTCATCATGAATGAGCTACATCAAATCAATGAAGATTTCACGAGGCATAAGACGAGAAATTACTACTAACTATTTAAGAAACAACTAATCAAATTTACACCGCCAAAATTAAAGCTAATGAGCCCAAAGCTAAACAAATGGCCCATTGTAATGTCTCATCAGGAAAGAGCGTTGTGTCCCATATGGATTGGTTTTGTGCCTCTGCGACGCAAACCCCTTTCCGAACCGCAGTAAGGAGAAGGGCCTTGAGAGGTCTTGGCAGGTAATACATGCTTATGGAGCCTATTTCGTATCGTTTGTGCTGACACCTGTACTCATGCTGCTGTTTCGAACTGCCGCCCTACACATGTAGCATTGTGCTAATGATTTTTGCTTCCTATTGTACACTGGTATCGGTTCTGCATATATTCCAGAGACATCGCTTTAACTCACAGTGGCATTTGCTGCGACGCCCTCCTATTTCATTCCCTGTTTCTCCTAATAACACACAGCATAAATACTGCAATGTATACAGGTGACACGGTTGTCATAGACTGCACATACTGACCTCCGCCGTAGAATATCGTAACGTATTTTTGGATAACAACGTTCAATATTAAAGTTTTAACAATATGTAACATTTATTTTGACTACTGTATTTTCATAATGTTAATAAAAATATCAGTGACACTTTTTGGGTCTTAACTATTAATTTGAAACGAAGTGACATTTTTGCATCAGGTCTTTTTTCTTGAGTGGCGTTGAGTCGGCAGGCAGTATGTCTGGGTGGTATCTACTGATCATACCTCAGAGCAAAGTCCCGAGTGATCTCCCAGCAATCGTTTGTTGTAGCGAAGTGTGCTAGTAAGATTACGCATTTCCCGTGGCGGTCCTTTCATATAATTTGCCAGCTTCGGTTCTTCATTTTGCAAGAATAACTGTTGAAAATGTAGTGATATTAAAAATTTGTGCAATGCCCGGGCTCGAACCTAGATTTCCTGCTGTACGCAAGCAGTTGGCGTAACCATTTTACTGTCAGAGCACGACCCATGCGCGAATCAAATTTTCATTATCACTAATGTTTCCATCTACTATTTCCGGCTACTACCATCATAGGTTTTTCCACATGGAATGTGGGATTAGTACCGCTGAGGATCTGGAATCGCTCAGAAACGGTGGCTTAGCGCGCCGCAAGTGATGTTTATCACGTTATTAAATACATTAGGTGAATTGATTGATCGGAATGAAATTATTGAAGGTGAAACGACGTGAAATGATATCGGTGCACATCATTCAGAGATGCTGAACCCGCCCTTTAGTGAGTGTGTAGTTACAACGTTTGTTAGAGACTGGAACTCAAGCCATAATTTACTATTTATCGCAAGCAGTAGTCTTAGGCAATTAGTCTATCTGGCTCTCCATCAAACTGTTCCTCATCAGTGGCATTACCACGTTCTCCACGAGAGAACATCTGCCAGTAGTATTCAGAAATCATAGATGGGAACATAATGTACAATGTGAGTTTAACTGAGGTCTATTGGTGTGCTCAGATAGGATAAGGCGATTGCTTGTGAAATCTGTATATGATTTCTGGTGTGGCACGTATTGTCAGGATAAAGTTTCAAGTTCCACCATCAGTCCATCTTCATTAATTTCGTCTTCATCAGTCGATTCATTAAATTTGGTTCGATTCATAATCAAATTTTTTTCAGCAATTTTTCTTGCTGTAGTATAGCGCCCTCCTTTCGCGCAGTAAGAACACAATGTTACTAATAATGTTCCTTACTGGACTAATCGTTTTTCGACTAATGTTTAGTTCAACAATATATGCAAAACTCCGTGTCCTATTGAATAATAAATGTGGGGTTATTTTGACTGGCACCTCCACTGTACTACTATCGTTCTGGCCTAAGATAAAGCACGTTCTCGTTGTCTTCCTAGTCTCTATACCTAATTACTTAGTGACAGTGTCGCTTGAAGCGTCATTGTAAGGGGAAACGCTTTCTCTCACTGATGCCAGACTGGGGTCTGGGGTAATCTTCGACGGATACGTTGCATAATTTCTTAGGTCAACAAATATCCAAACTCATGAACATACTAATATTTCCGTTCATGAAGTCAAAGGTTTTTCTATGACTGAGCTTGACCTTTTCTTGTCGATCACATGTAGTAGCGTTGCTTACGCAACACTGTTGTAAATGTCTCTACGTTGACATTCTTACCATTCTCCTCAAGAAGTTCCACAACTGTACTACTTCAGGTACCTCCAGGACAGCATTTTCTTTGTTTTTACGTTTGACGAGATATCTTACACTATTAACTTTCCGTAGCTGGCCACTTCTGTGGCGTTTAGTCAATTCTATCTTCATCTTCGTGTCTCTAACTTCGTCAGAGGTAAAGCGGAATATGCTGCACAAAGGCGAAATTTCCCAGTTAGAATCACGCTCTGTATACTAACAATGACAATACCTTGTTGGTTTATGCAGAATTTAAAACTTTTTACCACCATTTCTGTTCTAACATTTTTGAATACATAATTTACAGTAATAACCCTGTTTCATATTCAGACCAACTGTTAAGTTGAAAAGTGTTTTGCTTCAGGATGCGATGTTTCGTGCATATTACTGGTAGTGTTCATTGTCGGTTTTCAACATTAAATATCATTGACCAAAACCGATGTTCTGAGAAAATACCAAAGAAATCATTCCATGACCATCACATCTTCCATCAAACGTTACTGTCACCAAACCACTTGTAGATAACATAATTCGCCAGGTATTCACCAATTTCATTGATATTTCCATTTACCACTGCATCGCTGACGGAGGACTTGGCGCACGTCACTCATTTGAATCTGCTCAGTAGAAATTGAGGATTCCTACAATGATATCTCGTTATATCTTACGGAGTCTTCTCACACCGACATTAAGCTTATCCTGTGAAGCTGAAAACTTTTTCCCGGCAGTCTAGTCAGACATCACAGACAGAGGAATCAGTGAATTGTCTCGTGACTCTACGCCACATAAAACTTTGTCGTTGTTGTTAACCCAGCCGGTCTCCCCAAACTGGAGATAATCGTTGCTGGTTGAATGTTAGCTCCCGGACTATCTGGCAGTCGTGTAAAGTTGTAGGAATCGCGCAGAAGTTGTGCCAGGGCCATTGTCTCGTTGGAAAATGAAGAAACTGAATTTAACTTGGGTCAGTATATAAATAAAGTAAATGACATTAGCAGGCACTAATAGATTCCCATCTACTTCTTTCTTGTAAGAATGATAAGTTGGCTTAGCCCTTCCACTCTTACTGCTTCATTGGTAGCTGTTTTCTCATTTGTTCTAGATTCTAAGACCCCACGCATTTCTATCATATAGATATTCAGTTTCTGAAAGTCGGATCACGTACCTAACTAATTAGTATCCGTGTTTGTGCTTACTGATCTGTAAACATTGTCAAGCCTTATTGTGCAGGTAATTAACTGTTCTGTGTAATTAATGGGTATACAATTACTCTGCTCAGGTGGACTCACAGATTTTTATGATAGAAGTAATGCTAAACGCAAAATGTTGCAGAAAATAAAATAGCCTCCCACACATAATCAAACTAATGCGAGATAGAATAACAACAAAAATTTCCGTGATTCTACTGGGTTCACTTCTGCTCACAAGGTACATAGGAGAGTGCATTTTATAGTTAATATATTTAAAGTCATTGTGTTAAGACCTCTTTCTCTAGTGATTAATATCGTCATGCTAATGCACCAACGATAGATATTACAGTTATTAGAAAAAAATGGATCATTTTAGAGGTAATCTTTGAAATAGCATTCAAATTAATCACGAAAAAAATGGTTACGAGTGCGACTGTTTGGTAATTCAGTGGTTAATAAAACCCACCTTAAAACACGAAACGAATTTGGAGAAAGAAACATACAGTTTAAGTAAAGAACTAAATCAAGCAAATTTTGATTTACAATATTCGCGCAAGCAACCCACATTTGAAAGCTCTGAGCAACTGTCATATACTTTTTCATTCAGTATAACCCGTCTAGTGTAAACTCTCAGCTGCTTCAATTGCTAGTTTTGAACCATGTAACTAAGTTTTTACAGTGGCAAATCAGATTTACCAATCTTAGTGAACCTTATATAGAGGGTGTCCATAAAGTCCCTTTACAACTTCAAAATTTTATTGCAACGACAGTTGTAGAAATATTGTAACAAAATTTCTTTTGTTGTAATCACTGTTTACTAAAGTTTCAGATACTCTGTTGATGGAAGGAACTGAACCTCCATAAAATGGAAACTCCTCAAGAGAAGGCACAATGTGTGTCCTGGTTTATTGAGACAAAATCGGATGTTCAGACTCAACGAAACTTCAGAACGAAGTAGGGAAGAGATCCACCATCGCGCCCTTCAATCGGTGCATGCACAAAAAAATTATGGAGAGAGGGACAGTGTTGGATAAAGGGACGAGCGGATGACCGAGGACATGCGAGGAAAACATCGATCGCGTTTTAAACGTCTTCACTCGTTCACCTACGAAGACCATCCGCACTGCTGACAGACAGTTGCAACGACCACGTTCAACTGTGCATAACGTCCTCCACAAGAACTTACGATTATACGCTTACGAAGTGTAACTTTTACAAACACTTGAGCCAAATGACGAGCCGAAACGGACATAGTTGGCACTCAGCATACTGGAACGCCTTTCAGAGGATGGATGAAGCTTTCCTCAAGCAAGTTTGTTTCAGTGACAATGCAAATTTTCATGTTTCTGGGACATTAAACAGACACAATGTGAGAATCTAGGGATCTGAACACCCCCATGTGACTAGGGAGCTTCCTCGGGATAGTCCAATAGTGAATGTGTGGTGTGGAATCACGTGCAGCCGAATAATTGGTCCATTTTCCTTCAATGAGTCAACAGTTACTTACCTCGACCTTCTGTCCGAATATGTAGCACCACAATTGATTGACTTACAACTAACTATCATTTTCCAGCAAGGTGGTGGACCACCACATTGGGGACTGCATATTCGTCGGCTCCTCAATGAAACATTCCAGACAGGTGGATTGGGAAGGATGGGCCAATTTCTTAGCCACCGCGTTCGCCAGGTATCACTCCCTTGGACTTTTTTAAAGGGGGTATGTGAAAGATATCGTGTATCAAACACAGATACGGGACATTGCTGACTTGAAGCAAAGGATTCGTAATGCCATTGCACCGCATTGATGACGCTATGCTACAGCGAACGTACCAAGAAATCGAGTACCGTACTGATGTGCTTCGTGCAACTAAAGGCACCCATATGGAGGTCTATTAAACATTGTCAAAAAACTTTGATAGACACTGATAACAGTAAAAGAAATGTTGTTAAAATATTTCAACAACGGCCGTTGTAATAAAAGTTTGAAGTTTAAAGGGACTTTATGGACACCCTGCACTTCTGTGAACATCGTGAAAAAATGCTATAGTTATGTTTGACGTTTTTGACTTTAGGTTAATTTCTTATTTTCAGATAGGAAATACGCGAAAAGGAAAAATGACACACTTCTTAGACAGTTTCTTAAGTTTAGGAACAATGAAATTAAACAAATATTCCTTAGACCACCATTTACAAGCATACGTGAAGGAAGTAGTTTCTTACGAAATTCGTTAGTAAATTATTAATCGGTTAGAAGTTGTTTGGAAGTTCAATGGAGCTACTACTAGTAAAAAAATTCTTTTAACAAAATCATATCACTAAAGTAATAGTCAACGACCTCTCAGACCATGAAACAGACTTTATTTAACAGTTTCTTGTTCTACTCACGCTGTACATTCAGCTGAAGTTGGCGGCAAAATGCGAGATTTGGATGGCTGCCACTTGGAGATGCATTTCCAGCACTCATGGTATGAGTAAAAATTGAAACATATCGAATGGTTATGATATCATCTGGTGTGGTAATAGTATAATGAAATTTATTCACTTCAAGCTCAACACAGAAAAACAAAGAGGAACAAGGATTACTGAAGGAAAAAAGTGAGATGTAGGAAAAAATGGAAACCATATTTGCCAATCAGAAACAATTCCGATGAAGATGTTGAACCTTATTACAAAGCATAAAACAGAATGTTGAAGGATGAGATTGTCATACCACACCGTATGTAGAGGCGATATCATTTTAACATTTAGGCATCACATAAAGACAAATGTATAAAGCAAATGAGATAAAAATTGATACGAAAAGGTATTAGGTTACAAGTAATTAAATTTGAATGTTAACTGTATTTAGAGGTTCCAGACACTACCAAGTGATGACGATAACATAATGTGGTTATCTAGGTACAGTCGCATTTTTCGCAATATTTGCATCTCAGTGATTGGTGGCATTAATGTATGCCTATATCTCCATATATATTGAACAAGCCACGGTAAACTGCATCGCGTATGGTACATCGCACCAATATTATCGATTTTCTGTCCTATGTCATTCGGTACTGGGCCGCGGAAAATTTACTGTCAACATGACTCTGTTAGTGTTCTAATCTCTCCTGTCTTATTCACCTGATCCCTACGTGAAATATACGATGATAGCATCATAACAATTGAGCTGGCTTCTTTGAAACCAAGCTTTCTAAATTTACCTACCAGCGTCTGACGAGAGATTAGTTGTCTTTCTTACAACTATTCCCATTTAAGTTGCTCGAGCACTTCTCTTACACTTTCGTATGGTATATACCGACTTCTTTCCACCCCAGTAGCGCGTCTCGTGATACACTCAAGATCTTGATAAAGACTCCAAATACTGAAATAACGTTCTAGTATTGGTAGCGCTTGCGTCTAGTACGCGCTTCCTTGTGGAGACGCACCACACTTTCCCAGAACCATTCCAACAATTTTCACTCTTCTCATTCACTTTCCTCAATACTGATTTTAAGCGATTATTCAGTTTCAGACCGAATCTTAGTATTTCTCCTACGTAATTACGCTGTATGATGAGTCCAAGACGCTCAGTTTCTTATAAAAACTTCCTGGTAGGTTAAAACTGTGAGTCCGACCAGAGTCGAACCTCGGACCTTTGCCTTACGCAGTAGACCCTTCACAGAATGAGCTATTCAAGTACAACGTACATCCCGCCCCCTCATTTCTTCCAAATGCACACTCCGCTGAAGTGTGAAAACCAATTCTGAGGACTAATCATGTAATCAGATACTATCATGTTCCTTCTGTTATTACATGTACCTTAATAGTTTACATAATTAACATTCAAAGAAAACTGTCATTCATTGTTGTTGTTGTTGTGGTCTTCAGTCCTGAGACTGGTTTGATGCAGCTCCCCATGCTACTCTATCCTGTGCAAGCTTCTTCATCTCCCAGTGCCTACTGCAACCTACATCCTTCTGAATCTGCTTAGTGTATTGATCTCTTGGTCTCCCTCTACGATTTTTACCCTCCACACTGCCCTCCAATGCTAAATTTGTGATCCCTTGATGCCTCAAAACATGTCCTAGTGGTGCCACAAACTTCTCCTCTCCCCAATCCTACTCAATACCTCCTCATTAGTTACGTGATCTACCCACCTTATCTTCAGCATTCTTCTGTAGCACCACATTTCGAAAGCTTCTATTCTCTTCTTGTCCAAACTGGAAATCGTCCATGTTTCACTTCCATACATGGCTACACTCCATACAAATACTTTCAGAAACGACTTTCTGACACTTAAATCTATACTCGATGTTAACAAATTTCTCTTCTTCAGAAACGATTTCCTTGCCATTGCCAGTCTACATTTTATATCCTCTCTACTTCGACCATCATCAGTTATTTTACTCCCTAAATAGCAAAACTCCTTTACAACTTTAAGTGTCTCATTTCCTAATCTAATCCCCTCAGCATCACCCGATTTAATTTGACTACATACCATTATCCTCGTTTTGCTTTTGTTGATGTTCATCTTATATCCTCCTTTCAAGACACTGTCCATTCCGTTCAACTGCTCTTCCAAGTCCTTTGCTGTCTCTGACAGAATTACAATGTCATCGGCAAACCTCAAAGTTTTTACTTCTTCTCCATGAATTTTAATACCTACTCCGAATTTTTCTTTTGTTTCCTTTACTGCTTGCTCAATATACAGATTGAATAACATCGGGGAGAGGCTACAACCCTGTCTCACTCCTTTCCCAACCACTGCTTCCCTTTCATGCCCCTCGACTCTTATAACTGCCACCTGGTTTCTGTTCAAATTGTAAATAGCCTTTCGCTCCCTGTATTTTACCCCTGCCACCTTCAGAATTTGAAAGAGAGTATTCCAGTCATCATTGTCAAAAGCTTTCTCTAAGTCTACAAATGCTAGAAACGTAGGTTTGCCTTTCCTTAATCTATTTTCTAAGATAAGTCGTAAGGTTAGTATTGCCTCACGTGTTCCAACATTTCTACGGAATCCAAACTGATCCTCCCCGAGGTCCGCTTCTACCAGTTTTTCCATTCGTCTGTAAAGAATTCGCGTTAGTATTTTGCAGCTGTGACTTATTAAACTGATAGTTCTGTAATTTTCACTTCTGTCAACACCTGCTTTCTTTGGGATTGGAATTATTATATTCTTCTTGAAGTCTGTGGGTATTTCGTCATTCATTACACGAAGAGATTTCAGAAAGTATGTTCCACGTGGTTTTGGCAGGCAAGTAACTTTTACTGAATGCTGCATTAAAGTTTAGAGTGTCACAGATACATTACACAACTTTTCAACACAGTCGCCTATTCTCTGTAATCAACGATCGCACCGCTCTACCAGTCGTTCAATTCCTCATCAATACAAATCCGCTTCTTGGTCATACGATCATTCGAGATTCACTGAGAGAGTGCCCCTGCGTCGGAAAACCTGTGACTGCTGCGAATCAGTTACTCGATTGTCTGAACATTGGTGGCAGATGATGATGGCCTTCCTTCCCGGTCAGCATCGACCACCTCAGGGCAGACCATGTCACTACGGCAGGGCTCGGCATTGCTTTTCGTCCACATACCAGCAGAATTTCAGGGTTAAACTGTGTGCAATTTAGACATTTGTCCATTGAAATCTTACTGTCCTGCGCAGCTTTACTTTACCATCCGTTTCCAGTGGCGTGCTACTTCACTCGCACACTGTGAGACACCTGTTAACCGTACCGAAGCAGAACTATTCTCCATGGAACCCAGACCATGTATTCCCTTTTAAAAATTTGACACTCGTGTTCCGCCATAGTTTTAGTGTGGGACGACATGTGTAACTTACTTCTTGAGGATCCCTCATACGAAGTGAAAATTCTGTCCAGGTATTTTTGCATTGTCTCACAATCGTCCAACAACGAAACCGTGGTGCAGACAACAGAGTCGGTAGTGAACCATTTATTAGTATTGGGAATATTATGCTTCCTTGGGCCACAGGCGATATCACTTTCACTTCTACTGAACATTCGGTTCAAATGGTTCAAATGGTTCTGAACACTATGGGACTTAACTTCTGAGGTCATCAGTCCCCTGGAACTTAGAACTACTTAAACCTAACTAACCTAAGGACATCACACACGTCCATGCCTGAGGCAGGATTCGAACCTGCGACCGTAGCGGTCGCACGGTTCCAGACTGTAGCGCCTAGAACCGCTCGGCCACCCCGGCCGGTGAACATTCGGCTTCCAGTATTGCGCACTGGGATCGTTACGTGATAAATACATTAACAAATTGAAAAAATTGAAAGTTATCAAAATACTTATGGAGCCAGTCACATATTTACAGAAGATACTTCATATGATCGTATGTTGTTAGTAATCAGCGAAGTTGCGAACTGTTATGCGCCTTTCAGAAATGTATGAGGACACAATCTGCCACCTCCCTTGCACCTGTGGTTTGCAAAATGTGTAAGAACAACACAAGTAGGTTTTCCTGAAATCGTGCTGATTCCTTGAGAGAAACTTGTTTTTCGCCAGAAATGTCATGGCGTTTGAACTTAGAATCTACACTAGGACCCTGCAACAGATGGACGTCAGAGATTTTGATCTGTAATCCTGGCCGTCCTACTTTTCACCCTTTTCGTAAGTAGTAGTGACCTGCGCTGTTATCCAGTAAAAAAGCGCTATTTGCTGCATAAGATATTCTCGAGAAATATGTTTCAATTTATTGGCTTTTGGGTCATGCCCATTCAGCCATCCCAAAAATGGACGGACGATAGATAATATACTGAAGACGATTTTCTTGTCCGTTACGACGATACTAACTTATGGAAAACACAACACCTAATCCCCTAGCGGAGAAAACCCCCGACCCGGTCGTCAATCGAACCCGAGCCTCTCCGCTTATCAATCTGCCGCCCTGACCTCATAGTTACCGAGACGGACAAAAGGAACTAATTCTGCAGCATATTCAAAGAACAATGTAACTGACATTCTGTCAGGGCCTGGTGCCTTCTTCGCTTTAAGTTGACTTGTTTGTTTTACAATTTGGTAGTGCTAATACAAATCTCTTTAATTTCCGAGTCTTCGCGGTGGTCAAATGTTAGTGCTATAGTTTCATCATGCGTAAGTATGGTTTTTAACAGTCCTCCTTAGTGTCTGTAGCCTCCAATTTAAATACCAGATGGATCCAGGTGAGACTGAATGGAAGGAAGAATCCTATCTTTGAGTTTACACATGATCAGAGCTTCCTGGGATTTTCAGATAGATTATTCGTCAGGAAATACTCAGAAATTTGTTTTAGGCTTCTAGCGTAGCGATTCTTACTGATGTACGAGTTACTATTAAATTTTCTTTATCAGTTTATCTGCAGCGTTATTTGGTAAACACTATGGTGTTTTAAAATGTATTTATTCACAAACGGTTTTGATCATTGATCATCTTCACAGTGCTGGCACAATCATGGAACAAGTAAAAACTCTGAATATCAACGCAAATTACATTTTCACGAGAATTATTAGCCGGAAATATTAAGTGTACTTGGGAAAAATATTGTGACAAACTTCATAAGTCTTTCATACTATTTAACCAGAAAAGACTCCTATACTGACTTTCAAACGTCAGAGAAAGGTACTTAACGCCATAATACTGGCTTAAGCAAGCAGAAAACATTGAAAACATGAACCAATGTAACAGCAGTAAGTGCACGACACCATTGCTCAGGCACAAGTGCATCCAATACGTTAACACAAATGTGTTGATCAAAAAAGCTACAAGCTAAGGTCAAAGAAGAAAGCCAATCAAAAGGTCAAAGAACCAGTCTGTGTAAAAAAAAATTGATGTACAAGTACGCTCAAAAAAAATTACATTTTCAGAAAAGTAACATTCTACATTCTAGAGAAAGATATACATAAATTGATCCATATCTGGCGCATATTCAAGCAGTTATTCGGGTTGACACTGACTGACAGAGTTGTTTGATATCCTACTGATGGATATCGTGCAAATTCTGTCGAGTTAGATCGTCAGAATTCCGAACTGGTATGAGGAACCCGCCCTCAGTTTGGGACAGATCCGGGGACCTTATTGGCGAAGGCATGGTTTGGCAAGCACGAAGACAAGCAGTAGGAACCCTCGCGGTTTGCTGGCGGGAATCATCTAGCTGAAAATACAAGCCCTGGATGGCTTGCCATGAAGGGCAACGAATCGGGGTGTAGAATATTGTCGACATTTCGCTGTACTGTAACGGTGCCGCGGATGACCACCAAACGAGTCTTGCTATTAAATGAAACGGTACAACAGTCCATCATTACTGGTTCTCGGGAAGTATGACCGGCGACAGTCAGGTTGGTATCTCACCACTGTCCGAATGATCTCTAGATACGTCTTCAGCCTGGAATCTCATTTTCTGGAGTAGAATGGTCTTCAGTTTTGAGTCCCACATGGAGCTAAGGCCTGATGGCCAAGGAAGACGTGTCTTGAAACGTGCTGGGCTGCAGTGGGATACCAACCTGACTGTTGCCCACCAAGCAGCCCGACAACAAGGAAGGATTGCCTGGGGTTCCATTTTATTTCGTAGACGGAGCCCTTTGATCGTCTGAAATTGTAACCATTTGTTTCTCTGTACATGCACGTCACATATATCAATTTCCGTCCTATTCGGATAGTTACTTTGTGGTTCGTCTGTTTTTCTTTTTGGCTTAGAGTGTACCTAACGCTCATCAAAATCCACGAGTAATAGCTCCGATGGTCCCGTTGTAAGTCTGGCTATGAGAGTTCAGATGAAATCTATTGTGTAATTTCTAGGATGTGTCTCGTTTTTACTCCGCTCAAACATCTGACCAAAAAATTGACAGAAATTAAAAATCACGGCACACACACAGAAACAAAGACAAGCAAACACACACACACACACACACACACACACACAATAACTGTTTCCTGCTTACTTCCTAACAGAAGCACGTAAAGAAGAAAACTAAATTAAGCGCGATGTATAAACTCGGTGTTGTGGGAACGTGACTCGATAAGGAAAGTATATAAGAGACATAGACGAGTTGGGAATTAATTCCAGTGACAACACGGACGGAAAATGGGGATATTAACTGACATAAACGACTTTGAGGAAGTATTGAATTTTATGACACAGCGTCTATGACCGAGTATGTCGAGAATGGCAAAACCGGTCGGCTGCTCTCTTTCTACTGCCATGAACGTCTCTAGAAAGTAGTTGAGGGGTGGTGAAACCACGAGTAGGCGTCCGCACCTCGTCACAGAATGTGGAGGTTGGAGACTTCCCAGGTCTGTAAAGCGAGATAGAGAGCGATCTGTATCAGATATATCAGCAGGGTGTTGCAATGGTGCTAGCACAAGTGTTTTGAATAACAATTTGCAGCGTCCATTGTTGAACGTGGGGCTCCGCAGTAATCAATCCTTAAATTTTCCTACGTTGATCCAACAACATCGTCAATAACGTTGACGTTGTCGCGGAATCATTCAGATTGGACCTTGGAGCAATGGAAACGTGTCATCTCGTTGTATAAAACACGTACCTTATTACACCGGTGATCGTTGGTGTCTTCGGCGAACGACTGTTCCAAACATGCACCGCGCCACGGCTGTGGGATGGTGGAGCTGTGTTATGCCATAGGAAACATTCAATTTGGCTTCCTTTGTGTCCGTGGTAGTATTCGAGGGCACCATGACAACTGTGGTCTACATGAGTATTACTGCAGACTATCTTCGTCTTTTCCTTCTTGATGTCTTTCGCAACGGCGATGGCGTCTTCCAGCAGCATAACTTTTGATGTCACGGGGTCAGATACATTCCACAGTAGTTTGGGGAGCACGAATGTGAACCTACATTGATGCATTGAGCACCAAATTCACCTGATGTGAACCCGATGGAACACTTATAATGCAGCATTGGGCACCAGCTCCGCATCCACAAATCACCTTGAAGGTAAAGTTGACAGAGCCCAACAACCTAGCGTCACACTGCATTTTCTTCAGAGCCTGCTGCAAAAAGACGTAGTTGGTTGGTCACAGAAAGTAGTTCAACTTCCGTTATTCGGCTACATTCGCCAGACAAAAGTCTCTGATAAGGCTTGGGGGTTGGGTTGGGTTGTTGTGGGGGAGGAGGCCAGGCAGTGAGGTCATCGGTCACATCGAATTAGGGAAGGAAGGGGAAGGAAGTCGGCCGTGCCCTTTCAAAGGAACCATCCTTGCATTTGCCTGGAGCGATTTAGGGAAATCACTGAAAAACTAAATCAGGATGCCCAGACGCGGGATTGAACCGTCTGCCTCCCGAATGCGAGCCCAGTGTACTAACCACTGCGCCACCTCGCTCGCTTTTGAATAGGCCCCAGATGAAGTAGCGAACCGATAGTTGTAGCTGGACTTTAAGGAGACAACACGCTCCTCCAAGAACGTCATAACCTGTAACGAGGGCACATCTACCTTTCCTCTAGGAGCTATGTTGGCGTACTTCACCTGCTAATTTAATGATAGTAGAATGAATGGATGGCCAACGGCCTTCCCGCAGTGGTAACATCGGTTCCCGTCAGACCACCTAAATTAAGCGATGTCGGGCTGGGCTAGCACTTGGATGGGTGACCATCCGGTCTGCCGGGCGCTGTTGGCAATCTGGGTGCACTCAGCCCTTGTGAGGCAAACTGAGGAGCTACTTGATTGAGAAGTAGCTGACCCGGTATCGGAAACTGACATACGGCCTTGAGAGCGATATGCTGACCACATGCCGCTCCATATCCGCACCCAGTAACACCTGTGGACTGAGGATGACACGGCTGCCGTCGGTACCGTTGGGTCTTCATGACCTGTTCGGGAGGAGTTTTGTTTGGTTTTAGAATGAATGGATGATCATCACCACGGATGGTATCAATCACACAGCCTTAGAGGTAACTGCCGAAATGTTTGACTGTCGTTGCGATGATTCGCGTCTCTCTCCTTCTCTCTCTCTGTCCCTCTCTCTTTCTCTCTCTCTCTCTGTCTCTCTCTCTCTCTCTCTCATACACACACACACACAGAAACTTTCTCGTATTCGCCACCTTATCTCATTTTTCTTTATGCCAAAAAGTTTCCATTATTAAGTTACCCTGTAGACATATAGGCTTGAAATGAATGCCAATATGTCCGCAGCTCGTGGTCGTGCGGTAGCGTTCTCGCTTCCCACGCCCGGGTTCCCAGGTTCGATTCCAGGTGGGGTCAGGGATTTTCTCTGCCTCGTGATGACTGGGTGTTGTGTGATGCCCTTACGTTAGTTGGGTTTAAGTAGTTCTAAGTTCTAGGCGACTGATGACCATAGATGTTAAGTCCCATAGTGCTCAGAGCCATTTTTTTGACATCGGATGCCGAGTCACTAGACGATTCTTCTGCTTCAGGTCTACGATTTGAAGATTTTCCACTCTTCTCCCCAAATAAATTTCTGGCTGCTTTCTTAGCTTCAGCCTCTGATTCTTGCAATTGCTTCACATAAGGGTTTGAAAGGAGTTGAAGTTAGTAACGCAGCAGAGCACGAAAGTGATGTTTGACTTATTTGACTATCTCCAGGTGGTTTTGCGATGTGTGGGAGAGGTCTGATGTCTACCGGGCTGACAGCTTGGCCATCACTATCAGTAGTTTCATTTTCGTTTTTGGTATCTTTTTCTTGAAGAGAGTCAGCTGCATGGCGATGAATTGAAAATTCATGTTCCCTAAAGATGTTTCTGTTGCATGGGATGAGACCTGTTTTTCTGAAGGCATTCACAGATGCTTCCATTGTTGCTGCTCGGTTGTAAGCTGCCATAAATAGCCTGGCTCTTAATAAGGGGGTGATAACCCGACCTGGGTTACTTGCCAAACACGTTTCTATCTCTTGGGCATAGTAGGTTTTCAGAGGCCCCATTAATCCGACGTCAAGTGGCTGCATTTTATGCGATGAATGAGGTGGCAAACATACAATATGAACATTGTTTTCACGTGCTTTATGTAACAAATCGAGATTCTTTCTGTAGGAATAATGCCCATCAAGAATCAAAGTGACAGGGTCATTTGAAGATGGCTTTACACGACTCACAAAATGATCAGACCACTGAGTAAAAATGTGAGTTTGTATCCAGCCACTTGGATGACAAGCTGATAATGATCCTGCAGGTGAACCGTCCATCAATTCCCGCTTCATATTCTTCCTTGGGAAGACGATTAGTGGTTGAACATAAGTGCCAGCTGCGTTCATACACGTCGCAACTGTGATGAGATTCCCCCTTTCTGCTGAAGTCAAGGCAGCAACTTGTCTCTTCCCCTTCATAGCAATAACCTTGCTGCGTTTGTGCTGCACAGACGTCACCCCAATTTCGTCAACACTGAAGACTCGATGCGGGTTATGGTTGACTTTAGATAGAAGAGACTCGTAAATATCAAAAAGTCTCCCCACATTTTCTGGAGTGAAAGATTTCACTCTTGCTGCTGCAAGACCCTGGGAAGTGCTCATTGATAAAATGGGATGTGTCTTAAGGAAAGCTCGGAGCCATTTCTTTCCTGCTGAAGCCTTTTCTGAATTGAAGGGATTCTTCAGCCTATTCCTGACAGTTAACTGGAAGGCCATGCTTCGTATGTCCTTACATTTAAAATTCGCTCTTCTATTGCAAGTTAGTATTTCACTAGTTCATCTTCCACTTGAGATGAGAGAACAAGCCTTCTGCCAAGATTAACACCAACCAGCTTCTCGGGTATACGAGTTTCATCCTTCACATACCTTTCCAAACTACATTTTGGTACAGCAAAAACTTTGAGGCTTTGAAGTACCCCATCTCGCGATTTCTCACACATGTAATGACACGAACCATTGCGCCTTTCTCCCAAGTTTTCCTTATAGGTGCCAATGCCACCTACAAAGAATAAATACAATAATCAGACATACTTCTTAAAGGACTTCAACTTCTATGACTTTATTTGTTAGATTATTTTTTATAAGTACTGTGAACGGAGTACTTTGAATATGGAGTAATATTCATCAACGTCTTAGCATAATACTGCCATGAAAGAAAGTTCCAGAAAACATTCCAATTTCTGATCATAAGACTTGTCAAAGTAATCCCTGTTTATGACAATTTAATTGAATTAAAATAAACGCTATTGCCAAAATTTTACTACAATAAATGATAAAATGTTGTTATCTTATGATAGTATTGCGTAAATTACATAGAACAAATCGTGAGAGAACGATTCCCCCAATATGCGTTAGGTATCGTAATATGCGACACTGTCGCGTATTTGGATCCCCATACTATCGCATAATAGGAATTTCACCATTTACACAAAGAATCACGCTCTTGCTAACAACGTTCGTTGGAAAATGAACATAATTGTCAATAATTATAGGTAATACCGTCACAAATAACAACAATAAAAGAGTGCAGTAATATCGACTCACCTTTAAGCAGAAATATTGTCTTAACACCGATGCCGCAAAAACTCCAACCACAAGAAATTTTGTATCAACCTCTACGTACTGTGTGCGGCTGAACTATGGCGTCCTACTCGCTGTGTCGTCGTCTGGCACGCAATAGACGTGTTTAAGAAGCTCTTCACCAGAGTGCAACCCCCAACATGAGCACAGTTGGGATGTCTCACATTAGGGAACTATGGCATAATAGGCACCTTTACTCTAAGGGCAAGAATGTAGTCGTAGTGTACTATGTTTTATTATGTTTGTTGGGATACATTGTGTATGTTGTTAAAGTAGTGTTAGATAGCAAGCTTGTCGGGGGCGGGTGGGGGGGGGGGGAGGGGAGCGGGAGATGATAATGGTCTCTGTCCTCAGACTGACATTTGGCGAGGGCGAGGAAGGAAGTCTTAGTTTTGGCGGCGTTGTATTGCTTTGCCTGGGTCAGAGTAGTGGCGCTGCGACGTCATCATCTGGAAGAAGGAATTCTGTTTTCCATTTAATAGGAGTCTTGGGACTCTTCATCTTCTGTTCTTCAAAGCATCTTCCTTTCTTGAGAGTTGAATCTTGCCTCTTCTCTGGGCAGAATATAGGAAATTATTGATTATTAGTTGCTTTGAAGTTTTATATTTCAACAGTTGATTAGGATGTGTAGTTCGGCATTGATTGACCGTTTTTCCTTCAGCTCTCTGGTTCAATATAAAATCGTTGTGCTGGCCGGGTTGGCCGAGCGGTTCTAGGCGCTTCAGTCTGGAACCGCGTGACCGCTACGGTCGCAGGTTCAAATCCTGCCTCGGGTATGGATGTGTGTGATGTCCTTAGGTTAGTTAGGTTTAAGTAGTTGTACGTACTAGGGGACTGATGACCTCAGCTGTTAAGTCCCATAGTGCTCAAAGCCATTTGAACCATTTTTTTAGTATCGTAGTCTTGTGGCGACAGAGCGATTGTACACGTAATTTTTTGCCAAACTGTGCCACAGCCAAGCTGGGGTTTCAGAGAGATGTTTTGTTTTTACTCCTTGCTGGCTATTATTTCGTTTTTTGTGGCCCGTCGTTCCCTGAAGCCCTTCCGACTTGAGTATCGGTTGAAAGTGAATTTTCGCAAGGTCTGGACCCAACGTCTATCTTCTGCTGCTCACTCACCCTCCTTGTACTTTCTTTATCACTTCAAGGTTGCTGCTGCAGTTGGTATAAAGGTTCCCGTGGTTACCAATCGCCATCCTTCTCATACCATTGCCGGCGCCTCCGCAACATAGAATATCGTTGACCCGTCCATTCACATCTCATGTACATTTTCAGTTGTCGTCCGCCACGTCGTTGTGGGCAGTTGACGATTGTTTCTTGGAGGAGGTTCCAGTACAAAAATCTTTTCTTATGATCTACCTTAAATCTACCTTATGCCTAATGCCTAATTTATGTCTCTTAAGAAATTCTTTACATGGTTCAGCATCCTATCTCTGCGTTACAGTTCTAGTTTCTCTATCAAGCTCCCAATTTGTTCCTGATATCTTAAAGTAATGAGACTCGTTAAGTTCGTTATATGTGGTGTCGTAGTGTGGCATGTTAGTATGTCATGCCATTAGATCAAGATTTACATGTTTCACCTTTGCAAACTCTACATATCACGTTAGTTGCTACATGTAAAAATTTAAGGTACTCTGTCCCTTCTTTTCCTCAGACTTCTTCACACATCCTCTCTGAAACCTACTTTATGGTTTCTTTGATATTGTTTAGTGATGCCTGTAAGTGATTATTCATCATATCTTTTAATACGGTTTTCATGATGAAGTCCTAAACTTTGACCCATCTCATTCTATGCATGGTTTGTTCTGTCTATACCATTTTTGTTTTAGAGGTGGAACATCGTTCCTTAGGTCTGGGAGGCTCTTGCTCTTCCACCAATGTTTGACACTGTTCAGCCCTGATGCAAAGAGAAGTGTGGTGCTCTCAAAAGTGACGCTACCTTTTCCCTCGTCTGTCACAGCTCGTCTTTCACTCTGAAAATCCGCACCTATTATAATGTCCACTGTTAATTTCGGTGGGCATGAAAGAGTTCATCTTGTTTGTTTACTGACATCCTCAGCGTGATTATTGATGGGAACCTTCACTTTAATCTTCTTTGTATTGAAGATCACTCATTCTTCATTAGTATTACATTGGTTCAATAAGTTCACTGAAATCGCGGTTAGTTCGGTTCCACTGGCTATGACTACATTACTTTGGTTTTTAGCTACCATTGCCTGTTTGAATCTTGACCAGTTCGCTCTGTTCTTCCTCATCTCCCTGCATTAAAGCATCCTCTATTGAATCATACGCGCGTCATTTCAAGATTTTTACTTGTGAATTCGAACCTTCTGTCGGATAAGCCTCAACCACGATCTCTCCGTTTTCTACAGCTTCTTCTCCACATTTAACTTCGTCTTCCCTCAACTCAACTACATCTGCCTCTTCTTTCTTTGTGGAAACTCCCAAATAATCGCATTTAAATGCCCTTATTATATCTCTGTAACTTCCATCATTGGACACATTGGGACCTGTGCCCAATTGTAATTTATTTTAAACTACTGTCGACTGAACATTGTCCTCCTTGAGTTCATTTTCTCTGGTCTCAGCCTCAAATAACTCTGCAGTTCTAATTACTTCATCCCTATTCTCCTCTCCCATTGTGCCTGCCTGTGGTGGTTCGTTTTCTTCGTCAGTATCCTCGCAATTAATTTCTCACCAAAAAGATGTTGTTCTTTTACAGCCTTCGTTTGATCCCTGAGATACTATTTCCTCACATATTACCAGTAGTGACAAATTGTTTATTTCTCTCGACGGTACGTTATCCTCTTGGAATCGGCTCTCCCTAGTTTCAGTATTAAATAACTCTGCAACGGTAATTACTTTGCCCTTTAACTCGACTTCCGTTATGACTGCTTCGTTTTGCTCTGGTAGTCAGTTGTTTTGCGAAATCTTCGCAAATAATTCCAGTCCAACCTGATGTTTGTGGTATCTCGACTTCCTTCGGTCCCTGCGGTTCTGTTCCTTGATCTTTCACCTCTCGTGATATGGTGTATATTTCTCTCATTATATTGCTGCTGCTTACTTTGGTAGGTACGCTGTTCATCTTGACTTGGGCGTTGTCTCTTCAGTTCGAAGATTTATCGGGGTTTGGTGACGTTATCTCCACGTCTTCTTTCGGTTCTTCCTGTCTTTGTTCGACCTGGTGACACGGATTTCGTTGTTGGTAATTTGTCGGCCTGTTTGTCCTCCAATACCCATTGCGATTACCGTTATTCACTCTGGGATAGTTATTACCATCCCTGGGTGGATAGCCTTTAACATTTCTTGTTTCGTATCCATACCCATTTTTCTGTTGTAAATCGATGGCCCTTTCTCGGGTCCTAGTTCTCACGAGGTCAGTAATAGCTAAATTCCTTAGTGCGATCTCCGGCGCATTTCATGGTCTTTCATTCACGTTTTCACGATGGTTTCGCTTTTTTCTTGCCTCATCTTCCGAGAATATGAATTCTAGTTCTCTCAAAATTCCTCTGAGGGCTTCCGAGCCATTGCCTCCACGCCCTGACAATGACTGGTGGTATTTTAGTGGCAGCTTCATGGTACACAATTTAATAAATCCTCCATCATTGTATGGCACATCCAAACACTGAGTTTCCTTTGCCATTGCTTCGAAAATTTTACAGGGCTCTTCTCTCCGGAATCATCGATGCGAGGATTTTGTAGTAGTTCATACTTCACTCTGTTTTGCGCTTCACTCGACCAGTAGCGTGAGAGAAACTTACCTCTGAAGTCTTCATGTGATTGACATATAGCTGCAACATTCTGCATAGTTTCTGTTACTGTTCCAGACATATGTGCACATATAAAGTCTAATTTGTGTGCTAATGTCCAATGTTATGGTAGTCCTACACTGAATTGATCAATGAATGTTCGTGTATGCAGTGAGTTTCTTTCACAGAAATGCTGAAACTTCCTTTTAGTGACAAAATAATTATTGTCGTACCACGTCATGGTACCATACGAAATTCGAGAATCCACACCACTTCAGTTTGCGATCATTTCATGTGTCAGTCTTAAAAGGTTGTGGTAACTCCATTGGATATTGTATACTGTAACTTTCACCTAATCTTGATATCCTTGTAATGGAACGCAATGTCTTTCTTCCATCGACTCTGCGCGAGTGTCGGTATGCTTTATACTATAACCTTCGCGCCCTTGCATTTCCCGGTCATCGATCTCTTGGTGTCTTGCCTGGCTAATACTCCCACTTCAACATGTGATCTCAATTGTTCCAAAAGTATGCTTGTGGTGCCCGGTGCCTTCATGGTGCTGTCTGCTCTTCGTAAGTTTCGAAACGTACCTGTGGCATTGCAGGTTATTGGCTATTACGTAATTTCTTCTCCCCCTGTAATTTGAAAATGAAATCTTTTTTCATTCCTTGTGAAACTTCTTTCCTTTCTGGTGGCGTTATTGACTCGGAAGTTACTACGGATTCAGAGCTTGTATGATCTTGATCATTCTGCTCTTGTATAGTTTGCAACAGTTCTCCTCTGAGTTTTGTGAGTTGATTTTTCATTTTCGCTTCTATTCTCACAATGGGAGTATCGTACCTTTTGAGAACCGCATTCGTGATGAATTTTTGCAACACACTATCTTCAAGTATTTGTCGTGCTGTGCCCGCTGCTTGGCATGCAGTTTTAGTAACCTGTTTACTTATCTTTGCAATTTCAGCACGAGTACCATCACGTAGTGCTTTGTTGTCATCCCGTAATATTTTGCCGTCATCACGTAAGAGAAGAAGCGAATTACTATGTCTGCAATTTGCCTATATCGAAGCTGGTGGTCACACGTTTTATTTCTGTCCAATCAGGTCATTAGCATTTGTTATAACTCCACCCACTACAGTCTTTGTAGCCTGTCACAGGCGTCGTTTGTTTTGTAGGGCAGAGTTTAAGTTCTGCTACATAATACTGAGATAAAGAAGTTTTTCTTTCATGCAAGTTTTAATGCAGGTAGCTACAGTGAGTCACTAATGTTTCCAGTTGGGTTTCTCTGGATGTTTTTTCTACAATCTGTGGCTGTGTTTGTGCAAAAAGGCTTTCCAAAGGATCATCGTTAAAAGCAGAGACAAAGGGTGGCTTGTGCCGACAGCCTATGCAGTGACTCTGGTGTCTCTTCGTGCCACTACATGTGCCACTGTGAAAGTGTTGGCATATATTGAATGCTCGTTGCTGTCGTAAAATTCTCCTTCCCACAGAACTGCGTCTCATAGCTCAGGTTGGAGAAATTAGTTGTGTGCAATTACTAGTGTGAGTGTTAGTGGTTCACAAAATGCTGGCTAGATCTGCATATCAATAAAATTAGTACAATTTCATGTAACTATGTCGTATGACATATCGATTTAACCGGAATTGTTTCAGGATTCAATGTAAGGTGTGTTATTTGTTGACAGCTTATAGGTGATAATACGCATAACAGGCCCAATGATGCACCACGCCAGGGTAGAACTATGTTACGAGCTACCTGGCCAGATACCAGGCAGCAGTGCAACAAATGCTCCCCAGACCAGTATAAATACCTTTGAATTTGGAGATAGATGGATTCGTATCTCAGCAATACTACCAGGACACCAGGAGAGATGACGAGTGGGTGCCAATAACTGCTGTCATAGATTCAGCACCATGGTGGGGCAGTAGCCTTTCGCACTCACTCTGGGGGCTTGGTGCTGCAGTGCCAGGAGGCAGCAGGTCGTCCTTCAAACACGACAGTCATCCACTGGCACCACTGAAGACGTGAGCCACACCTGTGTTGCCCAGGCGCGGGCGTTCAACATCAGAGCACTTACGCAGCAAAAAGAAAGCGCGCTGCTGACATCAGAGCCTTGGTCTATTCACAGGTCGCTTCCCAGGTCTGACGTTAGCATCGCTGGTCGACGACGCATGCACTGTCCCTTTAGCGTTCGAACCACCCACCCGCCGACTGTTGCTAGCCTGCTATGCTGCAGTGCGACGTGTCCATCTCTCATTGACGATGGAGAATGTTGTAATTAAAAGCAATGAAACGTCTTTTCAACAGCCAGTCTATCACTGCACCCCACAGGCTCACCACTCAGCGCCATTCTTGGCCAGTGGTCCTACATGTGGTTTACATTCAAGAAAGTCTTATGGAGCCCTTTAGATGAATTACGTGCGCTAACTTTCTAACCATCTGCTATGATTATAGTCTAAATGACACAAAATGGCTACATACATTGCTTATCAGGCATTACTGTGGTAATAATAATATTATACCATTCCGAGAATGTTCCTCAAGAACTGAAACTGCTCTTCAGGATTACTGTTAATTTTGCGATCAAGACTAATAAGTTAAAATTATTGGATTTACTGAAAATAATGTGTTCAGGACAAAGTGAGATATTATGAATTCGCCTATTTCTTAGAACATAAAGCTAATGTAAATAGCTGGATGACTTCTCTGAATTAGTGCGTAAGTAACTCCAGAAACAATGATGCTGAGAGTATAAATGTATTTTCTCAGTAAATAATTATTAAAAAGGCCATAATTGATGCTTTTAATGTTATTAGTAAATAAATATTCCATTTACACTACAAAGTGTTAATCACTGCATATGTAGGTTCTTGGACGTAACAGTGAAGCTAATTACTCCTCAGGAATTAGTTATATTAATGAGTCAAGGTAATGTGTAAAATGTCAGAGTACCTAAACGCTGTACTGTAACTTTCATCTTCGTTTTTATTATCATCGCCTGTGCTTCCTCTTCTTCTTACCTCCTTCTTTCCCTCTGCTTCTTCTTCTTCTTTTTCATCTGTCCCTTTTCCGACTAACTGGAATTTACTGTTTCTTCTATCAAAGAACTTTTGCCAACAAGTTTAATCTCCTGGAAGGCTGTATTTGTCAGTGAGATACAATATGAAACTCGTAATCACTAACGGAACCAAGAAATAAAAAGTGTGACAATAGTTCTAACAGACCTGTGTAATGTGTTGCAGCTTCATGGCTTGTTCAAGTCAATAGACTACTTATAATGTACATTCGTCTATCTAAATCTTTGTTTTGATATATTTAATTACATCTCAAATATGTTCTATGTCCGTGGTACGTGCTCTACCGTAAGTATTAACGCACGGTTACAAATGTATGACGGAAAATATAGAGCGTAATAACCTGAAAGCACATCACTTATCTCGTAAGAATAATAGAGATAAACGACAGACGTTGATGAAAATGATGAAGAAGTAGATAACATAAAAGACAGTGACAATAACAAGATTTTTTAAAGTTAAACGTAGTATTGTCGAAGAGTTTTACACATCACGAAAGTATTGCCTCGTATCTCTTCGCCATTCATTGACAAATACATTATCGAAACCCGATAGCGAGCTTTCTAAAAGCATCACACTCAGCTTTCGGTGAGAAGAACTTCGCTCTTAATCAGGAGACGGTTGGTATCAAAGCTTCGGTGAAGCTGTGTGCAGCATCGCTGTCTGGAGGGATCCCGGCTTAAAATAAGCATGCGGCTCACGCAGCAGGGGAGGATCATGCCCGCCGACGCGAAATCGACGGGACTCCCCTAACGGGTTGAAGTGCATGCTTGTGCCGCGATTGTCGTACACGCACCCCTTTGTAATCTCGCTGCAGGCTCTGTAAATGCGCGTGCCGGGCCTGAGCTGGAATTGAATGAAGCTGAAAAGGCCCGACCGCTCCACGCGCATTTATATCTAATTCGAGACAGGCAAGCAGACAGACAGTGTACGAAATCAAGAGCCACAGTTCTACGCATTTACATTGTATGAGATGACCTGTAAGTGAGGAAGATGACTGGTACTGTTAGTGACAGATTCGTTCTCCCAGAAGGAAACCCACGCAATGCTAACACGGATAACATATAGGTCAATTACGGTGTTTGTTACAACTTCGCAGAGGATGACAAATGATTCTCCAAAAATGAAAACCGAATCGATGGCCTCGCCGTAGGGACAGAAAAAACAGACCGGTTCAAACCGATACCAGTATTTTAGTTCTGAATAACCGGTACTTTTTGGTATTTATTTGGACTCGATTGTTATATTGTTTACTATTAAAGGAGTAGGAAAATCGAAATATCAATTAGCCTTAGCGCCAGCGCTGAAATTTTTAGTTTTTAAATAAACCTTCTTTAAAAAAGAAGTAATTTTTATTCGTAAAATTAGCATTGGTTTGAAATGTTCCGTTATTATATGAAATGGGAAAAGCGGTCAGTGTTATTTTAATAACAATGACGACAGAAACGAGCAACAAACACGTGGCATAAGAATTGTTACAGCACTGCTAAGAGAATAATGTCCCTGTTGCCATCTGTCGTGCCTTAGGGGCAGTGTGCAAGACTTCCCCCACCTGCTCCATACGTTGTCGAAAACCTTAACAATTCACTGATAGTATGCACGAAATATAGATAGTAGCTGATCTGGTGCCTTTGTCTTCATAATCTGCCATTATCTGCTTGTAGCTCTTGAAAAAGGACAAATTAACACGAAAAACAGAGTTCAACCTCAGTTTTGGCCCTTTAGCACTGACTGTTCGTAATGTACAAATGGTTCATATGGCTGTGAGCACTATGGGACTTAACAGCTGAGGTCATCCGTACCCTAGAACTTAGAACTACTTAAGCTTAAGGACATCACAAACATCCAAGCCCGAGACAGGATTCGAACCTGCGACCGTAGTGGTCGCGCGGTTCCAGACTAAAGCGCCTAGAACCGCTCGGCCACAAGGGCCGGCTCGTAATGTACAAATAGTGGTATCATCCACTATTACAATATGAGTTTTGAGAAGTTTCAAAAAATTAGAATCAGTAGCAGAATACTGGTAATTTTTTGTAGTATTTTTCTTTTGTTTACCTGATTCTATCTATCTTGAAACTGAGAGAGGCAAATTTTTTCAGTCTTCGTTCGAGTTCTAGGTTTATTACAGGAAATAATAGAATAGGAAAGCAAAAATCGACTATCTCAGAAACCGGTTATTTTGCGTGCAAAAACCGATGTAACCGAAAACCGGTTGTTTAGGCGATAACCGCCATCTCTACATCAGCGAGCATGACTCCAATATACCAGATATGCGTGAATGTATGCTAACAGTCACTTAGAAAGTCATCTTTGATATTAATTATTTATGTAGGTAGAAATTGATTAATTCGTACCACTCTACAATAAATGAGATGTTACAACTGACGTGGGGTAAATCGAAAGGAATTCTGCTAAAAACTTTTATTGATTGTTAACTAAGATGTAACAGTGAAAATGATATACTATTCGCGCATGTGCTTCGTTTCATATTGTCATTTTTCCTCTGTTCGGAGGAAACAAAATTCTTTTTTGGTACAGCAGATGTCAGGCACTCAGGGTATATGCATAGCAAAAAACTATACTAGAGACGCCATAAAACACACACACACACACACACACACACACACTCACACACCATCTTGGTCTTGAGGTTTCGAAATATCAGCGTGGTGTGTCTGAACCGTATTCAGCAATGGATGAACTCTTCTGAAGGATGAGTTTGTTTTAACGTGCTCTTCAAGCATTATCCACAATGTCTAGGTTGCAATGATTGCTCGAAAAGGAGGAGAAAAGAAAATCGTAGCACCGTTTCATTTCACAGTATATCTCTTCTACTAAAGAACCAGTTAACAATTTTAGATATAACGTCTCTGCGACGACAGTGACGGACCAAGGAACACTAATCTTCAGATATTACGAATCACCTTTTTATTTAAAAGTTTCGGTTCTACCATAACAAGAGCTGAATGTAACACCGTGGCAGAGTGTTTCAACTCTACCCTGGAACGAAAACCAGTCAGCTGTACAAATGAAATGAGAGAACGAGTCAGGGGTTCTACACCTAAAAATCAGGCAGTTACAACGACAGTTTATCAGTTACAGGTTTTTACAGTATTAAGGAATTCTCAAGTGTGCACATCATTTCAATCGTTCACGGAAAACCGTACATGCTATAAAGGTGAATGTATACAAAAATGTAGGTTTTAATAATGAATTATGGGTGGTTCCGCCTATTTGCAATTACACAAATTATTCATATCGAAATTTTCACTCTGCAGCGGAATGTGCGCTGGTATGGGACTTCCTGATAGATTAAAACCGCTTGCCGGACAGAGACTCAAACTGCGGACCTTTGCCTTTCGCGGACAAGTGCTCTACCGACTTTTTTTGTAAGACGCTCCCCGTTTTTTAATTTTTTTTTCCAAGGGGAATGTTACAAGTGACAAACTAATTACAATTTCTCAATATTCCGAAACAGGAAAACATCTGCCGCTTCTTAAATTTTTCTTCTCCACACTTTTTAAATTTCTTTTTCTTATTATTTTATTAGGGTCACAGTCTGCTACAGGCTGGAGGAAACAAGATGGGCAGGGGTCGAATCGCGACTCCTGGCTACGATGCCTCCCCACTCGCATCGCTGTGCTGCACCCTCATTCTTATTTTAAATTTTTTTCTCACATATATAAAATGGAAAAACAAATTAAAACTATTTCACCTATCTTGAGCCCTGGGAACCCCGCAAGATGATAAAGGGTGAGAGGCGGGACGAATTCAAGGTCTAAGCACGTCATGTTTCGTTATGAATTAGACGAGCGCCTGCCACGCCGGGAAACACGCCAACTTAGTGAGAGCGTGGTAAAAACTTTGTTTATATAATTGGCAAAACATGCGCGATAACGGGAAGAGCGCGCAACCTCGGCATGTGCAGTCTGCAAGTACTGTCAGAAATCAAGGAGCGAGTGACGAGCATCACCATATAGATAATGCCAAGGTCCGGACCCTTATCCTGAGAAGCGTCCGAGACTTCGTTGCAGGAAATCGTTCCACCGCTAGGTATAGGAAGGAGTTTGGGTCAATACCGTGCGGCGGCATTCGTAGAAAACACACGACGATTTGTCGCCCCAACGACCAGACGTCAGCAACGGCTGCACAGTTGATTCGGTGATAATCATTGTGATACTGTGACAGACGGTGCAGAGGGGAGAGTCCACTAGTCCAGTGGCATGAGGCTACGGGTTAGTTGGATACTTCCCACAAGTCGCATAATACGGATTCGATCTCATATGCGTCGAAAAGAAACTCTGATGAATGTGCCGCCAAATCACAGTCTACCGCAACAACGGGAACTTGCGTTCTACGACGTTACAGGCGACACAACGCAGGAAAAGGACATAGAAAACCTTTAAACCTTTGCTCGCAGAGTCGGGACTAGCATATCTGAGTTCCACAATGAACGCCATGATGTGTGCAAACGCGGGCATGATGCTACTAACCGGGACCGGCGGGGAGAGGTACACTGGCACAAGGACGGCAAGTAAATAGTGTGCAATGGAGCACTCTGCTCCATTATTTATACATCGTGGCCACGTAAAGTGACGCTACACGACAGCGTACGTTCGTAAGACCAAGCCCCCCTGCACACGGGGGGTGAGTAAATGTGTCAGAGCGTACTTTGAAGATCTACCCAGCTATCAGAAAACATCCGCATGCCGCTTGGGTACAACATCATTTCGTAATCGACAACGGTACAACCTGCGCAATACGAACCATCATGCCGATGGTTCTCAAAACTTGACGAATGTTGACCGCTGCTGTGCGGCGCGTTTACGACG
The DNA here is from genome assembly GCF_021461395.2 of Schistocerca americana. Taxonomy (NCBI): domain Eukaryota; kingdom Metazoa; phylum Arthropoda; class Insecta; order Orthoptera; family Acrididae; genus Schistocerca; species Schistocerca americana. The sequence continues at coordinate 2,692,610 of NW_025726159.1, read as the reverse complement.
TAAAAGTGATTCCAAGGCAGCGGAGACGTTCGACACAGAACGGGGGTGTCACATCATACGCGGGTAGTCCGCGACCAATAGGCAGCACCGTAGATTTGCGCACGTTCATCACACTTCCATTTGCCCTCACGTGAGCCGTAATTCTATCGAATATCTATGCGACCTCCTCCTGAGAACGATCTAGCAGCAGCAGGAGGTTATCTGCGTATGTGTGACGTTGGAAAGAGTTACTGCGTAAGGGGAGCTGAGACAACTGTGTCGTCAGCAGGCCTATGAGCGACTCTAACACCACTGCATAAACATATATGGATAGGGGGCAGCCTTGGCGGACCCACCGTTGAATCGGTATCGGACAGGCCACACGCACATTGACCTGGTCCAACGAAAGCGCACTGCTAAAGAGCCTCCGAAGGACGCTGATGAAACGGGCAGGGAAGCTCATCCGGTCTAAGACAGAATGTAGTATACATACCGCTCTCAAAACCTGTCGCTACGATCGCCGCACGAAGGCTGCACGCCTCTGCCACCTTAGTCACGTCATCCTAGTCCCCAGAGGCTGTCTGGACATTAACTGCGCCACTGCGCCACCTGGTGTAGTTTGTTCGGTGAAGAGGAAACCTGCTGAGTCTGCAGCGCGCCGCCAATAACAGCTCAAATGTCTTGTAATAGTAATCAGTATTTAATAAGATGACAGGGCGGTAGTGGGTCATAGTAATTCTAGGTGTCGGTTCATGAACGCAGCTGCAAATGTGGTCAGTTTATTATACATCTCCGTCCATCGCGCAGACATGAGACCCCAAAACGATAGAATTCAGTAGGGAGTCCGTTGGTACCTGGTGACTTGCACGACGTACTCCTGGAGGTAGTGGTCGTGAACTTGTCGGAGGTGAAAGCTTCCATTAACGTAAAACACTCCTCAAGCGTGAGGACAGAGAACGTCCACGGCGGTAGGATCGAAGTCCAGGATGGCCCCATCGTCCACTCGGTATACTCGGCGATAATGTTTGACAAAGCTACCTGCTATGTCAGCCTGGCAGCTGACTCGCTTCGCTCGGCGATCTAGGAGTTCGGTAACGAAGTTTTGTGGGTGGTGTCTGCGATCTTGCACAATATGATGCAAGGAGGAATTCTCCCACCACACCACGTAAGGACTGTGGACACGCACCAAAGAGGCTGTAATTTCCGGCAAGTAGTCGCTAGTAGCTTCACCTTAATCATGCTGCATTCAGTTTGCACTTCTGGGTAAGGTGGCTGGCCATCAAGGTCACGGAGAGCACTGAAGTAGAAGTCTGTAGTGTGCCTGTTCCAAGAGGCCACCTCCTTGCCGTAAGTGGTGAAAGAGCTGCGGTGAGTCCGTTTGGCGAATTGCAGTCTCCAGCCATTGATGCGCAGAATCGTAGACGCCGTCCACACCTTGTCCACCTGTACATGCTGAGTGTTGAGTTTCCATGCTGCCCGACTCCTCCAAACTTCCTAGCAGGGAAGGAGCAGTGTACACATGTACACGCAATGGTCAGAGAACACAAAAGGTCAGCGCTCTACATGGCGCACCACATCAACCAACCGACATGAGGCATCAATGCAGTCTAACCGACTTGTCGACTGGCTCGAGTGAAAGGTGAATCCCGGATCATTTGCACACTATACCTCGGAGGTATGCTGTCGGGCTGGAACGGAAACAATGAGACTCAGCTCCTAGCACGTTGTGAAATTAGGGTACTGATCTATCCAGACATGTGTCCTCCAGGAGGGTAGTCGTACCGGTGAGGCAGAAAGGTCGCCGTCGGGACATCCGGAGAGTTGGGCAAGGGGTCACGTTCGACCGGCCGGAGCAACCACCGGACATGGCTGAAGTCACATCGTCAGCCATGTCGTCCGCAACCTATTCAGGAAGGAGCAGAACACTATCCATCAGCTGTTCACTTGTTCACTGACGGTCGTGCGCCACCACTTCAGGTTCCACCCACGAAAAAAAATTAAACATGACTGTGAACATTTCATGAAAAAAAGAAAAAGGTTAAAGGAAAAGGCACAATATTTCTTGTATTTTATTTGATGTTCATTTTGTTCTTATGTATTTATTTGTAATTCTTTTTTGTTCAATTTTTTTTCTTTCTTTTTCTCAAGGGTGTCCACAGGAGCCAGACGGCGGGATGTCCTGGTCGTTTTCTCGTTCAGGGAGGGTGAAACATCCTATAATTACCGTAGATGTCTCTCATCAGTCCATCATGTGCAATCTCTCAGTCTCTTCTCACACCTGGTACACCCAAACGTTCTGGAGTGCGCGTAAACAATGACACAAAGTAATTCGCAAAGAGCGTACCATAAGACGCATTGCGCCGTAAAATCGTGTAGTTACTCGTTAAATAATGCCAGAAATCTAACAACCCTGCAACGCTCTCATTAAAATAGTATGACAATGCCATACCTTTAACCCACACCGTGACGTTATGACGAGTAGCAGGGAAATGAGTGACGTCGGGATTGATCAGCTCGGTGGGCTCTACGGACTGCGGCGTCCGTCGCAGCAACAATGCCAACAGGCGCCGTGTGAGGAGCCAGCAGTCGGTAGCCGCACCACATATGAAACGGTGCGTGTTGGTGTCGACAGCGGCGCATCTGAGGCAGAGAGGGTCCTCGGCAAGATGTATCATATGTAAGCGTTGTCGGGTGGGGAATTTCTCAGTCGTTATCACATACCACAGCGCCCTGACAGTGGTGGGAAGGAAAGGCGAGTGTATGTTACTCCACACCTGTCTCCAGACATCCGCTGGATGTCGGCGTTCAACCACATTAGCAGGCAGCGTCCGTTGAAAGTAGCGGTAGAAGTCCTTGGTGCTAGGATCCCGCGTGGTCTGCAAGACACCAACAGATAACTCATGTCGACCAGACAGGTGCGAATGTGACAGAGAGCTGGCGTGACACGGCCAACAGGAATCGGCGTACAGAGGGATTGAAGCACCACCTCCTGAATCAGTGTACCAGGGAGGGTGTCCTTGTCCGAAGTACGTAGGCGATGCATCGTCCGCAGAAACAGAGCGCGGGCCCTGTTGTATATGTTTATCATTTCAATGCCGCCTGCGCGTGTGGGCCACGTTAGCGTCTCGTAACGGTTCTTGAACACTCTACCCTCGCTGACGAAATGACCGAAAGCCTCCTAGAATTAGGCAGCTACCGTAGCGGCCATCGGGAGCACGTGTGCGCAATGACTAAGTTTCGGAGAGTGGTAGACGTTGATAAAATGTACCCACATGATCAAGTGAGGTGTTCGAAAGTTATGGAGACGAACTTGCGTGCGGATCACATTAAGTAGTCTGCGATACGTATCTGCTGCTGTACGCTGCACGTACCCATGGAAGGTCAGTCCCAAATACTTCATCACCCGGACTTTGGTAATGGGTACTGGCGTACTCATTTGCAATCCTCTGCCCACATCCATGTAGTGCAGCTTTCGCAGGTTGATACGGCTCCCGGACACCTCTCCGTATTGCTGAAGCCACGCGATCGACGTACATATATCTTCTGCCGACCTGGCCAAGAATACTACATCGTCCGCATAGGCACAACATTTAAAATGCATATCGCGGAGGGGAATGCCCTCCAAACGCTGTCGTAGACCATGAAGTGCAGACTCGAGGGCGACGGCGAAGGGAAAGGCTGACACAGGGGACATCCTTGTCGCACTGAGTGCACAATAGTAAACAATGGCTAGCGGTAGCCATTGACCAGAACTGTGGAAGGCGCTCCGTGGATGCGACGGAGAACCACACCTGCCGATTTTGCGGACAGGCCCATCTTCTCTAAGACAGCCTGCAAGAAATGGTGTTCAACTCGGTCAAATGCCTGGTCTTGGTCAACCGCCACGAGGGCGGAAGTCTTGCGGTCAGCATCCCCCGTTTGGTTTTGGCACAGGGATGATCATGCCCTCCAAAACTTCTGGAGGGGACGCGGAAGTCCGGATCCAGGAGTTGGCAGCAGATCTGCCGCCAAACTTCCCCAATCAGGTCAGAAAAGGTGCTATAAAATTCAAGCGGAAGACCATCAGGTCCCGGTTATTTGTTTCTCGCGCCCCGGGAGAGGGCCATGAGCATTTCTTCCCACGTGACGGCTTCCAAGAACGTGGCGTCGCCTTGCTCCGTACCAGAAGATGGCAGGTCGTGCAGAACGTTCTCAATGTCATTGTCACGCCGTTGATCTGTTAGGCCGGCCGGTGTGGCCGCTACGGTCGCAGGTTCGAATCCTGCCTCGGGCATGGATGTTTGTGATGTCCTTAGGTTAGTTAGGTTTAAGTAGTTCTAAGTTCTAGGGGACTGATGACCATAGATGTTAAGTCCCATAGCGCTCAGAGCCATTTGAACCATTTTTTGATCTGTTAGATAGACAGTGCGGCAATAATCTGTGAAGGCACGGCATATGATGTCGTGTGTCTCTGGGCGTTGCCCGGATGCAGAAATAACTGCCGTGATGAGCCATCTCTTACGGTGTATCCGTTCTCTGACGATATGATAAACAGAGGCACGTATCTCTGGGATGGAATCTTGCAGTCTCGATCGAACCCGCGTGCCGTCGAATCTGTCAGCCGTAATCTGCAGAAGCCGTACCTGTGTCCGGTGGACGGACGTTTGGCGCTTTGGCGAAGGTAGTTGAGACGCTAGTTCCCACAAGACCGTGTAGTAAAGCTCAGAGGTGGATCGGAGCCACAGCGCCCTGTCTCATCCATATGCCTAGTTTGGCGCAGTATGTCCACCATCGTGTCGTGGAATCGTAGGTATGACGCCGTCGCTCACATTTGCACCAGGTATCTGTCACGGCTACACGGCAAGCCTCTTCCCGGAGAATACAGATTCACAAAACGTACTGCGCCGATGGTGAGCGCAATGCCTCTCGCTGATGGCAAAAACTGAATATCCGTTGGTTCGATGCCATCGCGTAGTAGTATGGCCGTACCACCACTATGGTCGGAAGTTGGGTTCACGTAAGACGTGTATCCATAAATATCCAGGCGCAGATCAAGTCACACCTCTTGAAGAAACACGTTACAATGTCCGCCGTTCGAATGATCTCCTTTAACAATGAGTTTTGATCGTGGAGCTAATGCTGTTGACATTGACTGTACCTATCCGATACACCTGGGTCATTTAATAGTACGACGACATATCCTTCAGGCGTTTAAGCCAGTATGCGCCACATCGTCCGTCCGACCTTCCCTGTCACCCACACCGTATATATTATTGATCGGCTGAGATCGTCAGCTTGGCTTTGTCCTTGGGCGGAAGTTGCCAGCAGCGAATCAGGAACCGTTGGTGTGATGCCCACAGCATCTTTTCGTCGCTTGGGCGATTTCTGCTTGCGGGAATGCGTGTTCACGTCCTATGGATCACGACAAACAGTAGGCACCTCCAGCATCTCCGTGTCCGAGCTCGAATCGATTTGCTGATGCTCTCCTTCCTCACAAGGCTGGGGTGCAGACGTGGTCGCTGCTGTAGAGCAAGGTGACGGTTCAGATGGAGGCTGCGTCGTCGTGGACGCAGAAACCTGGCCAGCGAGGGTCGGCAACTGGAACGCAACAACGACCGCGTCCAACATGTTCCTCGCTGCCTCAGCGTATGTAATAGGCAGCGTTGTCGGTTGCCAAGTAGGCGTCGTGTCTGCACGTGGTATCTGGACGAGGCGTGACTGCAGGCATTCAGAGCATACATGCCCTTCCTGCCCGCACCCTGAACAAGTCCGCGGTTGACCGTCATAAATGACGATCGTTCGACAGCCACCAACGGTCACGTACGATGGGATGTGTTTACGCAGTTCAATTCGCACCTGACGCACTCCATTCAGTACAGGATACATCTCGAACGTATGGCACTTTTCACCCACGTGACTTAGTACTTCCCCGTAAGGCCGCAGCGCGTTCACGACAAGCGTGGCCGGAACATCAAACGGCAGTTCGGAGATTCGTATGTTCCGTACCCCGAGTCCAGCATGGTCGACAGTCACTGCACCCACGTTGCCGTCCGAGTGGTGGAAACGATATCCATCGGTGGAACGTCGAAGAAGTCGTTCTCACGCTGTTCAGGTAAACTGTACCGGAGATGATCGAAAGATGTATACCGATAAGATCCTGTGGATCGACGTGCATTACTTCACGCAGGAAACGCTCTACTTCGTATGTCTTAGGTCGTGCGTACTGGACATCGAACGTTACGTTAATCGTGGCCTTTCTATAAGAAAGCGCCATCGTCGTTCGAGGTGATTTGTTTACACTGCAACACCACTACCCGCGCAAGTAAACAACGGCCCGCTTGTGGAGCGCCGCACAGAGCCCTACACGCGTCAGCTACACAACAAGGCTGGGAGCCGACTGTTCGAGTCTCGGTCCAGCGCACGGTTTTAATCTGCCAGGAAGTTTCGTATCAGTGCACACTCTGCTGCAGAGTGAAGATTTCATTCTGGACACCTCCCCCAGGATGTGGATAAGCCATGCATCCGTAATATCCTTTCTTCCGAGAGTGCTAGTCATGTAAGTTTCGCAGGAGAGCTTCTGTGAAGTTTGGAAGGTAGGACACGAGGTACTGGTGAGAGTATAGCTGTGAGCATGGGAGGTAAATCGTGTTGAGTAGCTCAGTTGGCAGTGGGCTCTCAGCCGTGTTGCGAAGTGGACGTGCTCGGGACTTAGATCTTTGTTTACTAGTGCGAGTGGTAGTATAGTATGTCAACAGATCACCTTGAACGATAATGGATGTTTCGTACATAAAGGCCACGATAAAATCAACGTTCCATGCCCAGAAAATACGATCTAAGGTATACGAAGTAGAGCGTTTCATGGGTGAAGTAATGCACATCAATCCACACGAAATTATCGGAATACCTCTCTCGATCGTCTCTAGTACGGTTTACTTGAAATTTGTCGATGAAGCAGCGTGCGAACGGATTATTCGCTATTCCACCAGTGTGTATCGTTTCCATCACTCGGACTGTCGACCATGCAGAACTCGTGGTTCTGACCATAGGAATCTTCGTGCTGCTGTCTGAAGTTCCGGCCACGCTTGCTGTGGATATGCTGCGGCCTTACGTCGAGGAACTAAGTGAAGTGGGAGGAAAGTGGCACAGGTTCTAGACGTACACCGTTCTGAGGGGAGTGTTCAAATGGCTCTGAGCACTATGGGACTTAACATCTTAGGTCATCAGTCCCCTAGAACTTAGAACTACTTAAACCTGACTAACCTAAGGACATCACACACATCCATGCTCGAGGCAGGATTCGAACCTGCGACCGTAGCAGTCCCACGGCTCCGGACTGCAACGCCTAGAACCGCACGGCCGCCACGGCCGGCTCTGAGGGGAGTGTGTCAGGTGCGAACTAAACTGCGCAAACACATCCCATCATACGTAACCTTTGGCGGGGGAGGGTGGGGGTATTGTTCGGGGTGTGTGCAGGAAGAGCATCTTCGCTCTGAATGTCTGCAGGGACGCCTCTATCAGATATCTCGTCCTGACACGTTTCCTACATCGCAACCGACAACACTGCCTATTACATACGTTGAGACAGCAAGGAACATGACGAACACAGACGATGTTCCGCTCCAGTTACCGACTATCGCGCCCACGATGCTACGGCTTCCATCGGAACCGTCGACGTGCTCGACCCCATCTTCACTTCATCCATTTAAAGAAGGAGGGCACCTGAAGGTCAATTCAGGCTCTAACAGGGAGATGTGGGAAGTGCTTAATGTTCTTCGTGATCCGCAGCACGCAGACACGAGTTCCTGCAACCAGAAATCACCCAAACGACGAAAGAAGAGAAAGCTACCCACAGGAAACGCTTCGCAAGACGTTGACCCGTCGCACGAAGAAAAAGACAATCCCTTTGCTGCCCAGGCTGTGGACTCTGCTCCAGCGTTTCCTGGTTCTCTGTCAGCACCGACTGCCCAAGGACAAACGCAGTTTGACGGTGCTCAAACCACTGAAGAGCTCTTTGGCGATGTTGCGGCTAAGACTCCAGTTAAATATCATCCGTTGCTTAACGTATAGCACCTCCAGTTTGCGACTGGGAGTCGGAAGTGTAGATGGAAGGATTGATGTCAGAATCGAGCGACTACTGGATGCCCATGGCCGGCGGATCGTTGGAAGGACATTTTGTCTCAGCTGATCACTAAAATGCATGTTTCCAGTGACAGGAACGGTCAGACGGGCGACATGGTGTTTACTGGCTTAAGCCATTGCGGGATACCTCATCGTAACACCCAGTGACACAGGTGTATCGGACAGGTACAGTCAGTATCAGCGTGATTAGTTCCACGATCAAAACACAGCTGTTAAACCACATGATTCGGGCGGCAGACATTGATATCGTGCTACTTCAAGAAGTACGGCTTGATTTGCACCTGGATGTTTATGGATACACTTCCTACGGCAATCCAATTACCGACGGTGGCGGTGTTACGGCCATACTAATACGCGATGGCATAGAATCAGCGGATATAAAATATTTGCCATCAGCACGGAGCATTTCACTCATCACCAGTGCAGTCCGCTTTGTGAATCTGTGCGCCCAGTCTGTAACGGCGAAACATCGAAAGTGAACCGTCAATTAGTCTACTGAGATAGCTCGATTGTTTCATGGCACCACCGAGCACTTACTAGTGGGCAGCGAATTTAACAGCGTCTTATTCCCTGAGGATCAGATCTCTCACCATGTCCCATGTCCAGTTCTTCATGTGATCCTCAGGGACCTAACTTTGGACAATACTTGGACTCTTATCAATGGCGAACGACATGGATATACGTACTTCACCAGCCACTCGGCCAGCAGGCTTGATAGGTTTTACGTCTGTCCAGGTCTTCGGCAGCAACTGTCGGTGTCGAACTGTGGCGCGCTGTATTCAACGACCTTTAGGCTTTCATCTGGGCTGTGACCCTGCCACGAAAACATGTGAGCCGTAGGAGAGCACCATGGACTCTTAACGTCAACATTGTCTGGCAAAAGGGTTGCCATCTAGCTGTCACTGATACCTGGCATAAACGTGAACAATGACGTCATACCTATAATTCCACAATTCGATGGTGGACACACATTGCCAAACCTGCTATTCGCCTCTCGCTCGTGACTTATGGGCGCCTTGGTAACGATCGACCTCCGAGTTTTCATAAATTGTCTTGAAGAACTAGCGTTGCAACTACCTACGCCAGAGCGCTAAATGGCAGTCCACCAGACACAGCACAGCTCCTGCAGTTCACAGCTGCCAGATTGGAAAGCACGTGGGTTCGAGCGAGACTGCAAGATTCCATCCCAGATGAAGGTGCTTCTCTCTATCACATCGTCAGAGAACGGAGACATAATAAGGGATGACCCATCACGGCATTATTGCGTCGGGTGGGCAACGTGCAAAGACACGCACCGCCGTCCCACCTGTCATCACAGATTATTACTGCAATCTGTATCTGGCCGGTCACCGGCTTGACAATGACGTTGATGGCTTCCTGCATGACCTGCCGCCTTCGGGAAGGACGTAAGGAGACGACACATTCTTGAAGGTCGTCACGCTGGAAGAATTGCGCGTGGTCTTGATGCGGGCCGCGAGAAACAAATGCCCTGGACCTGATGTTCTACTAATTAAGTTTTAGAGCACATTTTCTGACCTGATGTGGGAGTTTGATGGCAGATGTGCTCCGAACTTCTGGATCCGACCGTACACGTTCCCCCCGAATTTATTGAGGGCAAAACCGAACGGAGGATATAGACCGCAATACTTGCGGCGGCTGACGTTGGCGAATTTGGATTACAAGCTGTTCACAAGCGTACTTCGTTCTCGCCTCCTCGCTACTGTCAAGGACGCTATTCACCCTGACCAAACATGTCTGGGAGGTGGCAGTAATGTACACTCGCATTAAGCTCTTATAGAAATGTGGCGGTGCTGGTGTTGTCGTGTTGTTTAGAAGGGGCCCTCGCGGTAGTTGGCCTACATCACGCGTTCGACCGAGCTGAGCACGGTGTCTTGCTGGCTGTCTTAGACTGCTGTACTGAGGAGAGGCATCGATGTCGGTCGCTGAGGCCTGGCATGAAGTCGGCGTTCGAAAACATCCCAAAGATGTGCTATAGGATTCAGGTCAGGACTCTGTGCAGGCCAGTCCGTTACAGGGATGTTATTGTCGTGTAACCACTCCGTCACCGACCGTGCGTTATGAACAGGTGCTCGATCGTGTTAAAAGATGCAATCGCCATCCCCGAATTGCTGTTCAAAACAAGAAGGTGCTTAAAACATCAATGTAGGCCTGTGCTGTGATAGTGACACACAAACAACAAGGGGTGTAAGCCTTTTCGCTTAGCCTCTTTTCTATTTGCTTTGTTTTACTATTACTCGCGTAACAACTAATGTATGAGATAAAATATGTTACTACGAAAAGAGCCCCGAAATACCTTTTAGTGATGCTGTGCTATGACTTTCTTTGGATCATTAATTTTCAACAAAACAAAATATATTATGTTCTTATTGTTCTGGACCTGGCTTTCTATTAAAGGCACATTTTTTCGTTACTGTAGCTCGCCATAAAGTTCAACATATCTTCCTTACTTTATAGTTATTGAAAAGGTTAATGAAAATTACTTCGTTATCAATACTGATGTTACAGTACGCAATGATTGTCCAACATCAAAATTTTGCAGTGGACTTTTGTTAATAGTAAAACAACAATAAGTACCACAACTAACACGAGAACATGAGACTATTATCAGAGAAAAAAGATGTTTTTACTATAAGGTTGCCAGACCAGAACTACGCACAACAAGATTTTTTTATGTTATGAAAGTAAATTATCTTTTTGCACTGTTAGTAATATATTATCAGCAGCCCGCGTCAACCTGTTAAAGCAATTTGAATGCGCTGCGGCAGCAGCTCGTTCGTTCGTAGCGCAGCTCTGCCACACGAATAATATTTAAATAACTGAAAATGTCTTAAAGGGATGGGATAAAATACCAGGCAAGTTTATTACAAATCATAATGCAAGGTTTCACTAAGTAACTCTATTCAAAACATTTAAACAATTCAATTAATTACACGCCTTTCTAAGGCTATGTCTAATGGCGTCCCTCTCACAATCTTGACAAAAGAATGCTACGCTAGCGTACAATATAACGTCACAGGCTATCCTACTCACGTAACTCCTAGAAGACGACAGAGACATTAATGTTCGTTCTGTATTATTTATACTAGTCACATATTCACATCTTTGTTTGATATTTAATAAGTATCGTCTGTGGTGGTTTCAGTACTCGCCGACACAAAAAAAACAGTACATAATTTTATACAAGAACAAAACATGTCACACAATGTTTTCTCTTTATTACATAATATGTCTTTTGCTAAGAGACGTTACAATGCCCCCTGGCAGCAATTGATTAACGTTAAGAATGTTCGGCAATATGCTGCCACCAACGTCCGTTTTGTCATTGTTTGTCACCTTATTTGGAATATTCACTATTCATTTTGTAGGGAAGCAGCCTACTCACGCCGTAATAAATTCACATCAGTCTTTCCATTGTGTGCCAGCCAGTCTGCTGTAACTAGCTTTGACGTCATAAATGTTGCGCAATACTTTTAAAATCAAGTAAATAACCTGAAACGGTTCTATCATGTCAGGAGTAATACTAAATCAATATGTGTTGAATATCAGTTCGATAACTTTAACCATTTTCGAAATTTGGACGTTTTTCTGTAAAAATCATTGAAGCAACATAAATGAGCTAGAGACTTAAAAATTTATATTTTGATTCATTTTTCATAATAATTTAATAGAAACAGTACTTTGGATTTCACAAATTAAAATTTTAGTGGAAATTCATGATTTTCTGGTTTTCATCTTAAAACTTAAGGAAGCAAGATAGATTAAGTAGGCTAATAAATAAGGCTAGGATGTTTATATTTAAGTAGAATGGAGATCCGCTATAACCATAAAGATGTGAGAATTTCAATTGAATAACTATATAACCATAGCGATAGCGTATCTCCAAAGGACATGTTCAGAGCTCGTCTACTGCGTGTAGTGTAATTAAATTAATTCTCTCGCCCAAAATATTTTACTTAGCCATGTCAGAATTTTATTATGATTACTTACCTGTGTGCTGAATGCACATTTAAATTGAGAGCTTCATCGGCCATCAGCAAAAGAAGCTATAATTTATTCGGTAACTTAAAGTGGTGCATTACTAGCCCAGCAGCTAGTCGGGAGAGCCGATTTGATTAGGCGTTCCCTTAGCCATCCGCACCGCGGCTTTATATATAAGAACGCTGCGCGACAAAAGGCCCCAGTTCTCTCCAGACGCTGAATAGCACACCATCTGTGTCAGGAGTCGCGTCGCGTCGGTATTATTGCTACAAACAGCCTCGGATGCCGTATTAAGTTACTCGAGACACGCGTAACCATGAAATCATTTCCGAGTGAAGTGTTAATTCTGGGTTGACTTTAATTATCGATCTTCAGTTTGCGTATTGTCGTACTTTCACGTGCCGCCGCGGGACAAGCATTCTACCATTATTTTTGTGGTGTTGACAGATTGCCAACACTACGCACATTATTTAAGGGAGGCGGCCATTAAGCAAGCAGGCGGACTTGATGGTCTGAAACAGGATAATCAATGAAAGCTATAAAGAAAAGTACGTTGCTCTGGGAAAACTTAACTTTAATCCACCATTTGTTTACAGCATTCTCGATGAGACATTTCATACGATAACTATCAAACTATGTAAGGCTAATGGCGCCTTGCTAGGTCGTAGACTTTGACTTAGCTGAAGGCTATTCTAACTATCTGCTCGGCTAATGAGCGATGCTTCGTCCGTGTAGTCGCTAGCAATGTCGTCCGTACAACTGGGGCGAGTGCTAGTCCGTATCTCGAGACCTGCCTTGTGGTGGCGCTCGGTCTGCGATCACACAGTGGCGACACGCGGGTCCGACATGTACTAAATGGACCGCGGCCAATTTAAAGCTACCACCTAGCAAGTGTGGTGTCTGGCGGTGACACCACATTCCTCCCCCGCAAATCGGCGAATGGTCGTGTGATAAGGCTTCCGCCCCCAGTGGGGAGGACCCCATGTTGACGTATGCAATGAGGTGGGGAGCCTAACAACAGGCGAGGCTGTGCCACCCGCACCCGGCCATTCGGTCCGAGGGGATCTAGGAAACGCCTGAAAACCTAGTCTAGGGTGCACGTCAACATGCGGTGTATGCGCCCGTAAAGAGACAAGAGGGGCCGAAGGGTCGACCTCCATTGCGTCGGGGTACCCGACGCGCGAAGACGCCATGTGGTCCGGAGCGGGCAAGAGTTCCATGGCGGAGGACGGCTGGTCACGGGAAGCGATCGGCGGCGCGTGACCCAGGGAGGCGCGTGGCGGCTGCAGCAAAGCGTCCACTGCGGGCGGCGCCGGCGGGAGAACAGGCGGCGGCGGCGACGGCGGAGGCGGCGGCGGCGCGTCGCCATGGGGCAAAATGGAAGGCATCGTCAGTAACACCTGGGGATGAGGCGAGCCAGTAGATGGGTCCCCAGGGCGCTGACCGGACGGCACCGTCGCTGAAAGCAGACGGGGAGCGGCAGAACCCGTGCGACGACAGAGGCGCAGCTGATTGAGATGCCGACGCACCTCACCAGAGGCCCCCAAAACCAAATACATCACAGGGCCGAGGCAGCGAAGAATGCGCCCTGCGAGCCAGCGCCGTGAACCTCGATAGTTGCGATAGAATACAACGTCGCCTGGAGCAAAAGCAGAAGTCTGCCACTGCACAGGAACCTGATGTGGCGGATGCAGCAAACACATCAAGGTTCAATGAGGACGACCGTGGAGCAACTCAGCCGGCGAGCGACCATCTCGGGGCTGAGAGCGATACGAAGACAAAAAGAGCAACAATGCGTCCTCCCGAGAATGCGACTCTTTCAACTTCAACATCTGTGACTTGAAAGTGCGGACCAATCGTTCAGCGGCACCGTTTGACTGAGGCGAAAACGGCGCGGATGTCAGATGTTGAATACCATTGGTCTGGCAGAAAGACTGAAATTCTGCGGACATGAATTGTGGGCCATTGTCGGAAACAATAGTCTGCGGAAGACCTTCAATGCAAAAGATAGCAGACAACGCTTGGATGGTGGCAGAGGACGTCGTGGAAGACATCCGGACAACAAAAGGAAAATTACTGAAGGCATCTACCAGAACCAACCATCGAGCATTCCAGAATGGACCAGCAAAATCGATGTGCAAGTGTTGCCAAGGGGAAGTGGCTTTTGGCCATGCAAAGACTTTCTGCGGCGGTGCGGATTGTTGTTCAGCACACGCCATGCAAGAAGAACACATATTCGTAATCGCAGCATCGATTCCAAACCAAGTACAGTGCTGACGAGCAAGTTGTTTCGTTCGCACGATACCCCAATGTTCTTGGTGAAGAAGCCGTAAGACAGAGGACTGTAACGAACGTGGGACCATGACTCTGGACTGATCATTATCAGAACGCAACAACAAAACACCACGTCATACAAAAAGTATCTCCTTGTGAGCAAAAAATCGGCAAGCCAACGGATCCTCGATCCGCGACTTCGACAAGGGCCATTGAGTAGCAACGAAACGCAAAACGGTAGCAAGGACAGGGTCAGCAGCTGTGGCTGTAGCTACACGACGAAAATCAATCGGAAACGATTCGACCACTTCATCAGTTTCCGAATCAACGAACATGCAAGCAAGTTCGGAAAAATCGAATGCTTTATCTTCAGCAACAGGCAAACGGGACAACGCATCGGCATTTCCGTGCTTAGCAGTGGACCGATACAAGATATCGTAGCGGTACTGCGAGAGGAAAATAGACCAGCGAATGAATTTCTGTGCTGTACGCGGAGGTACAGGCTTGTTCGGATGAAAAAGCGACATCAAAGGTTTGTGGTCTGTGATGATGGTAAAGTGACGACCATACAAGAAATCATGGAACTTAGTAACACCAAACACGAGAGCCAAAGCTTCTTTCTCTATCTGTGAATATTGTCTTTGCGGAGACGAGAGCAATTCTGACGCAAAGGCAATAGGGCGATCATGCGATCCATCTTTGTGCGCAAGCACAGCACCGATCCCGAAATCTGATGCATCTACCATCACAAAAGGGGTTTCTGGGCATCGAATGGCGTAAGGCAAGTATTAGAAAGCAACGCAGATTTCAACTGGCGAAAGGCGCGTTCGCATTCCGTCGTCCAGACGAACGGAACACCTTGACGGCGTAAGCGATGAAGCGGAGCTGAAATGGAAGAGGCATTGCGCACAGTCACTCACACCTTGTGATTCTAAATCGTATAATGTTCTTGCGACCACATCACGTAATGCGTGAGGAACATTGCGCGCTCTGAAAAATTTCGGTTGCGCGTTGACTTTCAGTCCCAAATGTGCTTCATTGTTCTTAGCGCAACCAAGGCCCGGTGCAAAAATGTCTGCAAATTCTTCACATAGCCTAGAAACACTGTCTGAAGTCACAGTCTGATTCACTGATAGGACCTGATGTACAATAGACAAGTTAAACAACTGAAATAAATCTAAACCAAACAAGTTCACTGCAGTAGAAGAACGTAGAACGTAAAATGACACAAGTTTTATTTGTCCCTTGTATGTTGCAAGAAGAGTGCACTGTCCTAACACAGGGATCTGCTGTCCTGAATATGTAGTGAGCTTAACAGTAGCGGCACGCAACGGAGGTTTGCCCAGTTGTTTGTACGTGTCGTGATTGAGCAAAGAAACTGCAGCTCCGGTATCGAGCTGGAATGGTATGACCTTGCCATTAAAGTCCAAATCTACAAAAAGTTTATTGTCCTGCTGATGACAAGAGCGACTGTCTCGTGCAATTTGAACTGATACAGGTACAGAATCACTTGTTAATTGACGCGATTTCCGGCGATGTCGACGCACACTTTTTGTGGGACGAACACAGTCACTGTTAGAAAGAGTGGCACTGGACGGAGTGGAATTAACTACATGAATGTCCATGGGCGAAGGTTCACGAGCCTTAGTATTCTTGGTTCGATTCCGGCGCGAAGCAAAAGGCCTGGAATGGTTGTGATTGTCTGATCTGAGTTTTTTCTGGCAAACACTTTGAACATGTCCTTTCTTATTACAGAAAAAGCAAATAGCTTGGCGTGACGGGCAATTTTCACGTGAATGTCTAGTAGCACACCGCGGGCATGATTTCACTGCATGTGTACGCTGGCGCGGCACACATGGTTTAGAGCGTTGCGGCAGCTGTGTGGACGTGTGTGAGGGCAGTTTACCGGGCCGCGCAGCGCGCCCGGCGGGCCGGTTAATGTTACACACGGCTGCCGAAGTTGCAAATGAGTCCTGTGCAAAGTCAAGCGTGTCCTGTCTATCCAATATGTCTATCACTTGCTGAAGGGAGGGATTAACTAGTTTCAAAATTTGCTCCAGTATACGAACATCAGAAACGTTCTGTGCAATTGCATCACGTACCATTGTATCTGAATAAGGGAGTCCACATTCACACTCAAAAGCACAATCCCTTGTAAGGCCTTGCAATGTTGCAACCCACTACCTATTAGTCTGACCAGCCGTACGTTTTGTACGAAAGAAAGTATACCTTTTTGCAACTATATTAACTGTTTCTTTGAAATAGGCATCCAATGCCGACAAAATTTCTTCGTAGGACAGAGTTGCTACGTCGCGTCGGAGAAACAATTTCACTATCACACGGTAGGTGGACACTCCTACACAGGATAACAAGTGAGGCTGCCCCTCATTACCTTGAATTCTGTAGGCGGCGAATTGAAATCCAAACTGGCGTGACCACTCGGTCCATGATTCTTGCGCTGAGTCGTAGGGCCTAAAAGGCGGTGCAACTGCGAGTTGTGGCTGCGGTAGCGGTGAAGCGGCGGCTGCCGCATCGTGTTGCTGTGCACGTTGACCCTGGACGAGCTGTCCAAGGGCATCCAATAACGCCTGCGTCTGCTGATTCTGCAAGCGATAAAATTCGGACAGTACATCGGGAGATTGTGGCGAAGCCATGACACAAGTAAATCAATCAAAGAGAAAGAAGGCGGTTTGTAACGTCGCCAGAAAGTAGAGCAATACGAACGCGAAATCCTCTTCTAATCCTCGTCGCCAATTTGTGGTGTTGACAGATTGCCAACACTACGCACATTATTTAAGGGAGGCGGCCATTAAGCAAGCAGGCGGACTTGATGGTCTGAAACAGGATACTCAATGAAAGCTATAAAGAAAAGTACGTTGCTTTGGGCATACTAAACTTTAATCCACCATTTGTTTACAGCGTTCTTGATGAGACATTTCATACGATAACTATCAAACTATGTAAGGCTAATGGCGCCTTGCTAGGTCGTAGACTTTGACTTAGCTGAAGGCTATTCTAACTATCTGCTCAGCTAATGAGCGATGCTTCGTCCGTGTAGTCGCTAGCAATGTCGTCCGTACAACTGGGGCGAGTGCTAGTCCGTATCTCGAGACCTACCTTGTGGTGGCGCTCGGTCTGCGATCACACAGTGGCGACACACGGGTCCGACATGTACTAAATGGACCGCAGCCGATTTAAACCTACCACCTAGCAAGTGTGGTGTCTGGCGGTGACACCACAATTTTAGCTTGGTGTTTGATGAACCTTATCATCAAATTATGGCGAGCATTCTTTTAAATATTTAATTTGGATAGTTATAGTGGCATCAGCGCATTAGACTCTGAACTGCACTCTTAGTTAGATTGTATGGATTCTTTTGTTTTCATCTGGGACTTTCAGAATACAGGACGTTTTTTCATGACTGATTATAAATCCCAGACAATCTCCTAATTCCTCACAGCTATAAGCTGTAACCATAAGTGTATTCTCAGATGAAGTGGGCACTAGGAATTCCTATTACAGGCTTCACGTTTTGCTAATCACTTTCTGGTTGCCAGTATTGTAGTTAGAGAGCCAGTGTTGAGAACGGCAAAAGACAGCATAATTAATAGGAACATTTTAATTAACATTAATTCCACACGCCGCCCTACATATGGTTAAACGGCCGGGAAATAAAGTGTTTCTACATTACATTACATTATATAAAAAAAAATAATAATTCCATCCACCGCCCCACATATGGTGCTAATCGGCTGGGAAATAAACTGAGTAAAGTGAAAGTGATTTTAAATATTCGGATTCGCGATTGAAATGCGGCACGCAACTGAGTAATAGAACAGTGAAAGTGTTACGTGTGCATGTGGACGACGCAATTGGATTAACAACGCATCTGGATTGACGGAACTGGCGCTGAGTCTAGCGACGCTGCCGGCATTGCGAGAAGCCTGTTTCGCCGCACAGCACTCGTCCGCCGGAGCCGCGCCTGCACTTGCAGGCCACGCAAACACACAACAGCCGTCGGAGTGCCGTCTGCAGTTCAACACGCTGCGTCGCATCAGTAATCCTGGTACGCCACGCCGGCAACGCCATACGTCGTGCAGAAGGAATTAAGTTAAGTGAAAAGCTGTTAAAAATTTTACTAACCTGCACTAAAAGACTGTCGGAAATGGAACTGCCAAAGGAAACCGAGGTTACACTTAAATCATAACCTATGTCTCTTGAAGGAACTGTAAATCCAGACAACAGTTCAAGTGTAAATATGCATGAAAATTGTAATGTTAAAGTGAAATATGAAGTATTGTCTCCTGACAGTAGTGTGGGAAGGGGCGATGATTCAATATTAGAGACCCCTGTAGTAAAACAGAAATCAGAAATTGTTAATTTATTGGATGATAGTTTATCTGATGAATTAAAAACGAAACAGTCATCAGAGGTGGTAGAGTTTAAACAGGAGAATTTAGATATGACTGATCAAACAGAAGTTTCATTTAGTTTTGATGATTCTGGTGTTGGAGCTAGTTTTTCGTCACCTGAGTGTGATAAAAAGCCAGCTAATGAGCAACCCCAAGACACTGAGGCTATTGATTTAAATGTTATATTACAAGCAATAGCTGCCAGTAATGCAAAAATGTCAGCCAGTAATGCTAGAATGACAGCTGAATTAATGTCTGAAATAAGTGAACAGGTCAAAAACAATAATGCTGAATTAAAGTCTGAAATAAGTGAACAGGTCAAAAACAGCTATGCTGAATTGAAGTCTGATATAATTGAGGTAAATAACATGATTGTGGCCAGGCAAACTAATTTTAATAAACGATTGGAGGTAATGGACGATACCTTCAAGGGTGGCTGCAAAAAGTTGAAAGAGGATCTGGACAATATGAGTTATAAAATTGATTACAACCATGAGGATATTAAGAAAAAGGTTGCTCAACAGTTTTCTGAAATGTATAAAACAGTAAAATCCGAAGTTGCTGAGGTTCGCAGAGACTTCCAAATGGAAGATGCAAAGCTGGAGCACAAGTTAACAGAAAAGATCGAGGCGAAATCTGAACTGTGCTCAGATAGGTTTAAAGATGTTAACATAAAAGTAAACATATGTCAAGCAGAAGTAGACGCAATCAAAACTGATACTACTCATATTGTGCAAAGAGTAGATAATGTCGAAATAAGAGTAGAAAATATTAGTACTAACATTGCTAGCATTGAGAATAAAGTAGCTTCAGTAACTTCTGGTAATGGTAGTATACAACAAGTTGTAGCTGCAAACGCCGCTTTTATCGGGTGTCGGCAGTCTCTGCGGTTCGGTCCAGATAAAAATATCCACCCGCTAGATTTCTGGAACGATTTTGAAGATGTGATTCCACCAACTTGGTCTGAACGAGAGAAAATCTCATTTATTAGAAGCCATTTAGCAGGTGACGCCATGCGTTGGTCAGCTGATGTTATGTTGAGGTGTAAAACATTAGCGAAATTTGAAACAGCTTTTATTAATGAGTATTGGTCTAGTAATAAGCAAAATAAAGTGTTGAGAGAATTTTGGAGTGGAAAACGCTTCAATGCAGGCAAGGAATCTATTAAAGAGTTTGCCAGGTCATGGATCTCACGTTTGTCACATTTGGAGGAAAAGCTAAAACCGGATATGATTATACTAGGTCTTGAAGCCAAGTTGCCATGGTATTGGCAAACTAGAATTATATCTGCCCCTAGAGACAATCTGGATCGATTCATTGAATATTTGGAACGTGTAGAACGTGTTGCTACCAATGAGTAGCAAGCATGTAATAACAGAAATGCTAATAACAATAGTAGTAATTTTAGGAACGAGCAAAATGGCAATGTAAACATCAGAACAGTAGGTGTTCGCCATCCTAAGAGAGGTAGAATTGGAGAAATGATTATCAGAACCAACAATGGCATCCAAATGATAATAATTTTGTTCCAAACAAAATTATGCAGGTAAACAACAGTGCGGAAAGCAATGCTGTGCCAGTTAACTATAATGGAAATAAAGGAAACAGTAGTAGGCCGAGGCAGGAAAACTAGTTCCCGTCTATGAGGACACTGGCGCTCACCAGGCGGTTACTTTTCCTAAGTCAGTAGTTACAATAATTGGTAAGCTAGATCAGAATACTCAAACTGAACATGTGGATGAAGGGTCAGTAGCATCTAAGGAAACAACAGAAATATTAGATCACTCACAGTATTTGATAGATACCGTGTTAGAGACGCTTTCTAAGTGGGAAGAGAAAGAGAAGACGCAGCAGTGTAATGGTAGGGAAGAGCTACAAAATACTGTTTTGTCAGGTGAAGAAGCAGAAGAAATTAATGCTTATATTTACGATGAGGATGATGTGCTCTTATCTAAAGTGCCTGTGCAGGATGTTGATACTGTACTAATAGATTTAGGACAGGAGGTAAGTGAGAATGTAGAGGGTAGCCTGTTGGGGGTCAATGAACCCAGTAGCTGTGACCAGTTGTCACTTGAGAAGGAACCCGACGGTAATGGTGAATGTGGTTTAGCTGTAACTAGTGTTATGCCCGGTCTGGAGGCGCAGAATCGCTCAGACTACAGTAATTTGGGTCACGTTCAGCAAACTAAATGTAATGAAGTGGTGCGGTGTTTCGGTTTGAAATTAATAGACCGACTGGAAAAGGCAGCTAGAAATGCAATTCAGGAAACCCCTACACACTTTGACCCAAATGTAATGAAGACAAATGTCGATCACTTTAGTTGGAGACAAATCCAAAAGGAACTATTGGAAGAATTTGAGGAACCACCTGTACAAACTAGAATAAGCTACCCTATAATAATAGTGAATATGTTGGGTATCAATGTACGTTGTCTCTTAGACAGTGGAAGTGAGGTGAGTGCGATATCTCAGTCCTTCTTTGATGCATTACCTGGTAAAGACAAGCTTACAGTAATGAGGGTATCAGGACTAAGAATAATTGGTGCTACTGGCAAGGTGTCAAAAACGGTAAAGCAAGAAGCTTTACTGCCCTTTAACATTAATGATAATTTAATTGATCATCCCTGCTTAATTATAAACAATCTCAGTATTGAGGTCTTAATTGGCATAGATTTCTTGTCGAAATATCAGAGTGTTGTTGACTTTGAAAGAAGCCAGTTAAAAATGGTCTTGCCAATAACCGGAGTGATTACGGTACCTTTTAGTGATAAACATGTAATAACTAATGATGAAACTTGGGAGCTGCCTATACGTGTTCTGAAAAAATAGGAGGTATTGGGACGAAAGTGTTAATCTTAGTAACAGTAAACTAAACACAGAAGAAGAAGCAATTATTTTGGACAAAATAGAAGCTAAAGTGCAGGAAATCGATAAAATTTCAGCTAATCAGAAGGAAGAACTGAGACAGGTTTTAAAAAGGCATCATAACGTATTTTCAAATAGACCTGGCGTGGTCAACGGTTATGAATGTCAATTAAAGGTGAAACCTGGCCAAGAGTTTTTCAGGAAGCCATACCAAATACATGTAGCTAGGAAGGAGGCGGTTCGAAAGGAGATACAGAGAATGCTAGAGTGGGGTGTGATTGAAAAAGCGGTCAGTGAGTACAATAATCCTCTTGTTGTTGTACCAAAAAGAGACGGGAGTGTCAGGTTGGTCTTGGACGCTCGTTGGTTGAATGAAATAGTGGTTAGGGAAAGTGATAGACCGCAGAAAATGGACGAGTTATTGCAAAAGTTCCGGGGAGTAAAATTCTTAACATCTATGGACATCACGTGTGGATATTGGAATTTGCCACTGGCGGAAAGTTCAAGGAAGTACACAGCTTTCTTGTACGAAGGAGTTTGTTACCAATACCGTGTGGTACCTTTCGGACTTAATATCTCTGTTTGTGCCTTCGTACGTGTGATGTGCCATGTTTTAGGACCAGCCTTCAGTAATAAAATAACAGTCTACGTAGATGATCTGTTAATAGCAACTCCTACCTGGGAAGAACACATAGTTTTATTAGAGGAAGTGTTAGAGGCTATTGGGAGAGGTGGCATGAAACTAAAGATTGAAAAGACAGAGTGCGTTAAAGAGGAAATAAGTTTCTTGGGATATATGATAAGTGGAAAAGGTATTCTGCCTGACCCAGGCAAGCTAGCAGTCATTGAAAAATTTGAGGCTCCCAGAAACAAGAAGCATTTGAGATCGATGTTCGGTCTTTTCAGCTTCTATAGGCGTTTTGTTAGTGATCAGGTTTTTAATGCGCCTTGTCTTCACCTCCTGCTGAAAAAGAATACCCCTTGGGATTGGACAGCAGAATGTCAACAGGCGTTTGAGGTGCTTAAACATTAATTAATAGTCCTATTTTACATCATCCTGATTTTGAAAAACCATTTTGTATGTCTGTTGATGCTAGTGGCTATGGTATAGCTGTGGAGGTATTCCAAGTAGAAATAGAGAACGAACAAGAAGTGCACAAGACTATACCTTTCGCAAGTCGATCATTACAGGCAGCAGAGAGAAATTATGGCATCTCAGAACTGGAAGCATTGGCAGTTGTATTGGGTCACAAGATAATTGTTTACAGTGACCATAAGGCGTTGACCTTTTTAAAGACCTGTAAGTTGTGGAATGCTCGTTTGGTAAGATGGTCATTGTATCTCCAGCAGTTTGACCTTGAGTTTAGATATATTCAAGGAAAAGACAATCTGGTAGCTGATGGCTTATCTCGAAGTGCGGAGCTCTGTGATGACGCGGGAATTACTGCAACAGACCTAAGTGAAATACGAATGTTTGCGTTGCACGAAGTAAAGGAAGAAAGTGCATTAAAGAGGGTGATTAAGAACTTGAGACGTGAGCAGAATGCAGATGACCAGCTGAAATTAGTGAAGAGCTATTTAGGAAATGCGAAGTATCATAAGGTTTCGCAATACTATGTCTGCATAAAGGTATCCTGTTTAGGAGGAAAAAGGTAGGTGTTTCTGAGTGGAAGCTGTGCTTTCCCTCACAACATGTACACTTACTAATCGACTATGTACACCTGAGGTATGGGCAGTATGGTGCAAAGAAGTGCATTGCAAAATTAAAAGAAAAAGTTGTGCTTGACAACATGTACCGTCGTGTGGCCAAGCGTCTAGCATCTTGTGTAGTGTGCCAGAAAGTCCGTGCTGCTAACACCAGAATACAAGGGGATATGCATTCAGTAGAGCCAACTGAAACCCTAGAATTACTGGCTTGTGATTTGTTTGGCCCTCTTCCTGTTTCGAGAGGTGGTTGCACCCATGTTTTTGTTGTTGTGGATGGATTCAGTAAATATGTTAAGCTATACCCAATTAAAAGAGCAAATGCAAAAACGTTGGTAGAAAAGTTGGAAAAAGATTTCTTCGTGAACGTTGGCGTTCCGAAGAATTTGCTGTCAGACAATGGGCCTCAATTTACTTCTGATAGATTTAAGGAATGTCTGAATAAGGCCGAAGTGAAACATCTGAAAATATCTGCGTATTTCCCCCAAGGAAATATGAGTGAACGTATTATGAGAGAATTGAATAGGCTTTGCAGGACTTATTGTACTCGGAAACACTCAAGTTGGGCACAGCACATGAAGTATTTTGAGAATGTAATCAACAACTTAAGGCATGATGCAACTGGTTTTGCGCCTTGCGAATTAATGTTTGGCAAAGAACCGCACAATGTGATTGCAGATATGGTACAATTCCCTATTCTAAAGCAAATATCCACAGACGAGAAGAAGTTAAAGGCTAGGGCAAATATAAGAAAAAGAGAATTGGAAAGGAAGAAGCGTCATGATGCAAAAGCTATACCCACCAGTTTTGAAATAGGTCAGTTAGTCCTTGTCAAAACCAAGGGAAAATCAAAGAAATTAAATGCAGAAACAAAGAAATTCATGTTCGTATACCAAGGACCTTTCAGGATCATAGGAAAACCACATGCCAATGCGTATAGGCCAGAGTACCCTAAGAGTAAAAAGCTATTAGGTCTCAGGAACGTGATCGACCTAATGAAATTCATAGATAGTGAATAAATGCTGTAGGGAGGAGGTTGTTCTGTAACCTCTACACAGTGTGGCAGCTGTGCAGACCCAGCTGTGTGAGATCTTTTTTCCTTTTTCAGGTCTCACTCATTCTTCAACTTTCCTATCTACAAAAATTTCGACCCCTTCTTTCCAATATGAAATTTTTCCGAAAACAATGAATTCTATAGCGAGGAGGTTGTTTTATAACCTCTACACAGTGTGGCAGCTGTGCAGTCCCAGCTGTGAGAGATCTTCTTTCCTTTTCAGGTCTCACTCATTCTTCATCTTTCCTATCTACAAAAAGTTCGACCCCTTCTTTCCTATATGAAAAATTTCTGAAACCAATGAATGCTGTAGGGAGGAGGTTGTTCTGTAACCTCTACACAGTGTGGCAGCTGTGCAGTCCCAGCTGTGTGAGATCTTCTTTCATATTTCAGATCTCACTCATTCTTCATCTTTCCTATCTACAAAAATTTCGACCTCTTCTTTCCAACACATTAAAATTTCTGAAACTAATGAATGCTGTAGGGAGGAGGTTGTTCTGTAACCTCTACACAGTGTGGCAGCTGTGCAGTCCCAGCTGTGTGAGATCTTCTTTCACATTTCAGATCTCACTCAATCTTCATCTTTCCCATCCACAAAAATTTTGACCTCTTCTTTCCAAACAGGAAAATTTTCCGTCATGGCTATCAAGCCATGAGTTCTGTAACCATTCTATCCACCGATTAGTGAAGAAAAATACCTAATGTGACAAACTTAACAGTGACATAAACAATAGAGAAGTATGACGTAATTAAGATACAAATGTATTTGAGTAACAAGTATGTATAGAACCCTGGTAATATTGTAAGTACAGAGTGTTGTTTTGTTGGAAATGGTCCACCAACAGTATTTTAAAAGGATATACAAATTCGTATACAAGCAGGATCTGAAGTGGCAGTGAAACCTATTGTATGCTGTAGAGCTAAATAATAAATAGTAAGAGAGAGTGCTTAGTGTTATGAAAAATATGTAGATAAGTTGTAAGAGTAAACTCACCTTGTGTAGCAAGGAATGGCAGTGTAATAGAAATGAACAGTGTTTGTGGTTGAGACGTGAAGGACACGTCTTTGAAATATTTATAAGATTGGAGCTGGCCATTATTTTGGTGTAGTGTGTGACAGGACACACCTACACATATTGAGGTTATGAGTTGGAGGCGTGAATGCGACCATAGGTACCCTTATGTTAGATGAGACAGAGCAGCTCATGGTGTCCTATAGGTTTAAGGAATTTAGCATTACGCTCGTCCATAATTACGATGCACTTTAGCGGTAGGTCGAGAGAGACTACCTGTGGTTTCAGCGTCCGATCGAGTGGAAATGGATTGCCACGTGAGCAAACTGATCAGCTGCAATACACTATAGGTATACTATAAATGTGCTATCCTATGCTTTAAATGTTAATAGAGGGAGTATTACTTAAGTTCATACATTAGCAAAGTAAATAAGTAACATAATTGCAGACGTGAAACATTATTTATAGCTCAGCATAAATACACTTCGATGAAGTAAGTACATAATTGCAGATGTAGAACTGACACAACCGCAGAGGATCAATAAGTGGAATTAATGATCAACTAAACGTAGTGTGTTTTGAATACTGAGAACTGTACTATTACCAAAAGTTACTCACATGTACAAAGAAGCTGAGAAAACAACTACTAATCAAATATACTCATACTATCTCTAAGAATAAAGTAATTGAAGATGAGTCAGCTAAGTGAATAAAATGCAAATGTATCAGGAATGTACCGAGCATTGGTTCAGTGTTCCGGCCCAGAAATAATTAATTGAAATTAAATAGGATTTATGATTGTATGCCTTGAGAGCATAAATTTTCTCTAGTACGTGACTAACGGCGTTTTGAGCCATTTATTTACCGATTTTATGACGATTAAGTAACCACGAGAGTATAATTGAAAAAGTTCTGTTAACTTTGTTCCAGCAACATATTGAACGATAAAATGTATATATCCCCATTTCATTGTGACCCACCCTTAGATAATAAGTGAACAGAGTCTGAGGCACTCTTTTTGTTTGTTCTACAGGACAAACCAGATAATGGCAGCCTGGTAGCTGCGTGAAAGCGTGGAGTGACTTGGACACAACTCACAGTGACCCCTCCCCTTTCCCCATGTAATTTAGAGTGAACGTGAAGGACGCACACTATAGCAACTTCCCCTCCTCTACCTTTGTGAATGGAAGTGTAGAACGCCAGCCAAAGCGGCTACAACCACGTGTGTAAAAATGATTTGTGAAATTTTCTTTCAGGTTTAGAAAAGACTGCTAAGATATAATCATCTGTTTATGTAGCATGAATAACTTATTTTGTTTGAATTTGTGTATGTGAAAATGTATTTAATGGAATTAAGATTTTCATAATTTTACATATTTTTATGTGTTTGTTTGTCTAAGGAAATATGTATGCCAAAGTGTTTCATTGATTTTGCTTGAATTTAGAGGGATAATGTTGCTTAAGAGGCAGTGAACATGCCAGCCATTTAAATAATTGAAGTAGGTAATCAGTTTTCTTTTAATATTTCTATGTGTTTACAATTCAATTTTAATTTTCATAGGGAGTTAAGCTGTACTCTTGCTTCCCTTTTTGTAATTAAATTTTTTTAAATTCATTAACATTCAAAAACAAAAAATTTAACTAGAGGGTGATGTAGGGAAGCAGCCTACTCACGCCGTAATAAATTCACATCAGTCTTTCCATTGTGTGCCAGCCAGTCTGCTGTAACTAATTGTGACGTCATAAATGTTGCGCAATACTTTTAAAATCAACTAAATAACCTGAAACGGTTCTAGCATGTCAGGAGTAATACTAAATCAATATGTGTTGAATATCAGTTCGATAACTTTAACCATTTTCGAAATTTGGACGTTTCTCTGTAAAAATCATTGGCGCAACAGAAAAGAGCTAGAGACTTAAAAATTTATATTTTGATTCATTTTTCATAATAATTTAATAGAAACAGTATTTTAGATTTCACAAATTAAAATTTTGGTGGAAATTCATGATTTTCTGGTTTTTGTCTTAAAACTTAAGGAGGCAAGATAGATTAAGTAGGCTAATAAATAAGGCTAGGATGTTTATATTTAAGTAGAATAGAGATCCGCTATAACCATGAAGATGTGAGAAGTTTCAATTGAATAACTATATAACTATAGCGATAGCGTATCTCCAAAGGGCATGTTCAGAGCTCGTCTACCACGTGTAGTGTAATTAAATTAATTCTCTCGCCCAAAATATTTTACTTAGCCACATCAGAATTTTATTATGATTACTTACCTGTGTGCTGAATGCACATTTAAATTGAGAGCTTCATCGGCCATCAGCAAAAGAAGCTATAATTTATTCGGTAACTTAAAGTGGTGCATTACTAGCCCAGCGGCTAGTCGGAAGAGCCGATTTGATTAGGCGTTCCCTTAGCCGTCCGCACCGTGGCTTTATATATAAGAACGCCGTGCGAGAAGAATAATACGCCATCTTTGTCGGGAGTCGCGTCGCGTCGGTATCATTGCTACAAACAGCCTCGGATGCCGTATTAAGTTACGCGAGATACGCGTAACCATGAAATCATTTTCGAGTGAAGTGTTAATTCTGGGTTGACTTTAATTATCGTTCTTCAGTTACTTTCACGTGCTGCCGCGGGACAAACATATAATAATTCCATCCGCCGCCCCACAACTTGTTTGCTATTTTGCACTATAGTTTTAATCACACTCTTTATGGTTTTCTCACACTTTGCGAGGTGACCGTAAACCTAGTCCCAGGGCCATTACAGTTTTCTGGCTCTCCCATTCGGGCTATGTGCGGTCAGAAAACCTGGGAAAACTGCGCCGGAGCCATGGTCATTCCGCCTGGTTTGTTGTAAAACGCAGTTTGATTGTTCATCAAAAAAGGTTGGTATTTATCAAATGTTCACAGATAACAAAAGTTATTTATGACAAAATGATAAACTTTTTGTCCCCTTGTTGAAAATGTACCTTCTACACCCTTTCACATTCGTGGTAATATTTGTGTTCTTTGTCACACTGAAAGTCAATCATTAAATAGTGTAACGATGGTGTAATGAATTGTCTCTACACTTACTCACGACAACTGTTATACCATGGTATGGAATTCGTGTTCGTTTGCTTCACTAGTATGACGAAAACATACAACAGCTAACAAAATAATATTTTGAGTTTATACACAGTAAACTGAAGAAAAATTGTTTTTCGCGAAATTTCGTGTCCAATAAATCATTTTCATGTTAGTACATTAACAGCGTAGTTGGTAATGTTCGGTTGAATGTCGACAATTTCGTACGGAGCGGGCGGCGCGAAGCAATTGTTGCGTAGCGTCGCCTGGAACGCGGCGTGCCAACGACCGCTGGGGTCGACGACCTGCTCGCCGTAACAGCGACGGAGTGTTGGGGTGGCGATCATGCAGTCGCGAACCGCGCCGAACCATTCACCAATGTCGGCGTGTTGCAGTTGTTTCCCGCGACCGGCTGGCTGGCGGCACGGCACCCGTCTCTGCTTCTCCGCATTGCTCCCCGTCACAGCGCATGAAACAAATATTCCACAACGGTGTACTGTCTTTAAGGATACAGATTATTAACTGTGGAAGCAAATGCAACTTGGTTTAAAGCGTTTATTGTTCAGTAAGCCGTCGTTTCGCTGGTCTGCACAGGATGCTTTGGCGTGATAACGGGTTTCTTGTGGCTTCACAAGTGAATCGCATTGTGACACTGGTATTCAGGGTTCGTCACACGCACGTTGTACTACACACTTTCATTTGTTCTCACGGTCGATACGCTGCCAGAGCGTCTCTCAACACGCGAAAATGTTTCGGTTCACACACTCTAAATGTTTCCGTTGAGCGATGTTTGTTTGAATCGACTCTGAACGATCACTAACTACCGTTTTTACACACAGTAAATTTATTGTTCGTTGAGCACTGCACTATGACAGTTAGTCACTCAACACTTGACTTATTCCGCCGTATATATTGGTGCAGATACAACAGTCATTTTCTGTCCCTGCTACACACAATATTCCGTCCTTTCCTAGATTGTTTATGCACACAGTTTATTTTTAGTGCATATCAACTGTTCTTAGCATAATCACTCTCATCTACACTGAGTCCATTGTGTTTACCATGTCATTACACACTTTTAGTATTATTACTAGGCATATATGGCTTTTTTGTAATTATTTAAAGGTGTGTGATTTTTGGTACATAGCTTTCTTTTCATTTTTCGGTGTAGCTTGCCATGTTATCACCCATCTAGCAAACAGATTTTACCATGTGCATGACAGCTGGACTTGGGCATATTGATCAATAAATACTTCATTTAGTATCAGTATTTTTTTAAAATGATCTGTCCTACAGGATCACAGCGTAGTTTCCGTGTTGATTGACTTGATTCGCGTACCGCGTAATTAATATTCAAAGACGTGTACCAAGTACACGGGCTTCAATTGAAGCATCGGTACATACAAAGCGTGGGTTACACGGAACGGGTTTGTCTTTGATTGAATTCTGCACCAGTGTCGTTCTCAGATCACTATTGGCAGTAAACGTTACATCACATAATTGTTTCGCACTACAAAGTCAGTTTTTGTCCAGTAGAGACTCTATCTCAGGGTTCCTTAATTCTAACACAATTACACCTGTTACATTACTATATGAGATCTCATCATTAATTGTACTTACTTACTACAAATGAAAAATGATTCAAGAAATTAATCATTATTTTATCAACAAAAAGATTGTTCATTGCTTGATGAGCATATAGTATTTTAATGACACTAATTGTCTGTAAACAAAGTCTTCAATTTGCATGCTATTGCTCAGTTTACTGATTCTACTTTCATGCTATGCTTACTTATTTATGTTTTACTTCCTCAAAATTTTAAATACACACAAATTCTTTCTTAAAGCTAACGTACTTAAACTCTAAAACACAATTGAAATCGTCTTACTGCTACTATTTACATCTGACAGGTCATTGAATAAATAATTTTACTATCCCATTCTAACATCTTTCAAATCTCTTTAGCCACTACTTCCCTCTTCGACCAAGGGATGGAGTAAGATGCGCGACAGTATGTTTTGTGGGGCATTACCTCTATGTGATAATGGTACCCCTTGATTATTCCTGGTCGGTTGGTAAATACCATGGTATATTCCCATCGCAGCTGCGTTAACTGTTTGCTTTTGTATGTTGCTTAAACTTTCAGATTCCGGTACTTTGGTTTGAAATGCATCAACATTTGTTTCAACATTTATATCTTCAACACTAGGATAATAGAGATCTGCCATATGTGAATAATCATCGAGGTGTACCCAGGGGTTCCTACACTTGGTATTTATTCGGTTGCAACATGGCACAAGCACCTCCTTCGATTTCATCATAGACAAGTCGATTCTCCTACCTTTATTAACTATGCCTAGGAGAGGTCGATCACTGCGTCCCTCTCACGGAGAAAATCTACTCCCAGAATGCAGGCCACCTTTAACCCTTTAACAATGAGGAACGAGCTCACTATGGCTTCGCCCTCCTTACAAATCTCCACCTGCAGCTGGTACTTAACTAATTGGCTCTGTGCACTTATAGCTCCAGATACCTTGCAATTATTAACCGGAAAAGTCGGTATGCTACGTCCCTTCCCCAGCGCTTTAAACAATTCTGTACTCATTACACTCACTGAGGCACCTGTGTCGATGATTATATTCACGGCAACATCATTGATTTTCGCTTCTATTATGGCTTGCACATTTTCGTTGCTATCTTTCTTACATTCATGCGGTTCGGTCAGTAGATCTTTATCCATACTGATACCGCCTTTGTATCGCAGCATATGTATTCCAGGTATATTATTGTCATTCGTGTTGCTCTCACTCCACCCCTCGGCCAGCGATAGAGAGCATATCGTGGCCGATTCTAGTTTGTTGGATGGCTTGCTTGCGAGGTACTTGGACGGCTATTGTCCGCGACCTCTACTATGTGTACGTTTTGATTTGTAGGCCGCCACGACTGCGCAATAGGCGCGTTTTGCAGTGGTGCTCTGTTGTTATCGTACCGGTCATTACCTTGCCGTTCTGCGCTTGGTCGCTGATTCTGATTCCAATTTCGATTACTGTCGCTGTATTTTCTATGCCACTGACCTCGCTCATTTTTTCAGCGGTTGGTCCCTGGCAATCCGGAATCGTACCGGTCGTCTAATCGACGCTTTTTATTATGGGACGGTTGCCCATACCCGTTCTGACTTCTACTATTATTACCATTTTGCGAGTGCTCTTGCCGCTTGTTACTGCCCCCACCATTTCCATGGTTGTCTTTTGTGCACTATTATTTCTGTCATGTTTACACCCTGATCCATTATTCCGCGAGTGATCACACGCTGCTTTTGCGTCTTCCTGGATTAGGTCTATTGAATCTAGAAATGACAGGAAATGTTCCATGTCGCTCTCAGGTACGTGTATTAATTTCTCTTTGATATGAATGGGCAAATGTATTATGTCTCTTGGTGAGATAGGCTCGTCCCAGTAGCGCGTTTTGTTTATATACTTCTCGAAATATCGTCTCAGATTCCCAAGACGGGGTGAGTACGGTTCGGGATTGTATACTTCTATTCTTAGCCGCTCTTGTATACAAGGCAACCAGTGTTTCGACAAAAACGCCCTTTCGAACTGTTCATACGTCATGCAGCTGTCTGCTACTTCCGTAGCCCACAACGCTGCATCACCCTGAATGTATGACATTACGTATTGAATTTTCTGTGCTTCGTTCCACACACTAGGCAAAATATTTTTAAAGCTTTTTATGAATACTACTGGGTGTACTGACTTCCGTTCAGTAGTAAACGTTTGAAACTGCCTATTTTTGATCAAACTTTCTTCAACCAATATTTTTGGACTATACTGGTTTGCTCCTGGGACATAGGCTGTGTGCTCCGAACCGAAGCTACAGATCTTCGCATTGTCGCCTAAAGATCCACCATTGTTGCGTCGCGCATAAGTTTGTGCTTTGCCAAAAACATCGGCTGTTGGCCACATAGTTTCATGTTCAAGATGTTTGCTGCTCTGTGCTAAACCCTTTTCCAAGTCGGATATCCGTTTACTGATATTCACTTGCCACTGCGGAATATCCTCACTGAGTATTTGTTTGATGGTTTGCACGTCATTCTGTACTTGACTATTTACTGCGGTACTGAACGATTCGGAATCTCTATCTGCCATGGCTGCTTGTACGTAGGAATTAATATTTTTGTCGATCTCGCTCTCCTTTGCTTCTAGCCAAGAGTTGAATTCGGTTTCAAGTTTAGTCGCTTGTTCGTTCCATTTCTGCTCTACAAGCTGTGTGGAACCTATTTCTAGCTTTTCTAATCGGTTGGCTAAGACCCCTATCTCGTATCCAATGTTAGTGTTTGCTACTTGCAGGTTGTTGACCGGTACAGTCAACTCCTGCACGGCCTTAGGTATCGACTCATAATTCTGTTTCACACAGGCAATCTCTTTTTTCATAATTTCTAACGATTGCACAAGTTGCTGGTCCCGCTCAGCTTGCTGGCGATCCCGCTCAGCCTGCTGGGCAAGAAACTTTTCCTCTAGCTGGCGATCCCGCTCAGCTTGCTGTGCGAGAAAGATCTCAATTTTTTCGTCCTTTTCAGCTTGTTGTTGCGCAAATTTTGACTGGTAATCCAGCACGCGCTCTAATATCGCCTGAAGTGAATACCCACCAGGCATATTACCACTCTCTGGTTCCTGCTTTTCTGGGGGTGGTGCAATTTCTTTATCTACATCTCCTTGAGCACTGGCGGGCGGTGGCACCACTTCCTGCGCCCCTGCCCCCACATTTTCGCATGGTTTATCCTCAAAGAGAGTACTTGTACTGCTTAATGCACCCGTTTCTACATTTCCTGCACTAACTAATGGCTGTTCCTCAGTATCCATATTGCTCGGACGTTGACTACGCAATTTAACCATATTCATAAATTACCTACTCAAACACAAGATCGGACAGTTTTGCCACTTGCACACAAAATATGTTAATTTATCTACAATACACTGCACACTAATAATTACTATCTACACTCAACTTTGCCTTGTCATAAATACTAACGTCAAACTACGCACACCACTAGCGATATGAGATCACTTCACTGGAGTTAAGCTTCTACAAACAGGACAACTACACTGTAGTCTTACCTTAAGTTTATCTGATTTCGGGGTTCGGCTGCCCCCGGATTATGTAGTCGTTACAGTTTCTCAGTACTATCAGGATCGTTTCCTCTGACTCGCTTGCAGTGGTGTGTTTTTTCATGAAAGAATGTTTGTACATTCATTAATACATGGCATTAAGCATGAGCATACATACATTTATCACAAAATACATACATGCATACAACAATAGACAATGAAAGAAAGCACATAAAACAGTTATTATTTTCGTGGCCACTGCAAATTCGGGCCCCGCGTTTTTGGGCGACAGTTTCGCTTAGTCTCTTTTCTATTTGTTTTGTTTTACTATTACTCGCGTAACAACTAATGTATGAGATAAAATATGTTACTACGAAAAGAGCCCCGAAATACCTTTTAGTGATGCTGTGCTATGACTTTCTTTGGATCATTAATTTTCAACAAAACAAAATATATTATGTTCTTATTGTTCTGGACCTGGCTTTCTATTAAAGGCACATTTTTTCGTTACTGTAGCTCGCCATAAAGTTCAACATATCTTCCTTACTTTATAGTTATTGAAAAGGTTAATGAAAATTACTTCGTTATCAATACTGATGTTACAGTACGCAATGATTGTCCAACATCAAAATTTTGCAGTGGATTTTTGTTAACAGTAAAACAACAATAAGTACCACGACCAAAACGAGAACATGAGACTATTATCGGAGAAAAAAGATGTTTTTACTATAAGGTTGCCAGACCAGAACTACGCACAGCAAGATTTCTTTTATGTTATGAAAGTAAATTATCTTTTTGCACTGTTAGTAATATATTATCAGCAGTCCGTGTCAACCTGTAAACCACATCATAAAATCTGCTGGTCTGCTCTGCAATTCTGAAAGCTGAAAGAAATAATTTTACTTCACTATTACCTGCCCGCTTCTTTGCGGTACGATTGTTTTCATTTAATGCAATCTGAATGCGCCGCGGCAGCGGCTCGTTCGTTCGTAGCGCAGCTCTGCCCCACGAATAATATTTAAATAACGGAAAATGTCTTAAAGGGATGGGATAAAATACCAGGCAAGCTTATTACAAATCATAATGCAAGGTTTCACTAAGTAACTCTATTCAAAACATTTAAACAATTCAATTAATTATACACCTTTCCAAGGCTATGTCTAATGGCGTCCCTCTCACAATCTTGACAAAAGAATGCTACGCTAGCGTACAATATAACGTCACAGGCTATCCTACCCACGTAACTCCAAGAAGACGACAGAGAAATTAATGTTCGTTCTGTATTATTTATACTAGTCACATATTCACATCTTTGTTTGATATTTAATAAGTATCGTCTGTGGCGGTTTCAGCACTCGCCGACAAAAAAAAAAAAAAAAAAAAAAAACAGTACAAGAACAAAACATGACACACAATGTTTTCTCTTTATTACATAATATGTCTTTTGCTAAGAGACGTTACAGCCTCCTCCATGAGAAACTCTACGACACCATAACACCACCACCTCCGCATTTTACTGTTGGCACTATACACGCTGGCATTCACCATACCCACACCTGCCATCGGATCGCCACATTCTGTATCGTGATTGGTCACTCCACACAACGTTTTCCCACTGTTCAATTGTTCAATGTTAACGATCCTTACACCAAGCTTGGCGTTGTTTGGCATTTTCCAGCGTGATATGTGGCTTATGAGCAGCCGCTCGACCATGAATTACAAAGTTTTCTCGCCTCCCGCCTAACTGTCATAGTACTTGCAGTGGATCCTGATGCAGCTTGGAATTTCTGTGTTACGGTCTGGATAGATGTCTGCCTATTAAACATTACGACCCTTTTCAAGCGTCGGGGTTACGTCAGTCAACAAACGTGGACGGCCTGTAGGCTTTTGTGCTGTACGTATCCCTTCACGTTTCCACTTCACTATCACATCGGTAGCAGTGGGCCTAGGGATGTTTAGGAGTGTGGAAATCTCGCGTACAGAGGTATGACACAAGTGACACCCAATCAACTGACCACGTTCAAAGTCCGTGAGTTTCGCGGAGGGCCCCATTTTGCTCTCTCACGATGTCTAATGACTACTGAGGTCGCTGATATGGAGTACCTGACAGCTGGTGGCAGCACAATGCACCTAATAAGAAAAATGTATATTTTCGGAGTGTCCGGATATTTTTGATCACATACTGTAATTTCGCGAGCTCCTCTCGGGTGCTCAGACTTGTGTTACGCCTCGCTCTGTCATGGAGAAGGAGAAGTTAAGTTGCACACTCTGAAGTTGTTTCTTCAATTTCATGACGGTTGTATGTACATTTAAAATTTGATTGTTGTACCATGAAGGAGGACATCAAACAGAGCAACCACTTCAGAGTAGCATATGATCGTTGTCCTGAATTTACCTTCTGAGGCTGCGGCTTTGAACTTTTTATTCGGAGGAGAGGTGGTGTGGGGTCACTCCACACATTGCCGTTATTATGTGTGTGATGACCCAATGTTTCATCGGCTTTGACGATGTTCGACAAAAAGATGGCACCATCAGTCTCACAACGCGGAAGCAGCTTCGCGCTGATGCTCCTTCGTTGTTCTTTAGGGTCATTTGTCAGGCACAACTCCTTTGAGTAGCCCCAATTGGTGGATGAGTGTGTCACCACTACCAACAGAGATGTCTAGTTGAGCACCGAGGTGTTTAAGTGAGACGTCGATCATTTCGAATGAGAGTGTCCGCACGTTGCAACATTGCAGGAAACACACTTGTGTGCATGCGGACAGCATGCGGGAAATCGGACATTTTTGTACGACCTTTTTGCGATGATGACAGGCGCCTTCCCCCAACATTCGCGTTGCTTACCTGCGATGCTCCGGTTTTCTGCCAAAAGGAACTCAGTGCCAGTTCTCTGCTTGGGACGCACTTCCGTTACAGACGCCTATCTTAAGGCTACTTACAGCGCCGCCACCTATTGGGGTTCATGAAATCACTGGGACGGAGGCACAAATATTCCACCATGTTCCACAACAGACTTATTGATCGCCCCTCGTACTTTGGCAGCGGTCTTTCTAAGAATCGATGTGGTACACTTAACCCACCTTAACGCTAGGACACCTTTCTTAGTGTATGTAGTATACAGTCCCAAATGCACAATGCTGTGTAGTGACGACCGGTTTTGAATAGCAAGCATCCATTCCCAGGTTTCAAATGGTGATAATTCTATCGCTTCTCTGTAGCGAAATGGTAGCTCTCTCGCCAGCTGAAACTTCGAAATGGACGCTTGTCCTCAAAAACTGACGTAAGTGTGAATACTATGTACTTTATCCTGAACACTTGCAATTTTTCCGTGTCATCATGGCAAATACACTGCTGGTCATTAAACTCACGAGACCAGGAGGTATAGAAAACCATGAAATTTTTCTTACTTTCAGTGTACAGTATACTTCGCTGAATATGTTACTAAATTTTTAGGTGATTTAGGGGTATAAAGGGTGCGACATTTACCAGAAAGTGGAGGCACCATTAGCGGCAACAATGGCTCTAACATGGCTAGGCAATGAGTAGAACTGTGCTTGGATAACAGATACTGGTATGTCATTCCACGCTGGCAGAGAACGCAAGCCGTAGTGTCTGACAGGAATGGCGTGCCAGTTTCTCAGAAACCACTAACCAGATGATTTTAGTGCGAGACTGATCGTGCAAGCGCATCGATGTATAGGTCGGGATAGTACGAACAACATACGTTCTTGAATTATACTGCTGGAACATAATGACATGTAAATACCGAACAGCCGCCTTTAACACGTAAAAATGTAACGGTTGCTGTCCGTATTACGCTCTATAAGAACCAAAGATGATTGCGTTGCGTAGCCGTCATACGAAGTATGAAGCTTAACAATGCTGTCAGTCGATGTTCGTTCGCCGTAGATCATTCCTACATGTGGATACGCCCATAGTGATGCCAAAAGCATCACGCTTTAATGGTAGCCTGAACCCATCGATTCCATACTCACACGACAGTCGTGCGATCAAGACGAACGCGAGCAGAAATATCCTGGAACAATAGGCAGCAGTCTCGAGAGGTCAAGCAACTGCCACAATGGAATTACGAAACGGGTGGAAGGCGTTCTTCCTTGCACGACACTGAGGGAGGTGGTGCAATGGTTAGGACACTGGACTAGCGTTCGGGAGATCGACTGTTCAAACCCGCATCCGGCCACCCTGATTTAGATATTCCGTGATCTCCCTAAATCGCTACAGGCACACGCCTGGATGGTTCCTTTGATAAGGCACGGCCGACTTCCTTCCCCATCCTTCCGTAATCCGATGGGGCCGATGACCTTGCTGTTTGGTCCCCTCCCCGAATTAACCAATCAACCTTACACGAGACGTACACCATATTCTCACAAGCAAACAACACTCAAATGCGATACATGAGTCAAAAACACACTGCAAAATAACAAGTTTGTTTGCGTTGCCATCTTCGGCAGCAAGCATAGAAGTACTTGTTTTGTAAATAAAACCGCCTTTTCCTGCTTGCACTTGATTTATTTTCCTCAGACGCTCTCCGCCTTTTTCTTGTTCTAAGGCATCATCAGTGGGATCGATAACGATATACTTTTGTTATGTTTAGATTATCAAACAGTTCACGTCGCGATTTTTATGTAATAAAGTAATTAATTACGATTTGCTGTGATCTGTGTTTCCAGTCATCTGGTCTGGAGGTCGCACTACCATTTTATTACAGACATATAAGCACAATTTAGAGTCCCGACCTCTTTCACACCGTTCACTATGTTTATCCTTATTTTTGTGGTGTATTATTGTTCTTTTGCCACTCGATATCACTATTTATTCGGACATTGTGCTTTTAATAACGTAGTTATATGCAACTTCATTACGTGTTGCCTCCTCTTTGGTGTGTTTACCTACTTGTGCCAACCTGTCAACGTATATGTTTTTGAGTGTGTGGGTGTGGGTGTTTGGGGGGGGGGGGCGTTGGTATTTTCAGTTATAGGGTGTTGAATATGAATGTACTAGCTGTTGGCGAGTGGTTGATAGCTTTGGTGACAGGTGATTTGACTTTCCGTTTCAGTGATCTGTGGAGGAGTTCATGGATAGTGAGAGTAAAGATGTTGGGTGGTTTTATTATTATACTGGATGATATTATTGTATTAATCCACTTTGGGAGTATTATTCTATTATTGTATCTATTAGTGTAAACAATAAATTGTGTGGTATGTGTACTTGACCATCCAACAGTATTCTCCTCTCTGCTTTGGTTTCCTGTATGTAGTAATTTTCTTGGATTAGTAGGTGTTTTTTATTGTTGATTCTAAATATTTTCATGTCTTCTTCTCTAGTGGTTGGTTTGTGGTCATGTTCTCTTAGATGTTCTGCAAATGTGGAGTGGTTTGTCCGATATTTCCTGGCTCTCGTGTGTTCCTTGTATGTGACGTCAAATGTTCTGCCTGTTTGTCCTATGTATTTGCCTTTACAAGTGTTACACTGTAGTTCGTATATACCTGCTTTCTGGTATAAGTCTCTGTTTTTTGTCAGTTTTGGGGTGCATTTTTCTATTGCATTGTCTGCTGTTTATACTACATTCATTCCCTGTCTTTGGAAAGTGTTGGTGATTTTAAGTGTAAGTTTGTGTTTGTATGTCGTAGTGTACCATCTTGTGTTTTCTTCATCTTTTTCTGTTGTTATGGGACTTCATATTTGTGTTTGAATCTGTTGTGTTGTTTGCCGGCCGGAGTGGCCGAGCGGTTCTACGTGCTACAGTCTGGAACAGAGCGACCACTACGGTCGCAGGTTACAATCCTGCCTCGGGCATGGCTGTCTGTGATGTCCTTAGGTTAGTTAGGTTTAATTAGTTCTAAGTTCTAGGCGCCTGATGACCTCAGAAGTTACGTTGCATAGTGCTCAGAGCCATTTTTTTGTTGTGTTGTTTTCTGTGGTTCTGTGCTTTATGTTTTTATTTAAATTTTAATTTTATTGTCTAGCTTTGTGACTATGT
Source organism: Schistocerca americana (assembly GCF_021461395.2). NCBI lineage: Eukaryota > Metazoa > Arthropoda > Insecta > Orthoptera > Acrididae > Schistocerca > Schistocerca americana. Next base: position 2,653,008 of record NW_025726159.1, on the reverse strand, counting down.
TACTGTTGTAACCTTTGTTTTGTGCTACCTGCATTGTTATGTTCAATACTTTTTGGTAATTTTCCTTGGTTAGTGGCACTTTGTTGAGTCTATGGAGCATGTGTCGAAGTTCTGCTTCTTTTTGTGAGTATGGGAGGCTCGAGGATTCTGGAATGATAATGTCCGTTGCTGTGGGTTTGCAGCAAATTTCAAACATATGTTTATTTCTTTTATTCCTACATCCAGAGGGTTAATTTGGTTCTTCTGTTCCCTTTCAATCGTAAATTTTACATTTTTATGTATCTTGTTAATGTCAGAATGTAATTTTTCATTTGTTGTTTGTGGTTCATCTATTAAGCAAAGGATGTCATCCATATACCTGAACCAATATAATGTGTTGTACTCTTTTGCTACTATTTTTGTGCAAATGATCTGTTCAATGTGGTTCACAAAAATATTTACTAAGGCTCCTGACACTGGGGCCCCATTGGTAATCCATCTTCTTATATATAAAATTCATTATTGAACTGGAAATAATTTCGTTCTGGTATGAGCTTTATTAGCATGTGTATTTCTTTAATCTGTTCATCAGGGATTTGACTATAACTTTTCAGGTCCTTATGTATGATTTCTATTGTTTCTGGTACTAGTATGTTGGAATACATGCTTTCTATATCTAATGAGAGGAGTGTTGCTGTGTCTGGGATTTTTATATCTTTTATATTTTGTGTTAGCTATGTAGTGTTTTTAATGGTTCTGTCTTCTTGTACTTTGAAGTTTTCAGACAGTAATTTTAAAATGTATCCTGCAAGCTAGTAAGTAGCGGATTTTCTGGAAACCAGTATTGGCCTCACAGGAAGATTCGGTTTGCGGATTTTTGGTTGGCTTAGGAGGAGTGGTGCATTGGGAATAATGTGTGTCAACTTTCTTTTCTCCTTGTAATCTAGTACGATGTCAATACATTTCGGAGTGTTTTTACTTTTGTCTGCAATCTGTTTGTTGGGTCTGATTTTAATTTTGTAATGTTATTTTGTGCGATGATTTCTTGTGTTTTTTAAATGTGTTGTTCCATGTCCATCAATACTACTGTGTTCCCCTTGTCCGCTTTTGAAATGATAAAATTTTCATTTTGAAGTTTTCTCGTAAGTTTCCTAAGTGTTGCAGAATCTGTATTTTTGTTGTTCTTGCATTGTTGTGTTTTTATACTGCTTATTATATTATGAATTTCCTTTTTACTGGTTCTATAGTTAGTCCAAACAGCAGTGTCAATATTGGGCCGTTGTCTCATTGGTTGCTTATGATTTGCTGCAGAGATAGGAAGAAAGTGGAACAGGAGGAGAAGATTGCTGCCGATCAGACGGAACTGCATACAGCGATGCAAGATCTGGAGAGGTTAAGGGAGGATATGGCAAAAGAGAGGTGATAAGTGACAATGGGTTATAGAAGAAATAGGAATAGGATTTTCTCAGTGTCGTTGCGAATGTGGAAAACAGGTTTGGTCTTTCCTCACAGTTGGAGACTGATGGGCCACAAATGTATGTAGAAGAAGACATGACACAACAAACTTTCAAAAAGTGTTTGAAAAGTAAGAAGTCAGAAAAACATTGTGAAGAAGAAGAAAGTTTCCTGTTACGTAAAGCTGTTGGCCAACTACTACAGGATGAACTACGGTCAGGTTGCCACGTCACAAGTTTCTTTAAAGCTAGTGCAAGTCTGAATCAGGTGATAAAGGATGTAGGTTCATTCTGCAAAGACTTCACAAAGGAAGACACCATACCAAGATAATAGTGGGAGTGGCGGGAGGGGGAAGGGGGTGGCGGTGGGCAACAGCATAAATAGGAACACCAATTATTCAGTTGAGACTGACCTTGTGAAGATAGCAATGAGTCATACTCATGTTGGAGTGATGGTCTTGTGTCTGTTATGAGGTGCCATGACCATCCTCATTTAAACTCTTCTGTTAGGGGAGTTAATTCAGAGGTGAAATGGCTACTTGGATCAGGTATGTTCCTGTTGCCTCTATCAGCAGGTGGGACTATACTAGGCACAGCCTTCACTTGAACAGGAAAGGGAAGGGAAAACTTTCTGGGCTAATAGTAAATAACTTAAGGGGGGGGGAGGCCACTGTCACAAGTGGTTAAGTACCAGTGGTTACAAGTAACAGAACAGTAGTTTTTTTTAGGGTATGGAGGGCAGAAACAAAAGATGTTCAGAGACAAGTTGAAAGTGACATTCACAATTACAAAATGGCAGCCGGAAAGCAAATTTTAATGTACACAATTCATGTAAACAGCTTCTGATTGATACTGGAGATTCTCAAAACCTCACAGGAACATTGGACAAGGAAATAGCGTTGTTGGTGATTTTAATGTGGATTTATTGAAAAGCTGTGTCAGTGAAAAATTATTGCAAACAGTAACACTACCATTCAGTTTAGTTCCTACTGTGAACTTTCCAACTAGGGTGTGTGAATTCTCTCAGTCTGCTATTGATAATATCTTTTTAGATAAATCTAGGTAAAAAGTCGTGTCACAAAACCAGTAGTGAATGGACTATCTAATCATGACATGCAGTGTCTTATGTTCAATGTTGAAACTTGTCAGGATAAAAAATCTATTAAACCTGAGAGCAGAGTGGTAATAAATCAGTCAAAAATTGAGTAATTCAGGAAATCTCTCTAAGACATGAAGTGGATAGATGTCTACAATCAATCTGACTCAGATAAAAAATCCAACGCATTCATTAATAAAGTTACTTTTACTTTTGGAAATTGATTTTCCCTAAAGGTGACTCACATCACACAGATGACAAAAAATAAGTCATCGATTACACAAAGAATAAAGATGTAATGTGGGATAAAAAGGAGACTGTATCAACCATCTAGGAACAGCTCCGATATTAGCACTGTAATGCATTACAAAGAATACTGCTAAATATTGAAGCAAGTAATTAAGTAATCTAACCAGTTTTATTATATGAAAGAGGTAGTTACATCTGGCAATAAAATAACCACTATGAGAGATGTAGTGAAGACAGAGACAGGTGAGAACAAAAAGGAAGAGCTACAAATAGCTCTAAAAATAAATGAGACTTTGGTAACAAGTGCACATAGTGTTGCAAACCTCTCAAAGAAATGCTTTATTTCTGTTACTGACAGCTTTGGGTCATCAGGTTTGGTGAACAAGGCAACGGAGTATCTGAGACCAGTCTTTAAAAAAAACTTCAGTAAAATGGAAATGACACTCAGGTCTCCCAAAGAAGTAGCATCCATCATAAAATCCTTAAAATCTAAGTATTCTAGGGGGCTAGATATCAATGAAGTTAATCAAAGAGTGCTCATTGTGAGTTGAGTTCTGTCTTAAGTTATCTGTGTAATCAATCTGTTATCAGTGGAACATTTCCAGAGTGGCTACAATATGCCAAACTTAAGCCTCTTTAAAAGAAGGGGGATAAAGAGATACCTTCAAACTATCGACCAGTTTCGCTTTTGGCGGCTTTCTCATACATCTCTTAAGCATCTGACTACAGATAATATATTGTCCAAGTCACACTTTGGGTTTCTTAAGGGTTCTGACCTAGAGATAGCCACTTACACTTTCAGTGAGAATGTACTTCATTCATTAGATAATAAATTATGGGCTACTGGCATTTTCTGTGACCTGTCAAAAGCCTTTGTGTGAGCAACAGTATTATGTTTAAATTAGAATTAGAATAGTATAGTGTCACCGGAAATGCTGCGAGATTGTTTGAGTCTTATCTAACAGCAAACAAAGAGTGTCGTTGCGAAATACCTTTGCAGTAAGCATGCAGTCCTTATCGGATTGGGAATAATTACATACGGTGTTCCTCAAGACTCCATCTTGTGTCCATTGCTTTTTGTTGTGGACATTAGTGACCTCTCGTCTGTTGCATTACAAGCTGCTGAGTATGTTTTGCTTGCAGATGATACAAACATTGCAATAAGTAGCAAGTCAAGTACATATTTAGAAGTAGCTATTAATTAAATTTTCACTGACATTATTAAATGGTATAAAGCTAATTCACTCTCATTAAACATTGAAAAGATTCACTATATACAGTTCACAACCTGTAAGAGATTTCCTTCCAGCATGTGTAGAACAGTAGATGAGTGATGGGGCTCCAACCCAAATCCAAGACGGTGGGCATGATGTCACCATGTGACGTCCAAGACACACACATAAGATGGCGGCCATGACGTCACATGATGACGCAAGTACCGATAGACCTGTCATGGCGGCGGTGATAACATATGTACCGTTATGCAAGATGGCGGTGACGCAAATTCAAAAACTGCCACGCCTACCTCCCAGTGGGGAAATTCAAATTTTGTCTGAATTTCGCGTGTACCACGGCTTGGAAGGAAATAGTTAAAGATTCCAGTGCGATCCTCAACCTACCACCACGTCCCCTTACCAACCCAAGTTTTCCAGCTAACGTTTACTAAACTGCACTAACATGCACAGCACATGATGTCAGCCAAGATGGCGGCCATGATGTCACTTGATGTTGCAAGTGCCACACGCCCCCTGGCGGGAAGTTTGAATTTCCACAGGAAGATAGGTCTATTGGGCTACCTCCACTAACCTAATCCCCGTCTCCTCCACTCCCCACACCAAACAAGAATTGCGGTAAGTTCAAAGTCCAACAGCATAATACATCACACCACAGTGATCTCTACTAACCTAAGAAAATCGAGGAAAAATATGTCACTTGGGCTACCCCCACTAACCTAAGTCATCCAACTGCCACCTCATCCTAGGAACTGGCGCCAAGTTTGATCTCTGGTGGAAACATATGTCACTTGCGCTACCTGTGCTACCCTAAGAAAATGGCGCGAAAGAAAGGATACTTGGACTATCTTCACTAACCTAAGTCACCCGACCGCCACCTCCCCCTAAGAATTCGTGGAAGAGGGACTTAGCCTGCACTGGGCTGGTGAAGAGAGGAAGGAGTGTGCTTTGTTTATTTTGGAACAATTTATTTAAGGATAGTGTATATTTAATTCACTGATACAAAACACATGCTCTGAGATGTTTGGGGTCATGCCACACAGCATAGAGACATGCAAATCACTAAAAGCCTCTGCAAACATGCTTGCTAATCGTCAACTGTCGAAATCATGTACCAGTATTTATTTAAATAATTTGAGCACCTACTGCCATCCGACGAGTTCGCCACGAGGTCAAGAGCCCAACTGACCTAGTGCACGGCACCACCACCAGGGCACGCTATCATCATTCTCATCTGTTCGACTGCTTTCTCTCTATCGCCATTGTAATGATACACGTGTGATGTGCTGATACCATGTCACAGATCGTGCTGTTCCACCGCTCATGACGTGTGTGTGACACCTATACTGAAGATACCGATCATGCTGTTCTACTGCTTGTGATGTGTGTGTGTGTGTGTGTGTGTGTGCGTGTGTGTGTGTGTGTGTGACGCACATACAGACACCACAGATCGTGCTGTACACAAACTGTTCCACCTCTCGTAAATAATTCAGTGCACTGATATGTGGACACGAAATGAACTTGTAAACTGTCCAAATAACGCAGAGCACAACCTACAGACCTGCTCGCAAAATAATCCAACAGACACGTGCAAGCATCGTTACCAACCCCCTTTACACTGCATGGTACCGCAGGCTGCCAGCGAAGTTAAGCGACCGTAAGCTGGCAGGTAATGCACAGCTGCCTTTAATCATGAGGCAGCAACGTCTTATTCATACTCCGTACCTGATAAATTCATCTTAAAATACGTGTTGACCAGGGCACAGTTGCTGACACGACTGGACGTGAGTGAAGCCGTATTTTATCAGAACGTGCTCAGGCCGGGTCTGGACTGCGCACTAGTGTGTTTTTTAACGTTACTGGTACGATTACGCTATAGCTGCATTATGGGTCCAGTGGGAGCACTGTTCACCATTGTTTTCTGCAGAGGAGACTTCCAGCGCTAAAATTATTTTCCACAGACATTAAATTGCACTGACAACTAAACCCACAAAAATTATATAAGTGTATACTGATCATCAAATACACACATACTAGACTCACAAGAATGTCGGAAGCCAGGAACATATTTACCAGTTTAACTACAATTAAGTATTATTACGATTGTAGCCACAGTGTAACACCGATCGATGTACACATAATTTGTGTTCTTGAGGGTTGTGTTTCGGGAACGAATATTCATATCTACAGCTCACATAATTTTCCACATAAAGAGTACCTCTCACAACCTTGTGGTTATCTATGATCTGAATCTGTAGATCCCTCACGATAGGACATACACTCACCTTCTCTAGTCATTCTACAACATAATCCAAACTAGTCTTATGATGGACAGGTGTCAGGTGCTATGCCTGGTAATGAATACTGCACCCGCAGACGTAATGCTTGGAAAGACACCACCGACATGGGTTGGTGTACTCTAATAATTATCACTATCGATAGAACAACAAGGAAAACCCGAATTCGTTCTTCCTCAAGGCTCTAACGCGGCACTCAGTCCATGACACATTACCCTTCATGCTTTAGACATATGCAAACGTTCTCGCCACCACTTAGAGACTCCTATATCCTAACACAAGGGATGAATTGAGCATTATGATTGGCTCTTATCGAATCACTGATGCGGCTGGCGTGGAAGGGTTGTCCGTCTTTCCTTTCTTTCTGAAGACATGACTTTCAGTGGCAAACAACTATTTTACACTGATCGCTGTATTGCACGGACAACTAAACCCTGCAACATGCCCTACATGTCATCAAATACGGAAAGACTCTTAGTCAATTACAATGCTCTCCCACTGGGTACAAGAGGTTGAATATTAGAATGTGAAACCGACAGGTGACTGATCAGTATATCATCGTGTAACCTACATAAAGTCAAATATGGAAAGACTCCAACTCAATAACACTGCTCTCCCACCGAGGACAAAAGTTTGCCAGCCGGTGTGGCCGTGCGGTCTAGACGCTTCAGTCTGGAACCGCGTGACCGCAGGTTCGAATCCTGCCTCGGGCATGGATGTGTGTGATGTCCTTAGGTTAGTTAGGTTTAAGTAGTTCTAAGTTCTAGGGGACTAATGACCACAGATGTTAAGTCCCATAGTGCTCAGAGCCATTTGAACCATTTTGACAAAAGCTTGAATATTACAACGTGAAACTGATCTCCGACCCAGCAATATATCAGCACGTACTGTGTCGATGTAGTAAACATACAATTCATATCCTACACCATACAACATCACCCTTTTACATCAGAAGACCCCTGGTGAATCGAAGTCACTCTCAGAACTGATGCGCAAGGACTGGCCCATTTCCACCTCAGTACAAACGCGCTACTGTTTGTTCTGTTCGTTGATAGCTTGGTTGATTTATGTAAAAATGAGCACCATCGAGCATAAAAATCATTGGTTCTTGTTCTTCTTAATCGTCTGATATTATATCACGACACTTTGAAATCTGTTACTATACATCGATAAGGAGTTCTAAGGTCCTCGACATGGGCGCATCTCGAGAAATCTCGTGTACTTGGATGGGTAAAGCTTGTTTGAGTTGGAGAATGAGTGGGTGACACCATCTGAGGGTTGCTAGCAGCGAAACAGTGATCGCGTACATGAGTGTAATTTGAGGAATCAGTCGAAAGGGAATGCTGAGCCATCGTCTTTTCCGTGACTGTGGCATATGAGTTTAAATGTAGAGGTCATCAATCACTTTCGGACATCAGTTTGGAAACTTCCACAATGCAGCCAAACTCTTCCACTTTCCTTATGTTGGAACTGTCTTTTATTTAAAATCATCCAGTGTTATGGTGACAGCGGTAATAATGTGGTTTACGTGGTGTGATGTTTAGTGGTAGCCCAATTGTCCTATCTTCCTTCCAAAATTCAAACTTCCTGCCATGTGGGCGGGGGTGGGAGGGGGGGGGGGGCGCTTGGCAGTGGGTGTGTGGCACTTTCCAGCCATCTTGGGTAGCGGTATTCGCGTCATCAGCTTTCGTCACGGCACTCATCTTGAATGCGGTCAGTCATGTCATTAGCTGACGTCTTGGATAACTGTACTTTGGGGTGATGTCCTTGCTGCCTGTGAGAGGCCACAGATCAGAATGAATGACGTAAATCGCGTCATCAGTTGACATCACATCACATTTCAGCAGGATAATGCAAGACCGTATGTTGCAGGTCCTGTACGGGCCTTTATGGATACAGAAAATGTTGGACCACTCCCCTGGCCAGCACAGTCTCCAGATCTCTCACCAACTGAAAACGTCTGGTCAATGGAACGTCTGGTCAAAGGAACTTCAGATTGTCAATTGTAAACAGCATCGAGAATCAAGTTACATAATGTCTATGATTTTTATTATTTTAATAAATGTATGTGAAAATTAATCAAGTTCTGTTTAAAGTTAGTCACCGTCAATCAGCTACTCTAAGCGTGCAAGTGGCATTTCCATCGTCTGACCTAACGGCAGAAGATAAACACGCCACGATAAGACCACGAGATATATTGCTGACGCTCGCCTACTTCGTTAGAGCGACAAGTCAAATAATCAGATGGTGTGAGTACCAAAGGTCTTACAGTACGCACACCACAGGTGTGATGAATTATCCTGTTGATATTTGAACTTACGCCTTTTTTCTGGGTGTGGGGAGAGGGGGGGTTAGGTTAGCGGAGGTAATACAATAGACCTATCTTCCCACGAAAATTCAAACTTCTCGCCAGGGGGCGTGTGGCACTTGCAACATCAAGTGATGTCATGGCCGCCATCTTGGATGACATCATGTGCAGTGCATGTTAGTGCACCTTAGTACACGTTAGCTCGAAAACTTGGTAATGGGAGGGGAGGGGAGGGGAATGGCGGTGAGGGGGTTAGGTTAGTGGAGATAGCCCATTTGACCTATCTTCTCTCCCAAACTCAAACTTTCCATCAGGGTGGTATGGCACTTGACATCGAGTGGCGTCACGGCCGCCATCGTGGATGACGTCTTGCGCCGTGAATGTTAGTGCGTGTTAGTACACGTTAGTACATATTAGTGCACGTTAGTACACGTTAGCCTGCCAATATGGGTTGGTAGGTGGACTTGGTGGTCGTTTGTGGATCGTGGAGGGGTGTGTGGCACTTTTTTAATTTGCCGCCCACGCCATCTTGGATAGTGGTACTTGCGCCAACACCGCCGCCATCTTGGATTTGGTGTGGGAGCCCCAACAGTGTGTCTGTGACATCACAGGTCTAACGTTACTTGCGTCATCATGTGACGTCACGGCCTTCATCTTGGTGTCGTCACATGATGACATCACGGGATTACAACTTGATAATGAATTCAGTTCGAAGGGCATACCGCGGAATTGTTTATCTGCGTAAACAGTTCTGTATTTGCAGAGAGACTTATGTCAGATGTAGGAGATATAAATATGAAAAACTTGCATACTTTGGTTTATTTCAGTCTATTACGTCATACAGGATTATATTCTGGGGTAACTCATCACACCAAGCAAAAGTCTTTAGCGTGCAAAAGCGTGTTATAAGAATCATAAGTGGTGTAAATTCAAGAGCATCATGAAGAAACCTGTCAATGAACTTTGTATTCTAACCACTGCTTCTCAGTATATTTATTTCTTAACGAAATTTGTTGGGAGTAAGATATCTCTATTTCCAACCAATAGATTAATACATAGTATTAATACTAGGAATAAGAACAATCTATATAAAGACCCAAAACCATTTACCTTGGTCCAAAAAGGGGTCCAGTATTCAGGAACACACATTTTCAATAAATTGTCAGCAGCATTAAAAACTTGGTTTCAGATAAAGCACGGTTTAAACAGAGTTTGAAAGACTTTTTAATAGGCAACTCCTTCTGCTCTATAGATGTATATCTTAACAGGGACTATTCGACTACCTCAAGTAGAAATGTGTGTTAGATTTCAGTTTTACAGCACTTGGTCACAACAGTCAAGATTAGGTATTTTGTCTATGATAAATGTATTAAAAGTGCATTACTATGTCTCATTCTGACAGCGTATTAATTCTGAAAATATTAGCAATTCAAGTTTCCTGTAATGTATTGACCTATTCTGAAACTCTCTTCACAAATTACCCAGATAGTAAGTATTATATTCAAATATTTTATGTTTTTTTATGTAATGCTGTCTGACATGTTCCACACCCACGAGAATCATCTTATTTTGTGGGTCTGTGGAACGAAAACTGAATGTAAAGTAATCTAATCTAATCATAGATAAATACTTGTCGTTGTCAGTGCGTCATCTTGTCTCCACTCAAGCACGAGTATTTGATCCACGAATTTTGAACGGTAAAATATGATTTCGACGCATGCGAGGGATACTCGCTGCACGCTATATATTACGGAACGAAGGGCGTCTTCGTCAGTCTTCGATGGCTCACCTGAGGATGGCTGGCAGTTTCCCAGTCGAAATATCGTGGATGGAAGCTAACGACGACCGGCTGCAAGCCCGAAATCTTTTTGAATAATGTAAAATCTTGTCGAATCTTCATCTACGTTTTTCAAATTTTAGACAATACATTATTCTGTACGAAATTTTGCTGCAATTATGAAACTTTTTTTAAATGTGAAATATCAGTTAAATATGTCAAGAATACGTGGTTGTGACACGAAACATTAAGATTGCGTGGTTCTAAGATGTGTAGTACACGGTTTCCTTCTTCATTATTATGTGTCCTCAAATACAGCCCGTTTGGTCGATTGATAAAGGAGTTATATGAATGCGTGGTGTCTGTTCCTTCAGATGTGTCCGACCGCCTGCGGGAATGTCGAAGTAGCTAGCATGGCGTACATGGGTGGTGACTGCCATAGGTGGCGCTGGGTGGCAATGTGGGTCGACCGGGAGGCGTGCCGTGATAGTCCGACAAATACTGTATACATGTTGCGCAGTGGTTACCGCAACTGCATAATACGCATGAGATACAGGCCTCGAGTCTCGGTCCTCCATACATTTTCAGGCGTCGCCGCTGATTCCGCATAAAGTTCCGAAGCAACTGCCATCAATAGTTCCTTCCCTTTCCTTTCCTTTCTCCCCCTCCACCTTCAATTTACGTAATATAGGAATTAGAGTGTGTTCCGGAAGAAACATAATTTTCATTCTCATACGTCCCCGATTTTTTTGATATTGTAGTACAGTACTTACCTCTAACTACAGAAATGTTGAGGAATTCATTGCAAGGTACTCTGACGCACTGGTAGCAAAACTATTGGACGTTCTGGCGATGAGGTCTCACGGAGCATCTGTGACCGCAGTCTAATACTGATTTGCTAATGTGCAGACGAACGATACCTCCAGTTATAGATCGTTTACTTGCCGGAAATTCCGACCCGATGCTACTCCTTTTGCTTGTTGCTGACGATTATGATCAATTTGTCCATAAAAATGATGAAAATTTGGAAATTTTTTCCTGGACTGTAAATTCATCTAAAACTTTGGCTCTTTTGCACCTTTCAGGGCCGTTAACGTGTTTCTATTATACCCTAACAAATACGACGTCGTCGTAAACCGAACTACGTTCCACCCCTGGTCTGTAGTGATGATAGTACAGATGGTACAGATTCGGAATGTATTCGTCATCTTCCTCGGTTCTTAAGGCGGTCCCGACGCACGTATAATATTAACCATCGTTACCGATTTCGAGTGCAGGTGGTTTGCCGGGATGCTGCTCTCACCTGTGCAATCAAACGTTTCTGCAGAAACGCCGAGTAACAATTATTACTTATGATAAGACATAATTTTTGGGCATTCAGTAGTGCGATGTGTAGCTGTGATTACAGGGCGGTCAAAGTGGCCTTATCCTTTGTCTCTGCTTCCACTTATTTTAATTTACAAGCTGCGACATTGTCACGAATAAAATAGTGACCCGTATTACCAATAAGTTTCCTTTAATTTACGTCTGTGGTCACAAACGTTTTGTTAACAGATTACCGGTTTCGGTCTATAATGATCATCATTAGATCTGTTTTATAAAATCATTAGGACTTTGTTTTTATAAAAGAGATCTGATGATTGTCATTATAGACCGAAACCGGTAATTTGTTAACAAAAAGTTTGTGACCATAGACGTAAATTAAAGGAAACTTGCTTTAATTTAATTTTTGGCTGTCATACCCACGCCTTTGTGTAACAAGCTTTTCATAGCTTTCACTCTCGCCTCAAAGCGTCGAAGAACAAAAGATGTAATTTGAATTCGTTATTAAAATGCAATAAATGTTCATACGACTGTTTTCATCTTAACTGAATTCCGCAGCGAGAAATCTTTTAGATTTATCTCAAGTAATGTAACGATTTAAACGAGAGAGAGGCGGTAAGCGGATATGCAGACTCTTGTTTGTTGATGCAAGAACGTTAGCATAGACAGAAAAACTAGGCACATTTGTCGCTACTGGCAGCAGAAGACAAAACCAGAGATGAATCATACAAATAATGCGCTGCTTCCAGATGGGCCCTGGTTTGGCGAAAAATTACCGTCTCTCTCTAACTCCTGAAAAACGGGAAGGGCAAAACAAACACGTTGAAATTTCCGTGCGCTGTGAAGCTTGACAGGAGATTTGTATCACATTAATGATTAAAGGAGCAAATCACACAGCGAACAAACAGAGTTTACGATACTCGTTAAACGAGAACATTCAAGCCATTAATTTATACCAAAGTGTTAAATATTTGAAAAGTTGAAATCTCAGATCTCGATATAGTATTCCGGAAACAGAGAACAAGAATGACCCAAAATAATTAGGTCACAAATAAAGTGGAAGCTAAAACAGTTTGTAGAAGAATCATGTGTCTGTATATATCTTATGAAGTACTGAGTGTGCCCTTGAAAAAGAATTCGAAATAAAAGTCGTATGGCCTTCCAAGCATGATTCAATTGTAATGAATGAGTAGTAAAATAAACAGTCTTAGACAAAAGAGAGAACTAACAAGGCCATGAGGAAATTTGATGGGCAGTATAATGAGTCGTTGACATTAGCAACGAAAAAGTAAACTTGGAACGGCATTAGTGAGTTCGTGCAGATTATGTGTAATTTGGTAGTAAAACAGATAAATAATTAACGTGCAAGAATTAATTATATGTGTTTCTGTAATTTAATTTTAACACTCACTCACTGTAATTACATGACTAGCAGAAATCACACGCAGGAGCCACATGTGACGGAACGCAATGTTGACCACCGTTCCTTCTGCTGACTCAGTCTCTTGCGAACTTTCACAGATCGAGTTGCGATTCATTTCTCATATGAAAGAGAGAGTTTGTGCAAACTGTCTTCAGTAACGGCTCTTACGGTTCGAAAGCGATGGACCTGCTCTGTAGAAAGGTCTGATCGCAATGTAACTGATAGAGGCTAACATTCATAAAATATGTCAAGGTTTTCAGTGAGCTAAATGGCTTATTTTATATGATGGAATTATCTTTCAGGTATAGGATTTACAATAATATTAAGTTTATTCTTATCAAGAATGTAACAATTGCATTTCATTTTTTGTTTAGAAGTAATCATTAACCTTTATGTGTCGTACAGAGGAAGCGGATTTCAGAATCTGGGGTAGTACATAGCTCGTCAAGGTGGAATTTTGAAGAGACTAACGATGAGCTTGAAAGGAGGAAGGGTTATGTAGGCCGCAAGGGGAAAAGAATCTGGTGTTGAGCATAGACTATTGTATGCTCCGCAGTATATTTTGCTACATGTTTGAAGAAATTATTTCGTTTCATTTTGGTCTACAAGCATAAAATTTTCTTTGACATACTCCCCAGCTACGATTTGATACCAACGAATAACATCTAGATGTAACCTCTATTCAAATATTTCCCAGCGGTAATACATTGTCGAAGGACGGAAAGACAGATTAGGGTTTTAAAGTTCCGTCGGGTTTTAACCTTGACAGAAATTTGGATTGGAATAGGACTGAGAAGGAAATAACTGAATGTTTTAAAAAGGATGCACACCGTCATTTGTCCCAAAAGATTCAGACAAATCGCGGGAAACTTACATCTGGATGACATAATGGAGACTTGAACCTTCTTTCCCCTGAATGCCAATCCAGAGTCTCATCAAACTGCTACGTCACCCGGCAGGTCATTAGAATTGGAGTAACAGCTTGCATTGATCAGTGAAAGAGGTCGTGTCCCTGTCCTAGGAGTCATCCTGGCATTCGTATTGAACGATTTACGGAAATCCCAAAAACCCAACCGTCTACGTATCCTGACGAAGATTTGTACCATCGTCCACCAGAATTTGAAAACCATGTCTTAACCACTGTGTTACCTCGTTCGGTATTAATTGATAATTTATGGAGATACATGGTTACAGATATACTATTCAGGGTTGATTACTGTTCATCAGCGCAGAAGAAGCTATAAGAAGATTAAAATATTAAGCCAAAAGAAAAAAAACAAGCAAAGCTACGCGTTTTAGCCGTAATAGGCCAATAAGTGCGATCGGCTGCCGTGTCATCGTGTGCCAATGGCGTCGTATGGAGAGACTTGGTGTGAGCTCACCACTCTCCCGACCGTTGTCGTGTTTCATGACCTTGGAACCGCTACTTCTCATTCAAGTAGCTCGTCGGCTGAAGTTACGTGGCGTCGAATTTAGCTGCATTGGAAATCGAATCTGCAATATCAAGTTTAGAGAAATATTTTACAGCCAAGATCATGTTCTAAACTGTTTTTCTTTTTAATTGAACTTTTCCGATAGGTATGACTGGCATCTTCAGATCTTTAAATTTTTTTATAGCACTTCATGTTACAGTGTGCCTTCATTACTCACACCACATCAACATTTTAGTCGAGAGCATTCCACAAGGGTTTGCCAAAAATAAAATTACAAATAGGTTTGTCAGAAGTAGAAATATACAACACAGGCGCATTTTAGCTGTGTCTGAATTTACGTGTGACAAATCTGTTTATAATTTTATTTTTGACAATCTATGTCGAATTTCCAATATGCTCTCCACTAAAGTGTCACCATGACATGAGTAATGACTGCACGATGGGGCATGAAATACAACCAAAATAGTTTTTAAAGATCTGAAGATAACAGTCTTACCTGCCGAAACTGGTCAGTATAACAGCGATCTTAGTTATAAAAAACACCTTTAAAGTAAATAGGAATATCTCCTTCTATTTCTCATAATGAGAAATTTCAATCATATAATGTTCTCTTCGCCGTGTATTTGGCTTTGTATTTTCTTTATTTTTCTCGTAAAACCGCAAATTAGGAATTTAAAAACAAATGTCACATCAGGCAAAAATTAAAGTCTTCACATAAGACAAATAAATGTCTGCTTCTTGACTGGAAAATTGTGAAAATAGAACTCCACCCTTTCTTAATGTCTCCAGTGTACTTTTTTATTTTTTTATGATGTAATCATTTCTGTTCTGTTATTACTGACTTGTCCGCCTACTTACTGGACATTGAAGTGAATGCAAAACAACGAATAGGGGGAAAAGAGGAAAAAAGAGAAAAACACAGCTTTCAGTTAATGCTCCATGGATGCTGAATGAAGCTAATAAATTAGTATAAGCCTTTTTTATCTTGGTCAGGTTGTGATGTTGCGTGGTAGGCTATAGCCAAAAACCTCTCTCGTATCTGGTATTGGCTGTTAGCATGTAGTGAATCGTATGAGGGACATTCAGCAATTAGAGAGATAAACTAATGTAGAAAAAATGTGTATTTTGGCAGTTGCAGACGTTTACAACTTCTCAACACAATTCCCACCAATATTAATACACCTTTTCCTGCGGTTATTCGCTTTCTTTGTACGTTGCGGGCTTTCCAATAAAATAAATGAAATGATGAGTGAGGTGGTGGCCCTCAACTACGCACCCTCAGACTCAGAGTTGAAATATTAAAAGTTTTGGCTGGTTTCGTTGTCTAGGGGCTGGGATACGTAGTTGCCGCATTACAAGCCCAATATTGCTGAGTCTACAGTACAAAATATGAATATACAAATGAATCGAATAGTCGAAGGTTCCTACCACTCGGCAGTTCCGAATTTTTGAATGTAATATGGAAATTTATAAATGATATATTGCAATTAAATAAAATCTGCAGGTTCTATTTTAACGACTTTAAATGATGAGTATGATAGCAGAAGTACTTTTGAGAATGCCTTATATTTCTTCAAAACACCTATTGGTGTCGATGGTCCAGCAATTAAATAAAATATAAGTTGAATAACAGGGAAACAATAGATTCCTACTGCATGTAATTAGTTATGAACGAACGACAACATAGCTCACGAGATATTCATTTCTATACGCATAGTACGTCTTCACTTTAGAAACCTCGGAAATCTTACAATTTCACAAGTTCGCATTCCGAAGTATTTCTTTCTCTCGCGACCAAGCGCAAATCGCTCCACACTCCCAGTCTCTCTCGCGACCGTGTGTCCCCCGCGCCGTCGCGTCCAGCACTCCCGTGTCCTGTGCCGTACTGTTCTCTCACCTCCATCGAGTCTCCCCATTCACGATCGCTGTGATTGGCTACAGCGCTCCCACGATGTCTTCAATGCAATGCACATTCACTAACATAAAACACTTTTTAAATACTGGATTTACATTTAAATATCTTGAAATTAAATAAATAATCCTATAGCTGGACCATAGACATGCTCTAACACATATTGTTAAATGAATAAACAAGTTAAATAAACATATATCAAAGGAATAGAAAAGAAGGTAGCCAGTAGCCTAATGTCTCTGTGTTTTCTAAAACACATTAAAAATTTAACCAATTTCTTCATGAATAGTATATATCGAATATAAACGAAGACATAGACGAATAATTAAATTTATAAGCATACTGCTGCCGTTTATTCGTGTAACTGCGGAGTACTTATGGCCCGACGCGATCAGGTAATCGGCCACTTCGACCTCCAATAACTCAGGTATTAATCAAGTTACATGCCTGTAATTCATACCAATGTAGGTTTACGTTAGTAGCTTTCTAAAGACACGTCGATCCACGAACTCGGGTGAACGGTTTAGATTTTGGAAATTCGTTGCTGTGTGATACTTGTATAATTTACCGTCAGATACTAAACTTTAAACTAAAAAAGATATTGAAAATCTGGTTACACCATCAGAATCGACGTGCAATTAATAGTGATGTCCATGTTTCTTTTTGAGGTATCATGATTCATCTGGCTACAATTAATTTCTATACGAACTGTGAAATGTCTGCCATTATGGTTTCACAAAGTCCGCCATTATGGTTTCACAAAGTCCGCCATCTTTGGCACTCCTGGCATAGACATCGCATTCATCGACACAAAGCACCGTCCTCGCCACAGCGTCAACATGGAATTCCCAGCGACGCGATTGGGCTGGACCCTCTTGCTTTGCCGGCCGTTGTGGCCGAGCGGTTCTAGACGCTTGAGTCAGGAACCGCAAGACCGCTACGGTCGCAGGTTCGAATCCTGTCTCGGGCGTAGGGGAGGGGGAAGGAGGAGGAGGGGTGGGGCTCACTTGCAGCATAAAAGGCATGTGACGTCATTCTGGGGCTGTGCTGGGCGTGGTCAGGGCCAGGGGTGGGAGGGGGCGGGCTGTTTCGGGTGTGATTAATTGATCAATTTAATTAATTTGCATGCCCATTTGATAATTACACCACAACCGCCAACTACCTACTACTATCGTTATGACAGGATACGTAATGGAAAGTATGGCACACATACATGTTACCATATGCACAAAAATCGTGCTATGGAATTTCGTTAGATCTCAATATCACTTGCTATCCTTGGAATATCTGTACCTAACATCCCACCCAATGCTTAATGAGCAGCAAATTCTCACTTACTTTTTAAACATTTCGCAATAATATTGAACATAAGCATAAATTGTTCATTTTTATCCCTGCTTCCGTTTATCAGGAAGAGCTAGTGGTTAGCTGATAGTCCTCATATCATGACATCATTGATTACATCGTTAGATGTATGGCACCACGGATGACACCTTGCGTGTTTAATGAGTGAGGTAAACTGAGGCACTTCCACAAATTATGGAAGACTGGGCAAAGTGTGGTTCTAACTCCATTCTTCCTTGATAATGGAAATCTTATCTGCTACACAAGTCAATTACATGACACCGTCTGTTCCATTTCAGAATAACAGAGCGATCTGGATCATGCTAGATTGTTCGTAACTGCTTTCAACGACCAGTGCCGACAGACCACAGGGAAAGTAGCATGTTTAATGTGAAAACTGAGCATAAACTGAATTGAACATAAAATGAATTGAGAGTACAATACTCAACCTACAATTGGACTGAAAGTAAAGTGTAACTATAGAAATTAAAAGTAGACTCATGTAGAGCGCCAATCGATCTCTGCCTAGTAATTCGGTGACTCTGCAGTCAGCTGTGCGATTACGGAATCGTGAAACTGAAGTCGTCTAAATCTGTAAATTACAGTCTGTACACTTCACTGTTTTGTAGGGGTGGTGAATGAGATGTTGTAAAACGAACGTTTGTAGTAGGCAATTTACATTACCCATATGTGTACAGTCGTATAGATGAACAGTGTCTCTGCAATGACTACGCGTTGGAGTGGCCCATATTAAAGCTGTCGTTGCCACAATACTACCGATTAAGAAATTCCAAACAGTTGTTCAACATAGGATGCCTATTTGAAGTATCAGGCGAAAGTGTTGTCTGGGATGATTCATTCAGTGACTGTCTACTCTGGAGCACGTAGACTGACTACCTGGTGCAGTGTGCTCATTGATATGTGGCTCCTCAGCATGAATGTATGGGCCGACCTAACAATCTACGTTAGTGGCACTCAGTCCAAACGGTTGAGAGGTAATTTAAGACAATTTTCCGAATGTAATTTTTATTTGCGTAGCCTGGTGACATTACACTGTACAGTCTCATTAATTTGACCACCCGTCAAAAGTCTGAATAATCACCTTTTGCAGTGCGGACCACTGTAAGACGCGCAGGAAGAAAGTTAGTGAGGTTCTGGAAGATATCGACAGGGATGTGGAGCAATGAAGACTCCAATGCCGTGGCAGAATGTGCTAGGTTTATCAGTTGATGATTAATGGCCTGTACAGTCCGATCAAGGTGGTTCCACAGATGCTCGATTGTCTTTAAATCCGAGGAGCTTGGTGGCCAGGGGAGTACGGCAAACTCTTACTCGTGCACTTAGAACCACAAACGTAAACTGCGAGCTGTGTGACTCATTGCGTTTTCCTGCTGGTAGATATCACGACGCTGAGGAGGAACAAACTGCTTGTAGGTGTGAACATGGTCCCCAAGGATTGATGTACGCATGTGCTAATCCATTGTGCCTTCCAGAACAACAATATCACCTAGGAAGTGCCATGTCAATATTCCCCAGATCATAGTGCTCTATCCTCCGGCATGGACCATTCTGACGATTGTTGCTGGGTGTTCAGTTTCAGACGTTTCACACCGTATACGACCACCGTCATCTGTCAGATGGAGCATAAAACGTGATTCGCCAGTAAGTGGTCATCCAGTTGAGCTATTGGTGTGCAAATGGCAGCTTTCATCGCTGGTGAATAGCAGTCAGCATGGGTGCATGAATCAGGTGTCTTCTGCGGAGGCCAATATGCAGCAACGTTCGTTGAGGAGACCTGTTGGTAGCCCTTGTTTGATCTGGGCGATCGGCTGCTCAACAGTTCACGTG